>NC_133336.1:72244419-72566769 GCF_042186555.1 Aquarana catesbeiana
CGCGATGTCCCCGCTGGTGGCCACATCTATCTTCACCCCTCTTCTATCTGGGGCTGTGGACACCAGCTCTGTGACTGGTCAGAGTCGTGTGATGTCACTCCCGGTCACGTGCGCGGGAGTGGCCAGTGACGGCACAAGCCCCTTAGAAATGGCTAGATCGTGCCCTTTCTTCAGTGCACATGCGCCGATGACAACGGCGCAAGCGTATATGTGGTGAATATCTCCTAAACTGTACAGGCTTAGGAGATATTTCCAGTACCTACAGGTAAGCCTTATTATAGGCTTACCTGTAGGTAAAAGTGGTGTAACGGGGTTTACAACCACTTTAATGTTTGCAGCTGCTTTTCCAAGCAGTGTGCCACATGGCATGGTAGTGTATTACCATGCATTGCGATGTGCTGCAATGAATGTACAGTATCTCACAAAAGTGAGTACACCCCTCACATTTTTGTAAATATTTTATTATATCTTTTCATGTGACAACACTGAAGAAATGACACTTTGCTACAATGTAAAGTAGTGAGTGTACAGCTTGTATAACAGTGTAAATTTGCTGTCCCCTCAAAATAACTCAACACACAGCCATTAATGTCTAAATCGCTGGCAACAAAAGTGAGTACACCCCTAAGTGAAAATGTCCAAATTGGGCCCAAAGTGTCAATATTTTGTGTGGCCATCTATATTTTCCAGTACTGCCTAAACCCTCTTGGGCATCAGAGCTTCATAGGTTGCCACTGGAGTCCTCTCCAACTCCTCCAATAAAATATTTACAAAATGTGAGGGGTGTACTCACTTTTGTGAGATACTGTACATCAGAGCCACATTGTCTAGTGCGTTAGGATGATATTCAAAATGAATGACATCACAATAGACTGGGCATGTTACTGCAACTCACCTTGATGTCAAAGTGTAAAAGGGTCCCAACTAATTTATTATCATTCAAAGTATTTTTGAAAAAAAGGAAGTAGCAGTTTTCGGAGAGGAGTTGCATTGAGCAGATGAGAAGAAAGCATTTCTAGTTCACATAATGATCTGGAGAACATTCAATGTATTTTGTACACAGAACAAACACAAAGCTACATTTATTTCTATAGATAGAATGAATTTTCATGCTGGTTTGGTTAAGGCTGAATTTATGAATTATTTCAACGCACTCCCCCCTCATTCTAACAGAATGGTGTTTGACAGGAAATGTAAGAACACATTCTTCTCAGTACTCAGCAAAATGCCTGAATAAAATGGAGTTCTGAAGGGATAAAGTTACTTTCGTTTCAGACTTTTGAGAAGCAGATATGTGCCAACGTCAACTTCAAATGTGATTAGTGTGTTGGCCAAAATACTAAAGCTATAAGTGAAACAGCATATACAAAGGTCAGAAATCCATATGTTCCCATAATTAATGGAAAAATTCCCCAGAAGCCACCAGATTCACTTACACTTAATGTATTATTAGACTGAGGCTCTCTCAGGGCAGTCTCTGTACACACTTTGCTCTCCAAAAGGCAAAACATCCAGTGTGGCATATGAATATAGAGACTACAAAAAACTCAGATTTCATTAAAGTAAGATTAAACCCTCATCATTTTTAGCGTTTACACTGAGCACAATAAAATAAACATTCCCCAGTAATCTATTTGTTAAAATTCTTATCCCAGCACTTGCAGTTTACAGTTTTCAATGCTCCTGGGTCCTTCTCTCTTATTGCTGCTTCCCTGAACTTCTGGTCTAACCAGGAAAGGGTTACATTTAGGGTTGTCCCGATACCACTTTTTTAGAAACGAGTACAAGTACTGATACTTTTTTCAAGTACTCGCTGATACTGATTACTTTTTTTAGGTCATGTGACAGTGGCACTAATATGCAGCACTGATGAAGTGTGGATTGTGTCAGTTGTTTTTATTTATTTTTTTTTTTACAATTTCTTGTTTACAATTCATTTTTTTTATTATTTTTTACATTTTTTTTTTTTTTACAATGTTTCCTTTTTTTTTTTTTGGAGGGGAGAGAGGGGGAGTGTCAGTGTGTTTTTTATTTTATTTTTTATTGTTTTTATAATTTAACCTTTTCAATATTTATTTATTACAATTCCTTTTTTTTTTTTATTAGCCCTGTTGGGGGGTGGCTTTGGTGAGACATCAGGGGTCTTAACAAACCCCTGACATCTCCCTTTTGGGACAGGGAAAGGGACTGAGGACAGAGATTCCCCAGTCCCTTTCTCTGCAGCCTCAGCTGCACTGAAGATGAATGGACAGGAGATAGTGGCTCCTCTCCATTCATAAACTGAAGCATTGTAAACAGAGTTTACAATGCCCAGTGCCAGTTATGAATGAACAGAGCCAGTGATCACTGTGCTTTCGGAAAAGGAAGGAGTCGGTAAATGACATATTTATCAGCTCCTTCCTCCGCTCTCGATCCTGACAGATCGAGGACAGAGGGAGACCGAGGAGCACGGAGCACGGAGGGGGACCGAGGAGCATGGAGGGGGGCTGGAGGAAGATATGGGTGACAGTCAGGGGTGATCATTGCGGCGCTGGGGAGGAGTTACAATCACCGATCTCCCTGTATAGATTTCAATAAAGCAGCTGAAAGTCGCAGGAGGGAGAGGAGGAGAAGCGGCTTTTAAATCTATACAGGGAGATCAGTGATTGTAATTCCTCCCCAGTGCCGCACCGATCACCCCTTACTGTCCAGGTATTGGATTAAGCATTGGAGCTTTTGCCCAAGTACGAGGAAAAGAAAATGCTCGGTATCGGCATCGATACCGATACTTGTATCGGTACAACCCTAGTTAAATTGGTAGTAAACCACCAGCATTTTTTAATTTCTTTTTTTAACTTGCAAGACAAGTTGTGCTAGTATCGCATACTAGCACATTATGTGAAACTTACCTTAGAACGAAGCCCTTCCAGCGGCAAGCTGTCACCACTGGCAGAGCTTCCATTTTTACCTGTCTCCCCTCTTGGTTCGCGGACTCCAGCTGTGTGAGTGGCCGAAACCGCGATGACGTCACTTCGCGCATGAGCCACCGTTTACGGCATAGGACTTTGAAGGAACGGCCCGGGTGGCCATTCCTTCAGCGCACCTGCGCTGGTGATGTCACCGGCTGCATGTACAGTAGATATTTACAGTACTTATAGGTAAGCCTTATTATAGGCTTACCGATAGGTAAAATTCATGTATGGGAGTTTACTCCAACTTTAACAGTGCAGTCTGGAGTGAGTCTGTTAGCTTGAAAAATGGAAGGGGGGGGAGAAGTGGAGTGCTTTGCCATGTTAGATTATGAGGCTGTGTGTTACCATTGATGCACACAGTGTAGGGAGACACAACTCTAGTCCCTGCATGCATGGGTGGCTCAACAGGATGCTGCAAGAGAAAGGAGTCATCCTGAGATATGAAACCTGGAGCAAAGATCATGGCACCAACTTAAACTAGAACATAAGCTAGGTTTGAAAGCTGAATGAGCTGCATACTCAGTAGGTGAATAAATCAGCTGCTAAAAGTGATTAATATAATTTTAAAGCCTATTTCTGGTGGAAATGATCCTTCCTTGGAGTGGGGCTGCCCCTGCACTGCACAGACTAAAAGCTTCTTTACATCTAGTGGACATGAAAAGCAGTTGCTTCCTCATTAGATGGAGCAGTAAGATGTTGCTCTCCTTGCCTCGCTAGTGACAACCACCTTTTGCCATGGCATGTTGCACAAACTTCAACTTTTTCCTATCAGGGTAGCCCACGGTGCTTTTAGAACTCTGGCAAACAGTAATAAACACAAAATGTATGCTAGGTGCTGAAAGACTCTATAATTTAAAAATGTACATAAGTTTAAAAAGTCCTTTAAAGTTCATATGGTGAGTCCAGGGTAATTCTGTGTCATCACAGACACTTATAGCTGCTGTTAAAGAGACTGAAGGCAATGGGAGTTATTTACTAAAGGCAAATCCACTTTGCACTACAAGTGCACTTGGAAGTAAAGTCGCTGTAGATCTGAAGGGGACATGCAAGGAAAATAAAAAACAGCATTTTAGCTTGCACATGACTGGATGATAAAATCAGCAGAGCTTCCACTCATTTCAGATCTTCCCCTTAGATTTAGAGCGACTGCACTTCCAAGTGCACTTTCAAGTGCACTTGCAGTGCACTTGTAGTGCAAAGTGGATTTGCCTTTCGTAAATAACCCCCAATGTCTAAGTAATACAAAAAAAAAAAAAAAAAAAAAACACCGGAGGGCACTGTTCTAAGTGTAGCAATGGGACATTTATAAGGTAATAAAACAAATGGCAACTCACACATTCATGATTAATAAGCGCTTGTCATGAGCCATCCACATCAGCCATAGCATGTACTCCAGGTTAAGCAAGTCAATCCACACCAATAGTGTGTAAACCTCCAGCAGGCCAAGTCTAATGTGGCTTCCTGGATGTGTGGAGAGACCGTGGATTGCAAAGGGCATCAAGAGATGTGGTTAGTTGTGTTTCAGAGCCATCAGGCTCCTTTCTTAATGTGTTACTAAACCCAGGAACCTGCATTCACTATACCTGGTCTCCCACAAATGCAATTATTTTAGTAAATATAAACTGCTAAATACCTTTTCTCATCAGCAGTATATAGCAGTCTTATGACAGTCTTATGACTTCTCTCAGTGTCCAGCAGAGCACTGGTTAAAGCTTGTAGGAGGAGTTTTCATTTCACTCTGGCTGTCCTATAAGCCTGCAGGACCCTTGACTCTCTGTCTGGACAGTGCTGATTGGCCCTGTGCTGATCACATGCTCTCTCCCAAGAAAAAAAAAAACTCTCTAGCAATACACACCAAACTGAGCATGTGCAGAGTGTCCCCTAGCTCTGTTCTATCAGGAAATTATTAGGGGACGATGTAAGAAGGGGAGAATCAGAGAAGACAGGATCAAACATCCTTTTTACACGATTAACATCTTAGGTTCCACAGTAAGTATCACAAGCATGTGTTGCTGTATATACAGACTGATTTTACTGTTGTGGGATTAGTAACACTTTAAGCCTGGCCATAGACAGGAATGACCAATGGATGGGGATTTAAGCTGAAGCCTATCTTTATTACCTTACACTGGAGTTGAATACAGTGTGCAGCTGTACCTGTATTCTATTTTAAATCTCTGCAATACATGCGCATTTCTCCATGTTTTATTTTTTTAAATACCCTGCAAGTGCATACAAATACCTGTTCATCTACCAAAAATGCATTTAAATCCTAATTTCCTGTTGTGAGATGACAATAAAATGCATTTTCTGGACTGAAATTAAAGAGGTGTCAGCCATGCCTAGCTGTCTTTTATTGAACTACAGAATCCATTCCCCTCTCCTTATCTTCATTGCATGGAGGAGACATTTTTTGTAGCCCAAGATACAAACTAGGAAGGACTTTTTGGACTACTTGAGATAACATAGGCAGAGTTTACAGGATAGCTCTGAATTTTTCACAGAATCAACAGGTATTTTGTGAACTTATCAATCAGATATAACCAAACCTTTTATTGGTATACTGAATAGATCAAAAGTGAGCAAATAAGAGATGTTCATTGTTAGGGCTGCCCAGGCACACTCATTCCAGAAGTGTACTGCTATTTTTTCAGGGGGAGTTCCAGACAAAAGGTCATCTTTACAGGGTCCTGCTTAGGTGCAATTAACATTTCAAAATTTTCCCTATAACATAGCACAACATAGCTCATATTTTTTATTTCAGTTCCATTTTAAAATGCAGTAAGGCAGCAAGAGCAAAGCCCTGTACACACAATCGGACTTTCCGATGGGAAATGTTGGATGTCAGGCTGTTGGCGGAAAATCCGACAGTGTGTATGCTCCATCGGACAATTGTTGTTGGACTTTCAGAAAACAAATATTGGCTAGCATATTTTTCAAAGTTTCCGCCAACAAATGTGGATTTTCCGATCATGTGTACACAAGTCCGTCGTACAAAAGTCCAAAATACAAATACGCATGCTCGGAAGCAGAAGCGGTCAGTCTTGTAAACTAGCGTTCATAATGGAGAATTAACATTCGTGACGTGGCAAATTATGAAATCTCCAAATGCAGCGCACATTCTTTTCTTCTTTAATGGGATAATAATGAAGCTGCTTTGCTGGAGATACTGATGGAGTTATTGCAAACAAATTTTCAAAGGCTTTTTTTTTCTAGTGATATCAAGAATAATATAATTATGTTTTTTTTTTATTTGTGCAAGTTACCACAACCCCATTATTCGTAGTTTTTAAGATCAAAGATACAACTATGTTGGTGTCCCTTATCAATTTTACATTGTATTTTTTAAAATGTAACTGCCTACTCCCAAACTGTCATTTGAAGTAAAACACATAGCCAAGTATTATTCTACACAATTTTTTTATTGTGCATGAAAAAAAAAAATTAGACATGCTATCTGCCATTAGGATTTAACCAAAAGTGGATTCTCTGCATCCAAAAATATAGAAAATATACCAAATCAAATCATTATTCAACCAAAAAAATAATGTCAAAGCAATAACTCCAAGGCCAATAATCAATAACACGTTATCTCCTCCAATTCCGCAAAATGGCTGGTTGACGAACAGACGTTCAGAAACGAACCGAAAAGCACGAAATGAAAAGCGCGAACTGAAAAGCGCTAAATGAAAACGCGAAAAGAAAAGCGTGAATCAACACTCACCAAACTTCTACTAACACAAAATTAGCAGAAGGAGCCCAAAGGGTGGCGCTAAAGAGCTGAAAAAACATGTAGTACGTCCAGTACGTCACTACGTTCATAATTGTTGGCCAACATTTGTGTGACCGTGTGTATGCAAGAGAAGTTTGAGCCAACACCCTTCGGACAAAATTCCACGGTTTTGTTGGCAGAAAGTCCGATCGTGTGTACGAGGCAAAAGGTTGTCCACAGGCAGATATCTCTCCAATTAACAATAGGGATGCATATGGCTAGCAACTTTGGCCTCAAAGTTGCTCCAGTATGGAAATTTGCTGCAGTATTCGATGGACCCTGCAAAGCACAATTTGTTGTTTCTTTGCCTCTTAGACATAATAAAGAAAAGAATCAAGTCACACTCACACAAAAAATGCACAGAACTTGATCTAAGTAGGTCAGAAACAGCCTGAATGTTTTAAAGAGTTCTTAAATTAGGAACATTTCTGGTGAGTGTAGGGGTGTTTATGGCTACCCTAAGGCTCA
This sequence comes from Aquarana catesbeiana, assembly GCF_042186555.1. Classification (NCBI taxonomy): domain Eukaryota; kingdom Metazoa; phylum Chordata; class Amphibia; order Anura; family Ranidae; genus Aquarana; species Aquarana catesbeiana. Next base: position 72,251,611 of record NC_133336.1, read on the forward strand.
GTCTTTGTGCAATGCAAATAAACAGAAGGCAGTGCATACACGTGTTTACTGTAAGTTTTCCCACATATGCTAATAAGAATTATAATAGAGAACAGTTATTTTTTCTTATAAACACAGATAACATCATTATTTATATTAAATGGTCAAATGAACATGTAAAATATGTACTGAAATGTTAAAATGACAGATTCCATTTAAAATAGAACGCCAGGATTTTTTTTTATTGTGCAGTGTAAACATAAGTTCATTTAAAAGGTGTATGCCCTTTAAGTATGTGTGCCAGTTTTGTAATATGTATACCTTCATTGACCTGGATGTATAATGAGAGCCATCCAGGGCTGATCATTTATAGGTAATCACTTCATAAGTGATTACATGCAAGTGGCTGTGAATAGCTGTGAGAGCTTTCAGCCTCCCGTTGTTTTTAGTGGGACTTCTGCCTGCAGCTTATCCCCAGGAACTTCCCTGCTGGGTCTGCTGCATCTAATCACTAATGGTCCTATTTGCAAGTCTGAATGGGGCCTTAAACCACCTGATAAATTCAATCTTTTAGGAGACTATTGGTAAAATATCTGCAGGGGTACCTGAGTCTACTGTAGCCATTATGAAGGGGTCTCATGAGGAAATCCCAGGCTCTCTGCTGGGTTTTGTATTTCTTCTATATTATGAAGAATGTAACTCAAGGTAATGGAACATATAAAAGTGTGACAGAACACCTTAAACATCAAAGTGGACAGGAATTAAGAATTGTAGTGAGGAGATATTATTGTTGGAGTATCTAAACATATATGAGACCACCATGACTTGGCCCACCATCGTCTACTTACAACCAATTAAATGTATGATTGTTTGACTATAGGAGAGAGACAAGCTCTGGTATTGGGAACATTAATCCCCAGTAATAACCTTTAATGCCACCCCATCTAATGTGAAGGTGTGTTAGAAAATGCAATTGCTAACATTCAGCAGTAATTTAAGGGATCTCCTTTGGATGCAACGAATGTTATATATTGATGAGCAGGTAGACAAATAGAAGTATATTCTTCCTGAGGTGTGGAGGACTTTTAGTCATATACCTGTTTGTACGGATGAATTTCTTTATCCAGTGAATATGTCATATATAGCACTCTCTAGTGTGAAACTAGTGTAGGTACATTTATTTTGTGGATTCATGGTAGTTGTGTGAGTCTGTAATTAGGTCGGGTCACTCTAGGTCAGGCAAGTGGTCTCCACAGGGCAGGTCTCTGGTGCCTCCCCCTGGTTCTAGAAGCTTGGAGAATGCCCGGGCAGAAGGCACTGGCAGGGTGGCTGGATCAGCCCTTAAATATGGTAGAGCCTTAGCAGCAAGGGGGTCGGGTGGAAGATGGAGTGCTGAGGTTGCTGTTGTGAGGCCTGGGAGGAGACCCCGGGTCTGGGGGCTCTGCCTCCAGGCTGGAGCTGAGGAAAGGAAGGAGAGGAAGCCTAAGAGAGGGATCTCCATTACCTTTGGGATTTGTGCTGTGCAGAAGACATCCTAGTTAGCATGGGAATATCTGGACAGTTGGGAACCAGAACAGAAGTCTTGCCCAGTGCAGCAGGAAGCAAGGGACAGTGTGAGTACCTCAGCACACTCAGGGGCATACAAAGGGAGATACTGCCAGGCTTAGCATACTTTCCATGGAAAGCATTGTGCTAAATCCCAATCCCTTGTCCTGGGGCATTCTTCAGAGCAGCCAGGTGGGCTGGTAGTTGAGCTGCCAGGAGGGCTGGTTGTATTTACAAACTTTAGAACTGTGTGAGGTTCTACTGAGGAGACACTATACTCCTGCGTACAGTTTACATTAAAGAGGACTGAGAGCTCCTAGTTCATAAACGTTGTCACTGATCCATAGAGACTGCAATTATTCTGGAGGGAGTACAATCCAGGATTTTCATTTTTTGTGTACATAGAGAAGGAAGTTTGTCCTCATCTGTTGTCCTTCAAGTCAAGTTGGGCATCCCATAATCCCTATACCCTATCCGAATTGTTTCCCTCAATGATATAACAAAAACAAGCCCATGGACTAATTTTTTGTGTCTAGATGAAAGTTGGAAATGCGTGTTGCCTGACTGCGCAGGAATAAGGGGAATCAAGATCCAGTGGCTCCTGCGGGGTATAGACATACACATATATCTTATGTTCTCCCTTCTCCTTCCTAGTGGCGTCCCTGTGAACTCTCTGTACTTGCCCGGAGTAGCTTTTATTGCTGATCACATATTTCCAAGCCTGTTTTTAAATATGTAGTAAGAACCAATAGACCAATTTTTCATGAGACATTTGGATACAAATACATGTTTTGTTACAATTGTTCATATACTTCATACAGAAGTGTTCTCCCTTACTCGCCTGGGGAAGCAGATTGTGTCCAAAAACAGTAGAGGAACCAGGATCCCTATTACCATCATAGTATCACAAATTTTTAATATGTGCAGACCGGGGGGGGGTGTCGGCAAACAGACCTGGCCCTCGCACTAGCGCCCCCCCCTGGTGCTCTCGATTGATTGATCGATCACAGCAGTGATCCTCTTGCACTAAAGCCGCCCCCCCTCCCTGTGCAATCAGTGGCCTTACGTTATATTGCGGTAGTGGTGTGGGGAGGAGGACAAGCATGTGGTGCACTGGTGAATCCGGGGTAGGTTGCTGCCGAGGCTGATGCGTCTCCTCCTGGCCGAACAGAAGATGAGTCCTGAGACCCGTCCTAAGACTCATGGCCAATTGGGAGCTGCTTCCTGATTGGCCGGGAGGAGAAGCAGGAAGACATTAGCAAATATTAATTCGCTAATGTCACACAGGTGGGTGGGTTCTGCTCCCCAAGCCCACCTTTTTTGAAGCCAATTAGAGCCTCCGGCTCTAATCACATGCTTAAAAAAAAAAAAAACAGAAATCTATGCGTCCAGCGCCCTGCATGGAGATTAGGGACCGGGCGCATGGATTGGGGAGGGCGGCGCCCCTAATGGACGGGCCGCCACTGGTGCCGACATTAGATTAATAGAGTGTATACGTTATCTGTTTTGCAATTGATATAACAAATGATTGTTACATGGGAAAGGGATGCCTCTATAATCGGGAGTCAATAATAAGTATATGTTTTTAGGATGTATATTTTTATACAGTATATTATTAATAAAAATGTTATATTTTTATAAGACTTTACACTTGTTATCCTTGAATACCTCAAAAGTCCATTTATACTCTTAATTCCTAATTCTATCCGAATAATAGATGTGATACCAACACAACTGAAGGAGAACAATGAAAATATCACTTTTCGGTGTACTGACCTTATAGATTGTGTTTTTTATATCTGCTTGGATTTTAGCATTAACATAGTAAATTGCTTACTGTAAAATTTGTAGCATGCAAGAGTGGATTTACTTACAGGTAATCATTTGAAAAAGAAAGAAAGCAGGGGATTGGAAGGTGATTAGTCTTCACTTTTTGGGGGCAAAGTGAATTGTTCAAGACTGTGCACTGACATACTGACATCTGTTTAAGACATTAGTTAGCATAATCCAGGCAACATTTTGGAAATCCCTCTCTCGGATGTCCTATTAATAACAGTGAACTCTCACTTACTAGAACTTGCTTGCAAGCTCACTGAGATCTAGAAAATTACATTTCAACACTGAGTTCCGTAATAGCAATTAATCTTTTGAGACCTTGACCTGGTTCAGGGTTTAGGACTCAACGCTAAAATAAAAAGCAGTTATGTTTACATGAATAAAAAGATACCGCACATGGCTGTTTCGTATAATCATTTGATTAACTTGGGATAAAATAATGTGTGCACTCTCTAAAAATTGTACTTCCCCTGATCCTCCTACAAAACAAGCTTCAGTATAGTTAATTCATTGATTTCTATGGAACACTTTATTTATAAATGGAGAAGTCAAATGAATTTACTGTATATCAGTCCATCTGGGATATATGGATAAATAGGTTTCAGCCTCCTTCCTCTTATATCCATTTCTATACCATGATAATATCTGGAATTATATTTTTTAGTATTCCAATGTAATTACAGTATTTGCTATTTCACTGCTAAACATTGTATTTAATAAGATATACTGTCATTTAAAATTGCCCTTAAGGGTGTATTGATTTAGCTGCACTATGGTATGGTGTGATTGACATATTCCCATTTCCTTAACTGTCTGTTTTCATTCTGTGTTGGTTTGTGTACAAAAGCTAATTAAATGCTTTCAATAAAAAAGAAAATAGATGTGCAAAAACATCATCCAACGTAAATAACCAAAACATTTCTAGCCACCTTGATCAGTTTTTCAGGTATTGTTTGTCCATGAAAAAAATAGTATAAATATATTTTTCAATTTTGTTCTGAAGTTATTGAACACAGAAACAAAAACAGACCCTCTGGTGGGACTTTAAAGGGCAATGACTCCAAAAATATGTATGTAAAATATATTAGTTTAATAATACAAGATCTAAAAATATAGACATAGCATTGGCTATATGAAACAGATTATAACATTATGTTAAAATTAATGTAACATTTTGTTCATAATGAGATCAGAAACCACTAATTTACATCACTCATGTGCATTTGGACAGAGTGATACTTAACGCGTTACAAGGTCATTCGTTTTTCCTCTTCATCAGGAGAAAGTGGTATTAATATCTATGCTATCATGTAGATGCAGGTGTCTTGGTATGTCACATCAAGAATTTTAAAAGCAAGAAGGTATGATTGTGCTGGCCCTACAACGCCCAAGAAGAATGGAGACGGACGAGGCCACCCCGAACAACGGCCAAAGAAGGGGGAAACTCGACCCAGACGAAGCAGTCCACACCAAAAGATCTCAATCAATAGGTGCACATCATAGAAGCTGGAACAGTTCCAAGTTGGAGGATCCGGGGACCAGAAAGTAAGAAACTTACTATTGGTATGTTTAGTTTAAAGATTGATGTTGCAGGGGAAAAAAATGTCCACTGAATAAGGGGCCTGGGGATCGCCTTTATTTTATATGTCTGTATCTTTAAATAGTGAAGTATACCACGTAAGTGGCCTTTCATATGAATATCCCAGGTCAGGAAGAGTTTCTTTTTACCAGGGAGCCAGCCAATAGTACGTTTCTTACTTTCCTGTCCCTGGATCCTCACACTTGGAACTGTTCCAGCTTCTATGTTGTGCACCTATTGATTAAGATCTTTTGGTGTGGACTGTTTGGTCTGGGTCGGGTTTCCCCCTTCTTTGCCCCTCATTTTGGCCGTTGTTCGGGGTGGCCTCACCCTTCTCCATTCTTCTTGGGCATTGTAGGGCCAGCACAGCCATATCTCCTTGCTTTTAAAATTCTTGATGTGACATACCAAGACACCTGCATCTACATGATATCATAGATATTCATACCACTTGCTCCTGATGAAGAGGAAAAACGCATGATCTTGAAACGCATTGAGTATCACTCTGTCCAAATGCACATGAGTGATGTAAATTAGTGGTTTCTGATCTCATTATGAACAAAATGTTACATTACCGTGGTTGTTAAGCCACTCTGAGTTGTATTCAACATCAGCACTGCATCCTATTGTAGTAGCCCCCTCTGTGTATGATTTATAAATGCTATAAATACCTCATTTCACTGCCGAGATTGCGATCACATGACTGGCCAGCTTTCTCCTTTCCTCCTCTGAGAGATGCAGCGGGCGGGGGTGAGAGTCCTCTGCTGACGTCAGTCTGGAGGGGAGGAGGAGGCGAGACCTGGCTGGTCATGTGATAGCAATCTTAGCTCTTAAATTAGGTATTTACAGCATTTATATTTATAAATCATTCACAGAGGGGGTCACTGTAATAGGAGGCAGTGCTGATGGTGTATACAGGTTAGTGTTATGAGAGCAGCAGGAAGGGGGAGGGGTGGCTCACACACAGACAGAGAGGGGAGGGGGGAGGAGGACACAGGAGCAGAGAGGAGAGCAGATAGCAGGCTGATGACAGAGGCACGTAAACTGACCACGGTGTCTGGTCTCAGCAGCCATGATACACCGTGGTCAGTTTACAGAGTTTTTTAGGTGTTACAGGGGGGCAAATGACACAGGACAAGCACAGTGTCATATAACATGCTCCATGGATCCTTTTTTTTTTTTTTGGGTTAACAAAACGCTTTAATTTTAACATAATGTTATAATCTGTTTGATATAGCCAATGCTATGTCTATATTTTTAGATTTTGTATTTTTAAACATATATTTTACATACATATTTTTGCATACGTATGTTTGGAGTCATTGCCCTTTAAAGTCCCACCAGGGGGTCTCTTTTTGTTTCTGTGTTCCATATTAGGGATGTGGGCAATTTCTCCTATACCCCACTAGAATTGAACTATCCTATGTACATGAAATTATTTAACAACACTCTCCAGACCATTTTGACATAAAATGGAACTTTAGTCAGAAAATTAAGTCCTGCTAGATCAATTCAGGCTGGCCCCTTTTGCAGGAATAGCTAAAAACTATCTAAAACATTAAAAATAAGTGCCTATACTGTTTATAATCCAATAATATCCAATAATATAATGTTTGACCCTGCTCTGCACATGCTTGGTTGCTCTTTTTTTAGGCACTGCTGAGTTTGTAGAGGCTGATCTGCTGACAGCCTTAAAGCAGAATAAAGCCCTCCTATCCTTTGCAGCCACGGAAGCTGCTTCTGTTTGATCTGCAACTGCCACAGTGCTGCACATATGATCAGTTACGACTCCATCCATTTGATGGTTTGACAGTTTGGTTGAGGACACAAGCAAATGTGCCTCCGATGACGTCCGTGTGACGAAACGCGTAAGGCGGGACTATCTTGGCACGCACAACGTCACTTCCTGCTACTGTGGTTTTCGATACCTGACCGGTGGAACGCAAGCAGCAACTGTGCACTACGCTGCGTCCCGGAACGGCTAGGGGAGGTAGAGAGCTTGCATGCTCCCTCCTCTCCCTTTATACTTGTTTATTTCCTTGGATTCATTATGCTCCTTTTGGATTGTTTAAACATCTACAAATAAAAGATACTTTATGGAGTTACGCTATGTGGAGCAATTCTTTTATTACATATAATACTCTGGAGCGGATGTCCGGCCGGAAATAGGATCACAACAGGGGATTGTCATCTTCCTCCTTCTCCTTCACGAGTGGCTGATCCGGGTTGAGGGGATACCAACACATAATGATCTGATTGGCACCTGGATTTGATCGGCATCTGGCGTACAAACATCCTATGCTTATACCCCTGTAGGGGTACAGAGTTCCGGTGAGTGGGATCACATCAGGGGGAGTTTGTTTTAAATATTTGGAGGAAATTCGGTGGAAGACATCACATGAACTCTTTGGCCACTTTCACATGAGACTCTATACTGTTATTAATTAGTTTACTATCTCTATATATACATATTAATTATTTACTGGTTTGAGTCCTAATATCTGCACATTTAAAGTATATTTATATGACATTTTTTCCACGTATCTACTTTTTGCATTCCTAGCACTTTATTACAGAGGACTGTGGATACCCTCTACTTTACACATTTTTTATATATATATATTTGTGTATAAACCTCACATTTGTGTATGTGTTATATATGAATTTTTTTACACATATTGCTTTGCATTTTCTGTTTTTCATTATAGAGGATTGTGGACACCCTTTATTCTAATTTAACATCTGCAGTTTATTTCTATCATCCAGCAGTGGCTGGAATATTGCCACTTGTACTGCACCTGACACTTCTTGCACTTATATCTTTTTACACCATATTATTAGTGGTCATTAATACTAATAATTTTTATATGAGATCATAGCTGTTTTTATATTTATTGTCACTCACTAATTTATTTATTAACTAGTATTCTTCTATCACTATTTATTAATTCTTACTTTTCCCATTTATACGTGGGATAAAACAGGGGTGCATTTTGAGGGTACCACTTATTGGTGTCCGCTATAGCATGTCACATTGGTACACCTATCACCACCATTAAATAAACATCATATACCAACACATCCTTTATGCACAGCGCCATTCCCTATTTTGTTATACTTATTCGTTTTAGGGCACACGTTAGTGTCCCTTGCTTACATAGGGGGGCTGCAGTTGCAATATACCCTGTAGCGCGGATCCACTGACAAAACTACAATTTCTCCTATACCCCACTAGAATTGAACTATCCTATGTACATGAAATTATTTAACAACACTCTCCAGACCATTTTGACATAAAATGGAACTTTAGTCAGAAAATTAAGTCCTGCTAGATCAATTCAGGCTGGCCCCTTTTGCAGGAATAGCTAAAAACTATCTAAAACATTAAAAATAAGTGCCTATACTGTTTATAATCCAATAATATCCAATAATATAATGTTTGACCCTGCTCTGCACATGCTTGGTTGCTCTTTTTTTAGGCACTGCTGAGTTTGTAGAGGCTGATCTGCTGACAGCCTTAAAGCAGAATAAAGCCCTCCTATCCTTTGCAGCCACGGAAGCTGCTTCTGTTTGATCTGCAACTGCCACAGTGCTGCACATATGATCAGTTACGACTCCATCCATTTGATGGTTTGACAGTTTGGTTGAGGACACAAGCAAATGTGGCAGTTAGCAATTCCAGCATTCCAGGAATGTAAGGCTCCATTCACACCTGAGCGTATCGATTTACTGCCATTTTTCAGATTTTTTTTACCCCTTTCACACTGGGGCAGAGTGGGCGTTAGCGGTAAAGCGGTGCTAGTTTTAGCAGTGCGCTACCACTGTTATAGAGGCACTTTAGCACCGCTAGCGGGTCGCTTTTAACCCCCCAGAAGGGGTTAAAAAGGGGTTAAAAACGCCCCCTTAGTGCTGCTTTCAAATCACTTTTACGGTGCTTTGAAAGCTGTGCCATTTCATTTCAATGGGCAGGGGCGGTGGAGGAGCTTTATATACACCGCCCCATAGATGCTGCTTGCAGGACTTTTTTTCCTATCCTGCAAGCGCACCGCCCCAGTGTGAAAGCACTCAGGCTTTCACACTGGGGAGGCATGAGAGGCGTTTTACAGGCGCTTTGCAGGCGCTATTTTCAGTGCAAAAACACCTGTAAAGTGCCTCAGTGTGAAAGGGGTCTTAAGCATTTTTGCAACTTTTTACAAGCTCTTTTAAAGCATTTTAGAAGTGTATTACAAGTGTTTTACAACTTCAGGTGTTTTTGTTTAGCCAAAAGAAAGCACTAGGGGGAGGAGAGGAAATTAGGGGTGGAGAGCTGCTATTTGAGCAGAAAATGCTTGTAAAACGCTTGTAAAATGCTCGTTAAATACTCAAGTCAGGCATTTCTATTGAAGTCTATGGGGCCAAAAATGCTTGTACTTTTTTGAGCTTTAGCTGTTTTGCTTCAGACGACAGCTGAGATGTGAACAGGGGCCACTGAAATGAATGGGATTTGGCTTGTTGAGTGTTTTAGAACTACAAGCTTCAAGCAGAAAATTGCTCAGGTGTGAATGTTTTTGAAACCGTTAAATCGATGGGTTTAATTCCACTTTTTGATTTATTGCTGTTCAGGGGCTCTGGGCTTCTGTAAATGGCAGCCTCCAGCAAGAAGAAGCAGGAACAATGCTGGAGGCAATTTACAGCTCACACTCATTTTGGTAGTATAATTATTCATGTAGAATGTGGCAAAGAACTTTATTTTTTATCAAATTGTTATGGATAAAGTTCCACTTTAAAGTGCACCAGTGCCCAAATTATTAACATTAAAGAGAAACTCCACTTTTGTTGAGAAAAAAAAAAAACAATCCCCTCTGGATGATCAATGTACATTGTAGGGATTTTAGCAAATTTTGTTGAACAGCCCCACCTGTTTCTGCACTGATTAATAAGCTGTTTGTTGTCTGCCCAGTGAATTTGAATGGGAATGACTTTTTAATTATTAATCAGCTGATGCACTTGCAGGGTTCTAATGAGGAAAGTTTCAGTGTCTGCATCCCTGTAGAAGCAATTACCCTTTAGGGGCATCTCACCAAAATGTAACTTTTATTGCAGAGGATGCCTAAAATCTGACTTGTATCTTAGTGCAGACTTCCAGGAAAATCAGTGAGCCAATCACACAAGCAGGAAATTACATTTTGGGGGGGGGGGGATGTTCTGTATACCAATGATGTATGGAACACCTCTAGGGTGCCGTATTGCATTGAGTTTTATATAAAATTACAGTGCTGCAGAATGAAAACGGAGAGGTAATTTTTAATAACATTCAATTACAATATGGTTTTTGTAGAAAGTGTATATTATTATTATTTAAGGTACTTATATAGCGCTGTTAATCTATGCAGCGCTTTACATATATGCTACATTATTTATTATTTGCTATTTTCTTCCTATGAAAGAGGAGTTTCCCTTTAGGACTTGTTCACACTATGTGCGGGGGACCTGTGAGGGAAGGGGGGGTCACTGGATAAATGCAGGTCATTGCTAGGGCACATAAAAAACAATAGTTTTCAATATGTTCCATTCACACCAAAACATTAGGGGGTGCACACTTGTAGAGTCCAGCCTGCCCTTCATATAGCGGGATGGAGGGGGTTCCAGGGGCCAGCGGTTTCTATGGAGAGGCCCCACATGGCTTCATATGTAAAGGAAAACAGGGGCAGCATTTTGAAATGAGGACCATTGGTATGTACTATTTATGTGATCTGGAGCTGCATAGGGGTATTTTTGTAAAAGTTACTTAAGGTGAACTTACCTTTTATTGGCTAAATTAAAGTGTATCACCAAAACTATGCATTAATCAATGGCTGACACAATACTCTATAACTGAAAAAAAATTAACTCACCTGCCACTTTATTAGATACACCTTACCAGTACCTGGCTGTACCCGTTTTTGCCTTCAGAACTGCCTTAATTCTTCACGGCATAGATTTAACAAGATGTTGGAAACATTCCTCAGAAATTTTGGTCCACCACATTATTATTATTATTATTATACAGTATTTATATAGCGCCAACAGTTTACGTAGCACTTTAACACATCCCAAAGGTGCTCTATTGGATTGAGATCTGGTGACTGTGGAGGCCATTGGAGTACAGTGATCTCATTGTCATGTTCAAGAAACCAGTTTGAGATGATTTAAGTTATGTGACATGGTGCATTATCCTGCTGGAAGGAGCCATCAGAAGATGAGTACACTGTAGTCATAAAGAGATGGACATGGTCAGCAACAATACTCAGGTAGGCCGTGGTGCTTAAACGATGCTCAATTGGTACTAAGGGGCCCAAAGTGTGCCAAGAAAATACCCCCCAAACCATTACACCACCAGCAGCCTGAACCATTGATACAAGGCAGGAGGATAGATCCATGCTTTCATGTTGTTTACGCCAAATTCTGACACTGCTATCTGAATGTCGCAGCTGGAATAGAGACTTCTTTTGTCCAATTTTGGTGATCCTGTGCGAATTGTAGCCTCAGTTTCCTCCTTTCTGCTTCAAGGTTTGATGTGTTGGTTGTTCAGAGATGTAATCTGCATGCCGTGGTTGTACCGAGTGGTTATTTGAGTTTCTGTTGGCTTTCTATCATCTCGAACCAGTCTGCCCATTCTAATCTCACCTCTGACATCAAGGCATTTTTTGTCCACACAACTGTCGCTTACTGGATATTTTTTTATTTTTCGGACAATTCTCTCTAAACCCTAGAGATGGGTGTGCCTCAAAATCCCAGAAGATCAGCAGTTTTTGAAATACTAAGCCCAGCCTGTATGGCACCAACAACCATGCCACGTTCAGAGTCACTTAAATCCCCTTTCTTCCCCATTCTGATGCTCGGTTTGAACTTCAGCAAGTCGTGATTACTATGTCTAGATGCATAAATGCATTGAGTTGCTGCATGTGATTGGGTGATTAGCAATTTGTGTTACCAAGCAATTGAACAGGTGTACCTGATAAAGTAGCCGGTGAGTGTTTATGCCCTAAGGTTGAATAGGATATTTTAAAGGCTGCAGTATAAGATATGAGATGGGTCCTCTTCAGATTTTGCATCAGGACCACAGAGCAAACACAACTTAACATACTGTGTAGAGTGTTCCTACAACCGCATTAGATAAGCCTAGTATAAGTGAATTCTCTAGGTTGTCTAATTTCATCCAGGAGTATCAGAGCCATAAAAGACTGACAAAAAGTGCCCTGTGGTCATCCAGGATGAATTGCAGATGACATAACAGAATGATTGTCAGGTGACAACTGAGGTGTTGAAAAGTATATTCAGCTGGTAGCTATTCAGACAAGGTTTTTGGTTTAAGTGAAATCATTGGGTCACTAAGACTACATGTATGGTGAAAACTATGTGGTCCTAGGATGGCCTGCAGGCTCACCAGAAGAGAAAGGTCAACAGGAGGCAATATAAAGGTCAAGACACAGTATCACTAAAGTCCTATTTAAATGGACTTGAGAATTAAAAGTAAAGTAAAACGAGGAAATCCTGATGTTGATGGAACCAGAACTTTGGAGAGTGCTATATTGTTGGATTCATTCAATAATGTAATGCACACTATAGTAACTTTGTAGTAATTTCCTCCTGGATGCAATGTTGCAGAATTGATTTTATAGACATTGATAATCAACCTGGAAAAAAAATTCAAAGACTGACACAACTAATCTTCACTACTTCTGAATACTCATTACTTGTCTCCTTCTCTTTAAAGTTGCACCGAATACAGCCAGCATGAGAGGGACTACACTTTTCCTGCTCCTCCACAGTGGTGATTGACAGCGTCTCTATGTCTCCCGCGCTGGCTGTGTGTGCGGCACTCTGAATGGCTACATGTAGAGTTCAGGGACATGGGGTGAGGTCAGTGGCTGGTGAGGCACTGGCTAGTATCAGAGCCAGATACACACAGGTTACACACGCCGTGAACGTTAGAGCGAGAGCAATAATTCTAGCACTAGACCTCCTCTGTAACTCTAAACATGTAAACTGTAAAAAATTTTAACCACCTAAGGCCCGAGCCTCTTTTTGAGATTTGTTGTTTACAAGTTAAAATCAAGTTTTTTTGCTAAAAAATTACTTAGAACCCCCAAACATTATACATTTTTTTTTCTAACACCCTAGAGAGTAAAATAGTGGTCGTTGCAATGCTTTCTGTCACACCGTATTTGCGCAGCGGTCTTACAAGTGCACTTTTTTTTGAGAAAATACACTTTTTTGAAATAAAAAATAAGACAACAGTAAAGTTAGTCCAATTTTTTTATATTGTGAAAGATGATGTTACGTTGAGTAAATTGATACCCAACATGTCACGCTTCAAAATTACGGCCGCTCGTGGAATGGCGACAAACTTATACCCTTAAAAATCTCCATTGGCGACATTTAAAAAATTCTACAGGTTGCATGTTTTGAGATACAGTGGAGGTCTAGGGCTAGAATTATTGCACTCAATCTACCAATCGCGGCGATACCTCACGTGTGTGGTTTGAACACCGTCAGTCCGCAAAAGCAGGTTAGAGGGCGCACACGCCTGCCGCGTGAGCAGTCCCGCGGTTCCCTCGGACTCGATGTCTGCCAGCTGCCCGCAAACGCGGTGAGGAGAGGCAGAACGGGGAACTGCCTAGTGACATGACAGAGATCTTCCAGTGATCGGGAACAGTGATCTTTGTCATGTTTTAGTAAGCCCATCCCCCCTACAGTTAGAACACACTGAGGGAACACACTTAACCCCTTGATCGCCCCCTCCTTCCCTGCCAGTGTCATTTTTACATTGATCAGTGCATTTTTTTTAGTACTGATCAATGTAATAATGTCACTGGTCCCCAAAAAGTGTAATTTGGGGTCAGATTTGTTTGCAAGTCCAGTAAAAATAATAAAAAGTAAATAAAAGTCCCTAAATCTATCCCGTAGTTTGTAGACCTGATAACTTTTGCGTAAACCAATCAATATACGCTTGTTGCAATTTTTTTTTTCGTTTATAGCGCAAAAAATAAAAACCACAGAGGTGATCAAATACCATCAAAAGAAAGCTTCTATTTGTGGGAAAAAAAGGACATCAACTTTGTTTGGGCACAAAATGCTCTGGTCATTAAGGGGGTAAAACCTTCTGGGGCTGAAGTGGTTAAGTTGTAAGAGTGTTAATATAAAAGTTGGTGCACTGAAGGACTCGGTGGGATAGCCAGTGGGCGGATTCTGTAGGACAGCCAGTGGGTGGGCTCTGGGGAATGTTGGTGGTCAAGCCCGTTGGGGGCAGGCCTAAAACTGTGTAAAGGGTCCCAAAACATCTGATGGCTGTTCTGAGCCCAACAGATCTAGTGCTGTCCTCTTTTCATACCCTGACCTCCTACCCCTTCTCCCATCTTGCACTATCATTTTTAATTTTTATGTCATCCCCAGCTGCCTCCTCCTGGTTCCTGCAGCTGCCCCCCCTAACGATGCAGCACCAGATCTCTGCACATGTGCGAGATCTGGCATTTGGAAAGAAATGCCTTCTGGGATATCTGACATCAGTATTCCAGGAGGCAGCCGGAGGAGAATAAAACATGCTGTTAGGGGGCGGAGCCAGATGAAACAATTAAAAAAAAGGAACATAAATGATAGAAAGGTCATCTTTTTTAAATTTAAATAATCTTTTTTAAAATAAATTTTGAAGTAATACAAAAGAAAAAACTAGGCTGGTCAACTTTTTTACAAAAAAGAAAGATGGAGGATTAGATTGCAGTAAACTATAATTTTTGAGGGAATGTCTGCTTTAAAGTGAACCTTTTGATTCCCCCTGCAAGGGCAAAGCTTAGGTTTGGTTTGTGACGGACCTTCTCATAGCTAGGCTACCAGAGGAACATAAATTGCGCAGCCAGTGGCTCTGCTAGGGGGTGGCTTTTGGGGCTATAGCCCCGAATCTGGGGCCCATAGCCCCGAGTTTCCGCAGGGGTCCCCAAGGGGAGGGGAGGCTCTCTGGGGATCCTGATGCAAGGGGGAGGCTCTCTGGGGACCCTGAAATAAGGGGGGGCTCTCTGGGGACCCTGATGTAAGGGGGGCTCTCTGGGGACCCTGATGTAAGTGGGGGGCTCTCTGGGAACCCTGATGCAAGGGGGAGGCTCTCTGGGGACCCTGAAATAAGGGGGGGGGCTCTCTGGGGACCCTGATGCAAGGGGGAGGCTCTCTGGGGACCCTGAAATAAGGGGGGGCTCTCTGGGGACCCTGATGTAAGGGGGGCTCTCTGGGGACCCTGATGTATGTGGGAAGCTCTCTGGGAACCCTGATGTAAGCGGGGGGCTCTCTGGGTATATATACACACACATGTGTATATTACTGTATATACATGTGTATGCCCACCCAAGCGTATGACTTTCTTTACTATGCTGCTATAGGCTCTAGCCCCGGATCTTTTGTAGACCTAGGAACGCCCCTGCGCACAGCGCTCACACACAGGGCTGAATGAGCTTGATATATCTGAAGGGTCATTACTGGGCACTTTTTTAAAGCGTATTTCCACTTTTGCATTCAAATATGAGAAACCCTCACTATATGTTTGCTGTGTGTTCCCATTCAAACGGCATACCTACAAACAATTTAAAAAAAAATCTTCTTAACCACTTGCGGACCACCCACTATTCATTTACTGAGGCTGGGCGCCCCCCCCTCTGTGCCACATCACGTACATAGTACGTGATCTGACACTTCCAGGTCTGGGACGTGTACGATGTCCACCAGCACCCACCGATTACACAGGACACAGGCAGAACGACAATCTGCCTATGTAAACAAGGCTGATTGTCGTTATGTCAGATAGGAAGGCATTGATCCTGTGTTACTGCAAAGTTCTTCGTTTTTTTTCCAGGCTGAAAACGTCCCTGCAAAAAACGCTGATAAAAGCCAGGGACACATAGGATAACATGCTGGGGAGTTTACTGGCTGTAGAAAAAAAATTCTTGATGCCCAAAACAGCAGCTGTAACAACGCCCAGTGTGCATGAGGCCTAAAGCAGTTTAAACAGCCTGGAGTAGCTAGACATGTGCGCCGTCAATAAATTTGTTTCGTTCCGTTCTGTTTCGTATTAAAATTAATTTGTAATTCGTGTCCGAAATTCAATTCGGATTCGTACGAAATAAGAATTTTCGTTAGGATCGTAAACTTTTCATTACAATAACGAAAGTTCGTTATGATAAATTTATCATTATGAGGGGCTCCCACCATCCCTGTGCTGTGCTGACTTCCTGGGTTTTTTACTTTTAGTTTCGTTAACGTTTCGTAACAATAACAAAAGTTCGTTATGATAAATTTATCCGAAGTTCGTAAACGAAATATCGTATTTCGTACAAAATTTGTATGCATAAAAATTCGTATTTCGGATCCTCACGAATGTACGAATTTCCGATTCGTACGAAACTAATCGCACATATCTAGCTGCTAGGGGGTGCATCAGAAAGTGCACCAAAACCACGGGACATAATAGAAGTCTATGAGAAGCCTGCACCAAAGCCGCAAGTACACTGCGCTACACCCACAGTGTGGGCAAACCGCACCGGATCATTGTGAAAGAGGCTTTACACTTTTACGCTATGTGAATGGGAATGTGTAACAAATATAAAGAAGGTGTTAGCCTGTTTTGGCTGAAAAAGTGGAAATACACTTTAAGCTAGGAAATAACACAGAATGGTGTCACTATCTGGCTTTTTATGGTTGACTTGGCAAAGGATACCATAAATCCAGGAAGCAAATGGTGGCCAAGGATGGTTTGTCCCATCACACTCTTTGACCGCACTGTACAATTCACTCATCTTGGGTGACAGATTCTGTTTGCACTGTTGGTTCTTCTTTTTGTGTAAACATGATAAGATCTTTCTTTGAAGTTTACTGGAATGCACAATCAAAACTTCAATTAGAGAATCCTATGTGACTTTCACTGACTGACTGATTATTTTATTTTACTTTGGTTATTTTGTGTTACATCTTTGCTTTTAATTTCATATTCTTTTCATTTTCTATTAAATTCATTGTTTCTGTTTTTTCCCCATAGAAATGCTATTATGTTGCAAGTTCTCCACTTATCTGGTCCTCATGCTTTTAATCCATTAAACTGATATTTTTTTCTAGTTAAAAGGAACACTTATCAACAACACATTAGAAATAAAGGAAACAAAATCAATCTCATGATAGCAATCTGTTGTTATCTCAGTTATACAGTGTCCAAACACAAGACTACAAAAGCTGCTTACAGTGTTGGTGTAGTAAAGATAGAACGCCTGAAAGCACCTTCTTTTTTTTTTCTTTTTTTTTAAGCTGCCTGTTTTTTGTCAACTTCAAACAGTTCCAAAGTGCCAACTAGGCCCTAAAGAGGACTATTAGGTTTAGATTACAGTCTTCTGCTATTGGCAAGTTAAGAAGACAATCTAATGTCTATGTGCACCATCGCTGTTTAAAGATTTGTTGGTAGGAGATTTTATTCAAAACTTGGAAAAAAACTCATATGATCACAATTTTTTTTCCCTACATGTCTAGTTTTTGATGGAGGTGTCTGCAGAGTGCTTCCCCCCACACCTCTCCATGGGCTAAACTGGAATGGTTTCACTCACCGGCCTTTTTATTAGGTACACCCGTTCAATTGC
Organism: Aquarana catesbeiana; assembly: GCF_042186555.1. NCBI lineage: Eukaryota > Metazoa > Chordata > Amphibia > Anura > Ranidae > Aquarana > Aquarana catesbeiana. Next base: position 72,269,176 of record NC_133336.1, read on the forward strand.
TTGATAACATGATTTGCTAATTAGCCAATCACATGGCAGCAACTCAATGCATTTAGTCATCTAGACGTGGTGAAGATGACTTTCTGAAGTTCCAACCAAGCATCAGAATGGGGAAGAAAGGGGATTTAAAGTGGTTGTAAACCCTCTGGGACAACTTTCACCTACAGGTAAGCCTAGATTAAGGCTTACCTGTAGGTGCTTCCAATATCTCCTTAACCTACACAGTTTAGGAGATATTTGCAAAAAAGTCTGTACCAATGCATGCCATAGACAATGGCGCAGGCGCACTGAGCATGCTGTTAGTGAAGGTGAGCATGCCGTCACTGACAGCTCCTGCGCGCATGCCCCGGAGTGATGTCATCACTACTCCAGCCACTCACAGTGCCGGAGCAGCGATACCCGGAAGTCACTCGTATCATGGCGCCGATGAAGGACGTGAACGAGGGTCGTTTCAGGGGCTTTGATCTCAGGTAAGTAATTCATAATGAGCTAGTATGACGTGCATGTTTTTTTTTTTTTTTCTTCAGAGGCTTTACTTCCTCTTTAAGTGATTGTGTGTGTGGCATGGTTGTTGGTGCCAAACGGGCTAGTCTAAATATTTCAAAGAATGCTGATCTACTGGGATTTTCAGCACATCTATCTCTAGGGTTTACAGATAATGGTCCCAAAAAGAGGAAATATCCAGTGAGTGGCAGTTGTGTGGACGAAAATGTCTTGTTGATGTCAGAGGAGAATGGGTAGACTGGTTCAAGATGATAGAAAGGCAACAGTAACTCAAATAACCACTCTGTACAACCAAGGTATGCAGAATACCATCTCTGAATGCATAACACATCGTATCCTGAAGCAGATGGGCTACAGCAACAGAAGACCACAGCAGGTGCCACTCCTGTCAGCTAAGAACAGAAAACTGAAGCTACAATTTGCACAGGCTCGCCAAAATTGGACAATAGAAGATTGGAAAAATGTTGTCGTATAGATGTTAGGGTCAGAATTTGACGTAAACAACATGAAAGCATGGATCCATCCTGCCTTTTATCAACGGTTCAGGCTGGTGGTGGTGGTGTAAGGGTGTGGGGGATATTATCTTGGCACACTTTGGGCCCCGTAATCCCAGTTGAGCATTATTTAACCACTTGCCGCCCACCATATAGCAGAATGACGGCGGCAAAGTGGTTGTGATATCCTGACCGGATGTCATATGACGCACCCAGGATAACACAGCCAACGTGGGCATGTGGGGGCACGCAGCGTGGTGATCAGAGGTGCAGTGTGTCAATCTGACGTGATCAGCTGTGACCAATCACAGCTGATCATCGCGTGAACAAGGAGGTGCCAGTAAACGGCTTTCCCCAGTTCACGCTGACAGGGAGAGCTGATCAACGTCTCTCAGCATAGCCCCCATCAAAAGCTGCCAATCGGTGCCCAACACCTGCCAGCCTGTCCCCATAATAAATGCCTGTCAGTGCCCATAACAGTGCCGATAAGTGCCCAGAACAGTGCCAATCAGTGCCCAAAAAAAGTGCCAATCAGTGCCCCATCAGTAATGCCTGTCAGTGCCCCATCGAAGTGCCAATCAGTGCCACTCAGTAATGCCTGTCAGTAGCTCCTCATCAGTGCTGCCTATCCAGTGCCACCTATCAGTGCCCATCAGTGCTGCCTATCAGTGCCCATCAGTTTTTTTTTAATTTTAATTTTTTCATTTATAGTGCAAAAATTAAAAACCCGCAGAGGTGATCAAATACCACCAAAAGAAAGCTCTATTTGTGGGAAGAAAATGATAAAAAATTTAGTTTGGGTACAGTGTTGCATGACCACGCAATTGTCATTCAAAGTGCGACAGAGCTGAAAGTAAAAATTGTCCTGGGCAGGAAGAAGGGAAAGTGCTTGGTATAGAAGTGTTTAAACACCACAGCCTACCTGAGTATTGTTGCTGACCATGTTCATCCCTTTATGACTACAGTGGTTTCTTGAACATGACAATAAATTCACTGTACCCCAATGGCCTCCACAGTCACCAGAACTCCATCCAATATAGAGAACCTTTGGGATGTAGTGGAACAGGAGATTCAGCCGACAAATCTGCAGCAACTGCGTGATGCGATCATGTCAATATCGACCAAAATCTCGAAAGAATGTTTCCAACACCTTGTTGAATCTATGGCATGAAGAATTACGGCAATTCTGAATGCAAAAGAGGTCCAACCCGGTACTAGCAAGGTGTACCTAATAAAGTGGATGATTATTGTTAGTGTTTGTGTTTAGGGTTTCAGCAAATGACATAAATGTCTGAGGGCATTGAGATTTTACCTACAAATACAACCATCCTCTAACATCATCAGATGGTCATACAAGGCACAGAATTCCTTGGCATATTGCTACATCTATACTTCCAGCATTCACTGATTCTCCACTCAGAGGATGGGGCAGTATAGAAAATGGATGAATGTTTGCTGCCTGAGCGAGCCTAGGGCTGTAGCACAGCACATCTTTTCTAAGTCTGGCCATAGATGATTCATTTTTTTCTTCATTCAATCAAACAGATTCTTCCATCCACACAACCGAGGTGGATAGAGGAATCCTCCCTGCTTGGACATTGTATTCTGACAGTGGACTCCTCAATTGTTAGAAAACACTAATCAGCGGCTGCAGCAAGCTGATCTAGAAGAATTTTCCAACAGGCCCATTCAGCAGAAGCTGATCTAATGATCAACTTCTGTCAATCCCTGCTGAACTGGCCAAACTTTGATTCATCCATGTCCAGCTTTTTTTTTTTAACAGAAAGACGTTTTTTAAAATAACACATAGAATGGTAAGACAAATCACAGTCAGTGCAATACAAATTCTATGTAAAAGAGGCTGACAAGAGTAATGTCCCGTACACACGGTCGGATTTTCTGATGGAAAATGTGTGATAGGACCTTGTTGTCGGAAATTCCGACCGTGTGTAGGCTCCATCAGGGCCGGTGCTACCACTAGGCAAACTAGGCAGCCGCCTAGGGCGCCCAGCCACTGGTGTTCCTACTCTCTTCTCACTGCAGCAAGCAACTAAGTCTCAGTATCAGGCAGCCACTGCTCCATTCGCACATAGCATCAGGGGTGCTGCAGTGGCGGAGAACTGTGTCTGTGTCCCGACTCTTGAATTAACGGAAGCAAGTGAACATTTATTGATGGGCGCTGGTGAGGCTGCATTTGATGGGAACTGGTGATGCTGCATTTGATGTGCGCTGGTGAGGCTGCATTGATGGGCGCTGGTGAGGCTGCATTTGATGGGCACTGGTGAGGCTGCATTTGATGGGCGCTGGTGAGGCTGCATTTGATGGGAATTTCGTTAAAAAGGTGGGGTATACATGGGCAGGGTAAAGAGGGTGGGGTCAGGGGTGGAGCCAAGGGGGGGTGGCAAAATTAGGTTTCGCCTAGGGTGTCAAAAATCCTTGCACCAGCCCTGGGCTCCATCACACATTTTCCATCGGATTTTCCGACACACAAAGTTTGAGAGCAGGATATAAAATTTTCCAACAACAAAATCCGTTGTCGGAAATTCCGATCGTGTGTGCACAAATCCGACGCACAAAGTGCCACACATGCTCAGAATAAATAAAGAGATGAAAGCTATTGGCCACTGCCCCGTTTATAGTCCCGACGTACGTGTTTTACGTCACCGCGTTTAGAACGATTGGATTTTCCGACAACTTTGTGTGACCGTGTGCATGCAAGACAAGTTTGAGCTAACATCTGTCGGAAAAAATCCTAGGATTTTGTTGTCGGAATGTCCGAACAAAGTCCGACCGTGTGTACAGGGCATAAGACAGATACAAGGGCACTTCAAACAGAATCTATGGCCATCTTTAGAGCACCATAATGTGACCTTCCGGTAAAAAGTGTTTGGAATCCTGGTGAGAGATTTCCCTGGCCTTTGATTTACCCTCATTTGCCATAACCTTAACCGCTTCAGCCCCGGAAGATTTTACCCCTTCCTGACCAGAGCACTTTTTGCAATTCGGCACTGCGCCGCTTTAACTGACAGTTGCGCGGCCGTGCGACGTTGCACCCAAACAAAATTGAAGTCCTTTTTTTCTCAAAAATAGAGCTTTCTTTTGGTGGTATTTGATCACCTCTGTGGTTTTTATTTTTTGCGCTATAAACAAAAAAAGAGCGACAGTTTTGAAAAAAACGCATTATTTTTTACTTTTTGTTATAATAAATATCCCCCAAAATAAAAAAAACATTTTTTTCCCTCAGTTTAGACTCATATGTATTCTTCTACATATTTTTGTTAAAAAAAAAATCACAAGTGTATATTCATTGGTTTGCGCAAAAGTTATAGCGTCTACAAAATAGGGAATAGTTTTATGGCATTTTTATTATTAATTTTTTGTTTTGACTAGTAATGGCGGCGATCTGCATTTTTTATCGGGACTGCAACATTATGGTGGACACATCGGACAATTTTGACACATTTTGGGACCATTGGCATTAATACAGCGATCAAAGCTAAAAAAATGCATTGATTACTGTAAAAATGTCATTGTCAGGGAAGGGGTTAACACTAGGGGGCGATCAAGGGGTTAATGTGTTCCCTATTGTGTGTTCTAACTGAAGGGGGGAGGGGACTGTGCAGGGGAGATGACAGATCGCTGTTCATACTCTGTATGAACAGACGATCTGTCTGTTCTCCCCTCAGAGAACCGAAAACTGCGTGCTTACACACAGAGATCCCAGTTCTCCGTGTGTCAGCGGAGATCGTGGGAGCCCATCGGTGATCGTGACCGCCGTGCACTCGCATTGGCTCAGGGGGCGAGCGGGGGGGCGCTAATGGCCACAGTCGTTTCGCCCGGCCGTGCCATTCTGCCGCAGTACTACTGCGGCGGCTGGTCGGCAGGTGGTTAAAGACGAACTTGAGGCAAACAGCTAAATACACCATTGAAACACATATAAGGGAGCCGTTTTACCAGCCAAAGGATTCATATTTCTATCTTTCCAGTCCTGAGTTTTACACAGCTCTGGAAGACAGCCCAGCTGGCCTTGAGACCTGATTTTTTATATATGGCAGTTAAAGCGGAACTTTACCATAACTACTTGCTAAAAAATAATGTTCTTTAGCAAGAAACATACATTATGCTACCATAATTAGTGTGTGCTGTAAATTCCCTCCAGCATTGCTCCTTTTTCTTCTGCCATTTTGCTGAAGCCCAGAGCCCCTGAGCAGCAGTAAATCTTTAGGATGTCAGCAGATCAGCCTCTACATTTTTGGCACAGTGGCAAAAAATAAAGAGCAACGAAGCATGTGCAGAGCAGAGTAAGGCAGTGTATTACTGGATTTTAAACAGTATAGACCAGTGATGGCGAACCTTGGCACCCAGATGTTTTGGAACTAAAGTGGAACCTTGGATTGCGAGTAACACAGTTAATGAGCGTTTCGCAATACGAACACTGTATTTTTAAAAATCGTAACTTGGTTTGCGAGTGTTGTCTCGCAAAACGAGCACGATCAAGGCCAAAGCGGTGTGCAATACTGCTTTTGGCCTGAGGTGGGGGGGCGCAGGAGCCAAGCAGAACCGAATGTTGCCGATCGCAGCCGATCAGCGCCATTCGAAAATGCACGGAAAGGCCAGAGGACAGCGAGGCTGACCTCGGCAAATCTCAGGTAGGAAGTCTTTCCGAGGTTTGCCGAGATCAGCCGAAGTGTCCTTGGGCCTTTTTGTCCGTTTCCGAGGCTCTCTGGCACCCCCCGCTTCTGGCCGCATGCGGTATTGCATCCCATTGAAGTCAATGCGGAACAAATTATTTTCGCTTCCATTGACTTCAATGGGAAAACTCGCTTTGATATGCGAGTACTTTGGATTACGAGCATTCTCCTGGAACGGATTATGCTCGTAATCCGAGGTTCCACTGTACATTTCCCATGATGCTCATGCACTCTGCAGTGTAGATGAGCATCATGGAAAATGTAGTAAAAAAAAATCTGGGGTGCTAAGGTTTGCCATCACTGGTATAGACACTTATTTTTTATGTTTTACACAGCTATCCCTGCAAAAGGGGACAGCCTGAAGTGATCTAGCAGGACTTAATTTTCTGATTAAAGTTCCACTTTCAAGCGGTGCTCCAGCCCCCCCAACGGAAAAATGAAAAGTCAGCAGTTACAGCTGCTGACTTTTAATATTAAGACATTTACCTGTCCTGGAATCCAGCGATGTCGGCACCTCCTTCCATCGGCCCTTGGGTGCTGCCACCACCATAGCCTGTAGGGGAAACCGGCAGTGAAGTGCCCTACTTTGTGATGCCTACTCCCTACTGCGCATGCGCTAAGCGCGCTACACTTTCTGAAAGGCCCAGTAGCGGAGAAGGAGGAGGGGTTCAAACTTCTGACGTACCTCGCCACGTCAAGGTCTGACGGAAGTGGGGACAGGTACCCCGTCAAAAACAGGTACCCTTTCCGCCCCGAAAGGTGCCAAATGTGGCACCTGAAGGGAGGAGGAAACAGATAAGTGGAGCTTCCACTTTTGGGAGCTTTAAGTAGCAAAGTTAAGTGCTGCCCCTTCCTTGCCCAATCTGAGTGCTGCTGTACAGGGAATTACAAAATGCTAAAATTAAGTAAAATTCACACATTTACTCTACCTGCACTTTAATAAATACATGGCTGCAATTTTTGGTGTTTTTCATATCTGCCATAAATTCAGATTAAATCTGCTAATTTGGGAACTCTTTATTCTTTGATGCATATTCTGATATATCATAAACAGTGATCATCGCTTGTACAAATCGCATAGTATATGGCAAACATACATATATAATCCTTCCCAATCTTTTTCTAATTGCTTGGTATGTTCTCTGGTACCATGTGGTCTCTATGCTGGTTTTGTGTGTTTAAATAAAATCCCAGTCTGGTTTCCTCCTCCATGTGTGCAATATTTGTCTGTCATTGTCAGGCACTGTTTACAAAATCCCAACCTCGTGTCAAGTTACTGCCTCTTCAGATTTCATCCTTCAAATGGAAGAACTAAACAAACTTGCACGCCTGTTGCTAATTAATTTTGGGTGGCTCAGGAGCTTTTGGGAAGATTGCTGTTTTCAGTAGTCCGGGCTATTAATGCATTTTAAATGACTCTCTTTCATCTCTCAATCCTTTCGCTATTGCTTCTTTTCCGCCTTTATATTTAACTGCTTTGTTACTGGGCAGAAGAATAAAAGGCAGAAGTGGACTGATCAAAGGATAAGCTGGAGTAATTACCATTTTTTCTTGGAAGAGAAATTTGCCGAAATACAGTATATTATTTATTTTTCTGATCTTGTTGGCCCTTAAAGGGCAACACCAGCAAAAGCTGAAGACGAGTGGGGGGAATGAGCATACAGTGTATATATAGGGGGAATTACAAGGATTGCAGGGGCAATAACTACACAAGGGCCCATGGCGATGCTCATCATTATCGGGGGTTGCAGGATATAGTGATGAGCTCAGACGTATTCAGATCCAAGGTTGAACCACCTAAGCTGTCCCAGCAGGAAGCTGTCAGTGTCCATGGCCAATCATCCAGCTACACATATACAAGGGGCATGTATACGTGTGACTGTGGGGTGGGGAATGACTGAGCTGCTTATAATTGGCCAAGTACAGTGAGCGCCTCCTAATAGGATCTCTCAGGTGGGTTTGGACTAGAATCTGAACTCTCCTGGGGTCATTTCTACTATGGAAGGAAAAAAAAAAAAAGGAGGTTCAAATATCTGCTTGATATAATGGGTTCTATTGAATGAATACTTTTATAGTGTGGGGCGGGACTTATGCCGCGTACACACGACCGGACTTTCCGTCAGAGTAGACTCTGACGGTCTTTCCAACGGAGTTCCGATGGAGTTCTGCTGAAACGGACTTGCCTACACATGATCACACCAAAGTCCATTCGTTTAGAACGCGATGACGTACGACGGGATTAGAAAAAGGAAGTTCAATAGCCAGTAGCCAATAGCTGCCCTTGCGTCGTTTTTGGTCCGTTGGACTAGCATACAGACGAACGGTTTTCCCGATTGTAATTGAGTCCGTCAGAAAGATTTGAAACATGTTCTATTTCTAGGTCTGTCAGAATTTTAGAAAGAAAAAGTCCAATGAAGCCCACACACAATCGGAATGTGCGACGGAATGATTTCGTCTGACCTTTTCTGCCGGAAAGTCCGGTCGTGTGTACGCGGCATTAGAGCAATGAGCCATGATTGGATATAGTCATCACGTCAGTGTCCAATTATGGCTCTGACAGTGCTCTGTGTCCTGATTGGGCAAAGCTTTCATTGCTTCAGCCAATCAGAGATTCCAATGCACTGTGCGGCAGTGCAGTGCATTGCTGTCATTCGGCAGGCCGAACAAACGGTTGAACGCCTTGATAATTTGGGTGTGTGTGTCGAATGGGCGAACAGCCAATGTTCGGCCCAAACTCATGCTCGGGTCAAACCATACGCCCATCCCTATTCACAGGAATCTGTGAATGAGAAAACTACAAGTCCTATTTGCCACCGCGGCAGACCGCTTGTAGTTCTCAATGGACTGCGAGCGCGCTAATCAGCATGCTTGTAGTCTATTCTCACTGCCTACAACTCTGTAACAGAAGGCTTGTACAGAGGTACAGGCAACAAAGTTCTGGTCGTTGTGTGCAGGAGCCTGACATTGCAGTGGATCGCAGGTGCTCTCCAAATGCTCTCCAAGCTCCTGTGAAAAAAAATAATAAATGCAATTTTTTATTTATATTATTTTTTTCAAAAAAGGTGAATTTAGTCTTTAAGGGGTTTTCCCCCTTTTTTTCACCTGGTGATCCTACAAGTAACACACTTCCTGTCTTTTAGTGACAATGCTTACTCATTGTGCTGTATCTATGGAGGGGCAACATTGTCCCCCTAGGACAGGTCTACAGAACACCTAGCTTCGCTTCTATACTCTTCCTCGGAACATGGCATGGGAGGTGTTTTGGCATCCACAGAGATAGCTGGAAATAGTGGCAACTGATAACAGTCAGCACAGGCAGAGAACACAGGACATTACCAGTTCACAAGAACTGTGGCAGAATTAGTAGGAACTTTTTTGCACTAATGAAACAAATATAAAAAAAAAACACTTAATCAACAAACCAAAAAGGGTGCAAATAAGAGGAGTTCTTAGCTAGGATTTACATATACTTTAAGCCAGTCATATTGCAGGTTACTTCTCTGTTTACATATTTTTCTCTAATGACTCCTCTAAATGTAAATTGAGAATAATTAAAACTGTTTTAATTAAGCCTCTAATACACCTGCATGTAGTTAAGAGCTAATCAATTCCAGACCTTGGAATACATTTACTTTACAATGTCTTGCTTTCAAACGATGAACAATAATTTAAAACCTCCTTAAATGGAAGTATAAGAAAACAAACACAGTCTTTCATAGTAATTTACATGACGAGATTTGACAGGTTTTTAATGTTTCCAGTTAAGCAGCTCTATATAAATGCAATATTAATCATAAACCATACATAATTAAAGTTGTTTTAAAGCCTATATTTTTTTACCTAATGCAATTTCTGTATTAAGGTAGAAAACTCACTACTATCTTTCCTACCCCCACCCATCCCTAAACACCTACCTAACTCCCTTCACCGATGCATCGCTGTCACAGTGGCAGCTCCGCTCCCCTCACTTCTTGCTTTCACAGGAGACTCCGAGGGCAGCGGGAGCCACAGGCTACTGCTGCTGTTAGTCAAACTTCTGTGAGGCATGAACAGGAGTGTAGCTTACCAGCACTGTGTGTGTCTATGGGTGCACACTGCCCAGCTCTGAAACACATTCATGCAATGGTGCCCCCATAGCACACGGCTTGCTAAGAAGGCATCCTGAGGAAGGAGCAGCGGACAGAGCTAGTGGAAGACTGCCAAAGAGGAGAGAAGAGACATGAATGCATGAAGATAAAAAACCTTGAGCCTTTAGAACCACTCTGTAAACCCTCACCTTGTAAAAAAAAAACCCTATTCAGTTTAAAATAGAAATGAAAGGCAAAAGATTTGCGTATAGATATAAAAAAAAACATAAGTACCTTTTTTTCCCCTTTTTTTAAATAAGTGATCACATTCCCTCGATTCACAGCTTCATAAGAGCTGGGGGAGGAGAAGCAGTACACTGAGCTTCTCAGTGGAAGGCTGTGTGTGTGTGTGTGGGGGGGGGGGGGGGGTGTCAGGACATGTTTTATCATTGGAGTAGAGCACATCGGGGTTGACTTACTAAAACTGGAAAGTGCAAAATCTTGAGCAGCTCTGCATAGAATCCAATCAGCTTCCAGTTTTTTTTTGTCAAAGAGTAATTGAACAAGCTGAAGTTAGAACCTATATTGCTACCATGCACAGCTGGACCAGATTTTGCACTCTCCAGTTTTAGTAAATCAATCCCTCTGAGTTCCCAGCATAGCTAGAGAACTGACCCTTCTGTGCTCTCATGCCTAGCCTGATCAGTTTTTAATAGGAAAGCAATGGGACTGACCGGAACACCATGGTTCTCATACAAAGGAAGCAATACAAAGAAAACAGGATACTTTCTCATACAAGTACATGGTACAGCGAGCACATATTAGCAATATTAAAGGATGGGTTTATGTATTCTTTAATGTTACTATGTGCAATGTGAGAGAATACAAATAGGATTTGAAAGGATGGCTGGTTGCTATAGATTACACAGTTTCAGACACTTCTTGCCATGGATATTAAAAGTCTACACACCTCTGTTAAAATGTCAGGTTTCTGTGATGTGAAAAAATGAGACAAAGATAAATCATTTCAGAACTTTTTCCACCTTTAACCACTTGCTTACTGGGCACCTAAACCCCCCCTCCTGCCCAGACCAATTTTCAGCTTTTAGCGCTGTCACTCTTTGAATGACAATTGCTCGGTCATACAACACTGTACCCAAATGAAGTTTTTATCATTTTTTTCCCACAGATAGAGCTTTCTTTTGGTGGTATTTGATCGCCTCTGGGTTTTTTATTTTTTGTTAAAGTGGTTGTAAACCCTTACAGACCACTTTCTTCTACAGGTAAGCCTAGATTAAGGCTTACCTGTAGGTGCTTGAAATATTTCCTAAACCTACACGGTTTAGAAGATAAAAATAAATACTGCGCTTACACTAATTGGCATAAGCTGCGACTAGAAAGTAGTAAACCATAAATCATATAAAAATCAAAAAGTCGCGCTGGAAACTGAGGGTGACAACAGGAGGTGTCAAAAAAATATGAGGGTGAGTGATGATCACTAAGTGAATAATAGAAAATTTTGTGCTTATCAATGTAATTAAACACTGTGAAAATAAAAAATAAATCTGAAAATGACAATTAGTTGATGGGACACAGATATTGACCACTATGTCCGAAAAGAGTAATCAATAATAAGTGACACAATCACTAACAGATGAATATCTCAAAATAACAGAAAAAGTGATAATGTGACACATCTATGGAAACTATACCATAATTCATATATAAAAACAATATAGAAATGAAGAAAAATAAACCCAAAAAAAGTCCATAACTCAAATGAAAAAATAATGATTAAAGTCCATCCATGCTAGATGACATGCATGAAACCAAGTTTGTCTCCAAGTGCTCTGTGAAAATGGAACATAAACTTGCTGTGATGACAGTAGAGTGCGCAGATAGACCTCCACCTCTTAATAAAAATGCTGCCTCTTACCAGAAATGCTGCCTCTTACCCTCAGTTTCCAGCGCGACTTTTTGATTTTTATACGGTTTAGAAGATATTTACTATTTCCCCGTATGATGCTGTCTTCGGCGCATGCGCACTCTTGAAAGGGCACACTGTCCCGTTTCAAGCTGGGGTCATGCCGTGACTGGCGGCTCCCGCGCGCATGCGCGTGAGTGATGTTTTTGTATATTTTTTCTAATAACAGAAACATGTGTTTCCAATATACATCTACTTATTTACACATGCTACCATTTATACATAAGGGGACTGCATGAAGAAAGGGAGAAGGAAAAAGAAAAAAATTTTTTCCCCTGTTTTTCTCCCTTTTTTTAATCAATTAATCTGTTGCAGTAGCAGTCCTATAATTGTTTCGGATACATACATCCGACTCTGACAGTCTCGTTAGAGACGTTTCATATATCCTTTTTTTCGCATTTAACATCTGCTATTAGATTAATGTTCTTACGTTTGCCCATACTGTTTCCCTCAAACAAGCGCTTTTGTTCTGTTTATATCAATTGGGTGCTGTTGATGTACTTATTTAAGCGGTGCATCGGGACGTGGCTCGCATCCCGTGACCACGTCCTGTTGTGACGAAACGGCGTAGGGAGGAGGAGCTACGTCCCGACAACACCGCTATTCACATACCCGGAAGACACGGGTTACCTTGGAGCCGGCCGGCTTTCGCATATACGCTTTTTAACTACAATGGTTTTGTAAGTGCAACCTTTATTTTTACACTCAATAAAAAGTTGGATTTTATGCTATGTGGAGCACTTTGTTTTTTACATGGGGATATTTCCATTTATGCTGATGTGAGTTGGAGAGAGTCCCTGGATTTGGACGCCAAGCGCCTGTTTTAAAGATCCCTGGCTGGGGTTGCAGCCATCCACCCTTTAGGTCTCCTGTTAGTAAGAGACCAATTCCATCTGGTAAGAGGCAGCATTTTTATTAAGAGGTGGAGGTCTATCTGCGCATTCTACTGTCATCACAGCAAGTTTATGTTCCATTTTCACAGAGCACTTGGAGACAAACTTGGTTTCATGCATGTCATCTAGCATGGATGGACTTTAATCATTATTTTTTCATTTGAGTTATGGACTTTTTTTGGGTTTATCTTTCTTCATTTCTATATTGTTTTTATATATGAATTGTGGTATAGTTTCCATAGATGTGTCACATTATCACTTTTTCTGTTATTTTGAGATATTCATCTGTTAGTGATTGTGTCACTTATTATTGATTACTCTTTTCGGACATAGTGGTCAATATCTGTGTCCCATCAACTAATTGTCATTTTCAGATTTATTTTTTATTTTCACAGTGTTTAATTACATTGATAAGCACAAAATTTTCTATTATTCACTTAGTGATCATCACTCACCCTCATATTTTTTTGACACCTCCTGTTGTCACCCTCAGTTTCCAGCGCAACTTTTTGATTTTTATACGGTTTAGAAGATATTTACTATTTCCCCGTATGATGCTGTCTTCGGCGCATGCGCACTCTTGAAAGGGCACACTGTCCCGTTTCAAGCTGGGGTCATGCCGTGACTGGCGGCTCCCGCGCGCATGCGCGTGAGTGATGTTACACGACTCCGGCCAGTCTCGGAGCCGGAGTTCGCAGCCTCGGAAAGAAGAGGGGTGAAGAATGGACGCCAGTGAGGAAATCGGGGACATCGCAGGCTCCTGTGTCAGGTAAGTGACACATAATGGGCTACTTTGCGATGCACAGTAGCCCATTATGCTTTACCTTTGAAGGGAAACAAAGAGGAAGTAAAACCCATCAGGGTTTACTTCCTCTTTAAACAAATGAAAAAAGACCGAATTAAAAAAAAAAAAATACAATGTACGCTGATGAGGCTACACTGATGGGCACTGATAGGCACTGATAGGCTACATTAATGGCCACTGATAAGGCGACACTGATGGGCACTGATAAGGTGGCACTGATGGGCACTAATAGGCCGCACTGGTGGGCACTGATAGGTGGCATTGGTGGGTACTGAGAGGTGGCACTGATGGGCGGCACTGATGAGCATTGATAGGTGGCACTGAAGGGCACTAATAGGTGGCACTGATAGGTGGCACTGCTAGCTGGCACTGATGGGCACTGATGGGTGGCAGTGATGGGCACTGATCGGCACTGGTAGGTGACACTGATGGGCACTGATGGGTGGCAGTGATGGGCACTGATGGGTGGCAGTGATGGGCACTGATCGGCACTGGTAGGTGACACTGATAGGCAGCACTGCTAGGTGGCACTGATGAGGCACTGATTGGCACCACTGGTAGGCATTGATAGGTGGCACTTGTGGGCATTGACAGGTGCCACTGATTGCTTTCACTTATATACTGGTGGTGGGCACTGATTGGTGGGCACTGTGGGCACTGATTCGTGGTATTGGCAGGCGGTACTGGTGGGCACATATGAGGCGGCTTCGCCTCTTCCTCTTCAGGACCGATGTCCCTTCAACAGTAGCCGGTGATCGGCTTTTTTTTCTCCTCACGCTGTCGGCGTGAGAAGAAAAAAAAACTTATTACCGATCTGCTGTTTACATCACGTGATCAGCTGTCATTGGCTGACAGCTGATCACGTGGTAAGGGGTTGGGATCAACCCCTTACTCCGATCTGTGATCACCCGAGTCTCATTGACTCGGATGATCACAGCACGCATGCCCTTCAGGGGGGCATGGCCAGCTTGCAAAGGGAGGACGTCTATTGACGCCCTCCCAGCAAAGCAGATCCGCGCTGTAGCTGTCATTCGGCTATAACGCGGATCTGAAGGGGTTATTGTGACCTATAAACTGTACAACTCAATTGAAAAACAAACTGAAATCTTTTTTTGGGGGGGGGAGTAAAAATTTAAAAAATAAAATAATATGGTTGCATAAGTGCGCACACCCTCTTATAACTGGGGATGTAGCTGTGTTCAGAATTAAGCAAACACATTCAAACTCATGTTAAATAGGAGTCAGTACACACCTGCCATTATTTAAAGTGCCTCTGATTAACTACAAATAAAGTTCAGCTGTTTTATTAGGTCTTTCCTGACATTTTCTTAGTCGCATCCTACAGCAAAAGCCGTGGTCCGCAGAGAGCTTCCAAAGCATCAGAGGAATCTCATTATTAAAAGGTATCAGTCAGGAGAAGGGTACAAAAGAATTTCCAAGGCATTAGATATACCCAGGGATTTTTTTCAGCGGGAACACGGGGGAACGCAGTTCCGGCACCTCCAACACTGAATGTATGTAATAGCTTGGGGTGTGGGGTGTGCTGGAGGGTCTATTGATGTTGGCTGCTGGAGGATCTATTGTCACTGGTGGGGATCTGATTTTGTGTGAGGGTCTATTGTTGCTGATGGGCAATCTATTGTTGCTGGGGGGGTCTTATGTTGCTGGAAGGGATCTACTGTTGAGGGAGAGGTCTATTTTTACTGGCTGCTGGAGGATCTATTGATATTGGCTGCTGGGAGATCTGTTGTTGCTGCTGGGGGGGGGGGGGTTCTAATGTTGCTTGGGTGTGATATTTTGTTGTGGGTGGTTCACTGTTGCTGCAGGGAATCTATTGTTGTTGGGGTGGAGTCCATTGTTGCTGGGGGAGTCTATTGTTGTGTGGGAATCTATTGCTGGGATTCTATTCCTGGCTTCAGGGGATCCATTTTGCTGCTTTTCTTTTTATCATTAACATATTCCATACAAATGATTTAGCACCACAAAATGATACTTGGTTCTGTGTTCTCTAAAAGGGCAGTACTGGTAGGTGGGTAGGAGGTGGAATCAAGGGACGGTGGTCAGAGGTGGGTAGGGGGCAGAGACAAGGGGTGACTCAGACGGGGGGGTTCCTGCACCTATTCTCTGAGAAAAAAAGCCCTGGATATACCATGGAACACAGTGAAGACAGTCATCATCAAGTGGAGAAAATATGGCACAACAGTAACATTACCAAGAACTGGACGTCCCTCCAAAATTGATGAAAAGACGAGAAGAAACTGGTCAGGGAGGCTGCCAAGAGGCCTACAGCAACTTTAAAGGAGCTGCAGGAATATATGGCAAGTATTGGCTGTGTGGTACATGTGACCAAATCTCCTGTATTCTTCATATGTCTGGGCTATGGGGTAGAGTGGCAAGATGGAATTTATGAACTTTTTGGCCATAATTCCAAAAGATATGTTTGGCGCAAAAACAACACTACACATCACCAAAAGAACACCATACCCACAGTGAAGCATGGTGGTGGCAGCATTATGCTTTGGGGCTGTTTTTCTTCAGCTGGAACAGGGGCCTTAGTCAAGGTAGAGGGAATTATGAACAGTTCCAAATAGCAGTCAATATTGGCACAAAACCTTCAGGTTTCTGCAAGAAAGCTGAACATGAAGAGGAACTTCATCTTTCAGCATGACAACGATCCAAAGCATACATCCAAATCAACAAAGGAATAACTTCATCAGAAGAAGATTAAAGTTTTGGAATGGCCCAGTCAGAGCCCAGATCTGAATCCAATTGAAAATCTGTGGGGTGATCTGAAGAGGGCTGTGCACAGGAGATGCCCTCGCAATCTGACAGATTTGGAGTGTTTTTGCAAATTCTGAAATTATTTATCTTTGTCTCATTTTTTTTACTTCACAGAAACCTGACATTTTAATAGGGGTGTGTAGGCTTTTTATATCCACTGTAGATATGATTCCCCAAGACACTGTAAGGGCTCATGCACACTGCAGCTCAAAGGAGCTCAAAGAAGCTGCTCCTACAGGCTTTTGAGCTGATTTGAGCACTTATTTTTTTCTGCCTAGAAACTTCCCTACATGTTAGTCAATGTGTCCATGCACACTAGGGCTTTTTCAGGAGTTTTCAGACATATGCTCCTACAGGCAGAAGAAAAACCTGGCGTTTTGGGCTGGCGTTCTCAGCTTCCCACATTGCTATTTTTTAGTCGCTTGTGATCACTTTTTATCTTGTAAAGGTTTTTACCCAATAAAACCCCTTGTTTTGACCTACACCATGTTGAGTCCCCTTTTTCTTTTTCTCCATGGTTCCACTGTTTATTAGTTCCTCCCGACCTGTCTGTTCCGGAACTGGAGGGTGCGTGTGATAGTGGCCCGGCTTCCATCCAGGACAACTACCTCACATCGGTGATCGTGATCTACAGGACATCATTCGGGTGGACATCACGGGAGGTTACCTCCTCATGCCTAATAGACGTACTGCTATACGGCAGATACGTCCTACAGATCCAGTAAGGGTACCCAACCTCCTTCATTGAAGATTTGTGTGACCTGATACCTATAGTTGCCTTCTATTTGAGTGTCAATCCATCCTCCAGGGTTTACAGCTCCTCTCCCACTGAGAAGATTTCCACTGACCCTATTTTCATGGACTCTGGTCCCCTGTTATCTCACATTTCACTATAGACATTTTAATCATACCTGATTGGTTGTTTTTTGCACTCTTGTCACTTTAATTCACTCTTTCACAGGTGTATACAATTTTTCCACCCATGTTTCAAGTTCATGCTGGGTGATCTTAGCGCTGCACTTAATTATTTGTACATTGAGCGGACTTGGTTTGTTTGTGTGTTAGCTGCTTTTTTATTTAATTTTTTTTTGTTCTGAGAGCTATCGCAGCATTTCTTATACTCAGAAAAAAAACCTACCCTCAAAAGAGCACAAAAAAGCTCAAAAACACGTGAAAACGCGTAAAAGACATGAAAAAATGTTTGTTCCAGCTTTTTGTTTTGTTTATACAGTGGTTAAGAAAATACTATCTAGGAGGGTTTGTAAAAAAAAAAAACATTTATGCCCCGTACACACAATCGGACTTTCTGTCAAAAAAAACTTGGATTTTTGTTCGAAGGTTGTTGGCTCAAATTTGTCTTGCATGCACACGGTCACACAAATGTTGGCCAACAATTACGAACGTGGGAACTCGGTGAGGTACAACATGTACCAAGAGCCGAGAAAAAGGAAGTTTGGCTCCTTCTGCTTGATTCCTTTTGTGCGACGGACTTGTGTATACACAATCGGACTTTCCATCAACAAAGTTTTGTTGGCAGAAAATTTGAGAACCTGCTAAGAAACATTTGTTGGCGGAAAGTTCGACAGCAAATGTTCGATGGAGCATACACACGGTCGGCTCACATCCAACATTTCCTGTCGGAAAATCCGACCGTGTGTACGCGGCATAATGCTCAAAAAAGCTTGAAAGCTCAATAAAAACGCGAGAAGGAGCACAAAAAAGAACAAGCTTCTTCAAGCTTTTATAGGCAGAAATAAAAGCAAAATGCCTGTAAAAAGCAGCTTTTTTTGAGCTGAAGCGTGCATGAGCCCATATAGACAAGGTCTATATGTTGTAGATATAAGTTATTTTGATTGGTAACTGTTTTTATACTTTATTAACACCTAGAGATGGCACCAGCTGTTATAGTGAGGCCTTCTTTACTGCTGCAGGCAAATTTATCAGCATATCATATTGAGAAGCAAGTGTGAAAAAATTCTAACAATCTATGCATACCCCCCTATGATCCTGGATTCCATGGGACTAGATACAGACACCAGTCTGGAATCAGTGGATTCTTGGAAGTCCATGTATTTTATTCTTATTTATTTATTATTACAGGTACTTATATAGATGTATGCAGGTAAACACCCATGTGAAGGAGGCCTAAAAGTGGACCTAGCATGAGATATAATGTTCATGTTAAGTGCATGCATGCCGAATAATGTTTAAGCCATCCACAACTCTGCCCCCAGCTACATCACTAGCCTAGTCTCAAAATACCAACCTAATCGCCATCTCCGTTCCTCCCAGGACCTCCTGCTCTCTAGCTCCCTCATCACCTCCTCCCATATCCGCTTCCAGGACTTCTCCTGAGCCTCGCCCATCCTCTGGAATTCCCTACCCCAATCTGTCCAACTGTCTCCAAATTTATCCACTTTTAGGCGATCCCTGAAAACTTTGCTCTTCAGAGAAGCCTATCCTGCCTCCATCTAACAACTGCACTATTTTCTCCATTAGCTCATCCCCCACAGCTATTACCCTTTTGTATAACTTGACCCTCCTTCCTAGATTGTAAGCTCTAACGAGCAGGGCTCTCTGATTCCTCCTGTATTGAATTGTATTGTACTTGTACTGTCATCCCTAATGTTGTAAAGCGCTGCGTAAACTGTTGGCGCTATAAAAATCCTGTATAATAATAAGTGTGACATTTTACATTTTTTTATTATCTCACACAGAGATCACATTACTACCACTAAAAATGCCTCCATTTGATTTTTTTATTCCAGAAGGACAGAATCATATTTGGTCAGGCATTACAGTAAAAGCTTGGATTACGAGCATAATTCGTTCCAGAAGAATGCTTGCAATCCAAAGCACTTGTATATCAAAGTGAGTTTCCCCATAGGAAATAATGGAAACTCAGATAATTAGTTCCACAGCAACTTCTTGTCTATGCAGTACCGCATGTGGCCAGAGGTGAGGGGGCACCAGATACACTCAGAAACACTCAGAGACGCTCAGAGACCACTCCAAGCGTTTCCTAGTGTCTGCGAGTGTCTCTGAGCGTCCCCCGCGTCCCCTGCACCTCTGGCCAAATGCGGTACTGTACACCCCAGTGGCTTGATACCTGATCATCTTGTGAGACAAACTGTGCACAGGTAAATTTCCAAAGTGCAAGTGCTCGCTACCACCAGTGTGCTCTGGCCGCTCACCTCACATTCTGACCCCTGTTTTACCAGTGGGTCAGAAACAGCAGGTCCCCTCTGGGGGTAATAAAGAGACCAATCTGGCGTACTGCTGGTGTACTAATCCTCTGTAACTCCCTCTTCTCCCTGATGGCACGCTGAGCCTCTGACCTCTCTCGGTGGTGTCGGGTATAGAGAGGAACAAAATGCGAGATCTAGTGCTCTCTGTTTAAAAATGTATTGTTCCAGTAAGATGAAATACAAAGTATTTACAAGTATAGCACTTAAGCAGGGCAGGCTATCAGGTCATGACAATTCCCCATATGGACGAGATGACCGCAGGATGACGTCACCAATTGTGGCTTCTCCCCCTATACGCGTTACGTCAATGGGCATGACTTCTTCAGTAGGGGTGGAGACAAGACGTCTCACCGCTTCTAATATAGGCTCCCATACCAATTGCTGGGTACCACCTCCCCTCCTCCCTAATTCCAATTAACAGACGGCTCAAAAACAGCTGTTAGTCTGAACACACTTGTTCCAGAAAGGTATATGGTAGTCACTCAGCAAAGCCATATGGGGACTCCTCCTCACCTAGATGACTTAACATCCAAATTAATATATATAAATATCAAACTAGTACTACATCATATATTAATACATTAATAGCCATATTTTCAATTAAAATGAACACTATACAATTGGAAAAATGTTAGTGTAAGTATCTACTTTCTGGACTGAGGGGACACACATCATGTCATTATTTGTCAAATGAAACGCTGGATTGAACCCAGCTCCAGTGGATCGCGGTTTATTCCTGTTGTTCTAGACCACATAGGATTTGTATTAGCTTTACTGACTACTTTAAGGCTCCATGCACACAGGACGTTCAAAAAAGTCTTTCTGGAAGTCAGATTTCTGGCAGGAAACTGCTGCTTTAAAAACGCGCTTTAAACAGCATTATTTAATCGCATTTATGCACGTTTTTCAGTGCCAGCGTTTTTGAGTGTTTTTGTATAATTACATTCAGCTCTGCAATGTAAAAAATGCTGAAATCGAATAAAAACGTGTTTATGAGCGTTTATGCGTGTTTATACGCATTTTTCAGCGTTTAGCGGTTTTTGTGGTCAGAAGAACTGCTCTTGAACGCGATTTTAGGACAAGACAGACAACAGCCCATGAACTCACCTGCTGATAAACTTCCAAAAATGTCCATGTGTGCATGGACACATAAGATAACATAGAGAGGGGTTTAAGGGCTGTTAAAAAAATGACAAAACTCACAAAAAATGTCAGTTTTTCAGCTGCAGTGTGCATGAGGTCTTATGCTAAACGCACACAGCCCTACAACCTATAGGTGCTGCATACCATCCAACTTTTTAAGATGGGAACAAGGGACACCTATGAGCGAAAGTATGTAGGCATTGGACACACCCCCCTGTCACGCCCCCTTAAAGGAGAATTATGCAAAAAAAAAAAAGATTAGTTAAAGGATAAGTTCACCTTTGGGAACATGTTACATGTTCCACCCGTTTTTAGGGTGGAACATGTAACATGTTCCCAATGCTGCAGCCATGGCCCTCTCTCCCTGTGGCAGCAGTACTAGCTGTCAATTTTTAAAATCAGCTCAGTTCATTGATTTGCTCCTGTCAGTGTATCTGCCTGCCCGTACTTTATGTACGGGTGGGTATACAGATATACTGACAGATATGCAGGAGACCTACATGGCACCAGCCATATTTTACTTTCAAAAATATGTGCATTTATTATTTTTTTCTAAAAGGTAAACCCACAAGTGTTTTTTTTACCACCACTATGCCTTTATACTAGCATGTGAAATTTACAAACGCAGCAGTTTAGAAATGGGATGAAAGGTTAAGCAGTGGGGACCACTTGAAAGATAAATAATGCATTTCCTATTCAACTATATAGATCAGACCAAAATAAGGGACAAATGAGGAGTAAAGAGGGACAGAGGGACATTGTTCCAAATTGGGGACAGTCCTTGGAAATTAGGGACATTTGAGAGCTATGGTTCTGTACAGCAGCCCATTAAGATAAATTAGAAGATGCACAGAGCATAAATCTGGGCATGTGCGGGTACACGTGACTACTGTTGTTGGTCCCAGGAGAGTGGTTACGCGGGCTCTGAACACTGTACAGCCCCAGTATGGCCATGTGCATAAAGCCTTATATTCTTTGTTGTCATCTATCAAAACCCATGGATTTTCAGTCAAAGAATATAAAGTACATGGGCGGCACAGTGGTGTAGTGGATTGCACTTTTGCCTAGCTGTAAGAAGGTTCGCTGGTTCGAATCCCAACCACGACACTACCTGCCTGGAGTTTGCATGTTCTCCCTCTGCCTGCGTGGGTTTCCTTCGGGTACTCCGGTTTCCTCCCACACTCCAAAGACATGCTGGTAGGTTAATTGGATCCTGTCTAAATTGTCCCTAGTATGTATGAATGTGAGTTAGGGACTGATGTGAATGTACAATGTATATGTAAAGCGCTGCGTAAATTGACGGCGCTATATAAGTACCTAAAATAAATAAATAAATAAATAAAGTACATGTATTATTGCAGAAAGATACAGTTTTCCGATGTTAGCTTGTCCCTTAACAAGAACTCTTATATATGTGGAAAGGATTGCATGATTCGCTTGATCTCCCCTCAGCTGCATTAGAAGTAAAACCTTTGCAATGGGCCTCTGAAGGAAATAAAGGACATTCATCAAACCTGTTACATGGCAGGTGTAGGTCAAGGCTTGACAATATCTTGGTGCATTTTCTTTGCACATAGATACCAACAGGTAAGTTGGGGGGGGGGGGGGCACCAGTCCTCCTGTAGGGGGCCCTGACACACAGGGGGTCCAAACAGCAGAGGGAATGTGATTGGGTGGAGGGGTAATTACAGAAGGATGCCCTGTGCGACTCTTTGCAGCGGCTGAAAGCCGGTTTCTCTCCCTCCCGCCGGCATTCAGCTGGTACACAAACACAGGGCGTTGTTCCTGTAATTGCTTCCTCCACACCATTCCCCTGCCCTGTTCTGCCTGATTCTAATCCCCTCTGTGTGCCCACCTGTCACTGTGCTGTCCCCCTCCCCGCCCTTAAAAAAAATAACAAATTGTAACAATATAATTTTTTTAATTGTAATAATTCATTTTTAAAAATTGTAAAGTTAAATCATTAAAAAAAAAAAAAGTAAACATTTTTTTTTTAAATGATAAAAAAAATGTTTTAATATATTTATATATTTTTTTTCTTGTCTTGTCAAATTTGTTTATTGAATTTTAACAATTAGTATACATACATGTATATGGTGGCAGCAAAAGAAAAGATCACATACAGTATAAGGTAATAATATTGAGTTGTAGTTCCAACATAAACTAAAAGTAGTTTAACTAAAACTATTTTAGCATGGATCTAACTACTGAAAAGATTGCGTCATACATTGTATAAGAGACGATAAAACCAACTTAGACAAGGTTAATATAAGATGACCTTAAAAAAAAAAAAAAAAAAAAAAAAGGTCTTAATTATTATTAAGAGTATAGTTTTTTAAATAAAAATAAAAAAATGTTTTAAAGAATGTAATAAAACTATTTAAAAAATGGCCAATTCATACAGGTTCTCTGTTGTGTCTGTGTTTGCTAGTAATGATTTTAGTGTATCTTTAGTGAAAATACTTTTTGATATATTCAGGAAGGGGGGCCCCGCCAGGTAGGCTGTATGGGGCCCCGTGATTTCTAACAGCAGCCCAGGATTTCGATGCTGCAATGTGTGTGGCCACCTTAAGCCTGTAGAAAGACCTTAGTTATAGTGGAACTAAACATAATGAATTGTTAGGTGTACGTTGTCTTTTTGTAGAACAATTGTTTTTAATGAATTTCAATCAGTACTGAGCCCAGCTGTCTAAGTAGATTTAACCTGCACCTGCAACTTAACACCTTTGCTTTCCCGTTTTAGAAATGTGCAAGGTAGAGAATGGCTGGGAAAAAAATTGTGAAAAGAGCTAATAAGGTCAACTAATGAACAATGGATGCAGGTGGGACAGGAGAGGATTATCTGGGAAATGTAACCTCAGTGTATCCACTTTCCATGTACTAAGCTTGTACCTCAATGGTGTAACCTGTCAGGTTTTCTACCTGTAATGAATTAGTTCAGAAGCATCCGATGGGGCCAATCATGTACTGTACAAACACCAAGAGTACATTGTGCATAAAGAGTTAATTGTACCAGTTGTTTGAATACCACCCTAATGCTGAATTCACATGACTGCGGTCTCCACCTGCTTGCGCAGGCATTAGCGAGCGCTATTCACAGTATCCCCAATTAGGCATGTTAAGCCTCGCCCACATGTCATGCCAGTGAATGTTACTTTGACATGTACCACTTTCCTAAACATTGTTGCTTATGGCAGTGGCCTCTTTCAGCAGAAACTGCCACACTGGATAAATGGTTCAAGAATGGTCTGAGGAACACAACAACGAATTTGAGGTGTTGATTTGGCCTCCAAATTCTCCAGATTTCTTGTCAAAATATTTTATTTTAAAGTTCAGTAGGATAGTAACAATGCACAAATTACATGTTACAGTAGTAATACAGTCAAAAAAGAAGCTCAATAGTTTTTTAAATAGAATCTAATACCTTTTCCTTAAAAAAAAATAATGAAATAATGTCGAGCAGCAACATAAGTTATCAAAATGTTGATAATTCATAAAAACTATTGAGTAGGAAAAACTGAGAGCTTCGAAATCATAGTTTAAATCATAAGAAAAATACAGGAAAGGAGAAAGAGAGAAGAAAGGAGGAAGAAAGGAAAAGTCTGCGAAGTGAGGCCATATACCTTTACTACTATAGTGAAGTATATATTATACAATATAATTCAACATTCAAACTACCACGGCAGTAGTACTTGATTGTCAAAGGTTTGTGGTATAGTATAGTCAATCCAGGGTTGCCACGTTTTTTCAAATTTTTGGATCGTGTCCTTTTCAATAGCTATCATTTTAGCATGGGACATGGTGTTATTCATTTTAACTAGTACTTCGTTTATGATCAAATTAGATGTTTTTCAAGCTCTTGCTAGTGTTTGTTTAGCTGCTGTAAATAATTGCACTAGCAAATTGAACTGTACATACGTTAGATTTACAGGTTTTAAATTTATTAACGCTATTGCAGGATGAAAGGGAATTATTCTATCAAATAGGTTAGAGGCAATTTTAAAAATTTCCTTCTAAAATGTCTGTGCTTTTGGACACGACCACCAAATATGAAACAACGTTCCTGGTTCAGAGCAGTCCCTAAAACATTGTGCAGAATAATTTTGTACATATTTTGCTATTTTTGCTGGTACAAGGTACCATCTCATTAACACCTTATAGCTCGTCTCAATCGCTAATATATTAGAGGATGCTGCTTTTGTAGTATTCCATATTTGATTCAATTCAGAATTATCTAATTTTTGTTTTAAATCTTTTTCCCATTTCTGGGTATATTGTGGTTCATTGTTATTGGTTTAAACCAATAAATGTGAATATAAAATGGAGATTATACCTCTAGAATGTGGGTTGATCCTACATAATGTTTCAAAAGGAGTTAGTTGGGTTAGTGGGGTTGTAGTCTTTAATAATGGTGTGAAATAGTTTTTAATTTGGAGGTATCTAAACAGCTCCGATGTAGAATCTACAAATTTGTACATATATATTACATCTCGAGATATCCATTCCTTGAAGGTTTTAGGATACACCCATGCAGGATAAAATGTAGGATTCTTGTAGAAGGAGAGTAGAGGGCTATGTAAGGATTTCAACTTATTTTTAGTTTTAAATCTATCCCATAGGGAGATGTAGTGCTTGGTAATTGGGTTACGTAACCCTCTACGGTCCTTTGAGGACATCCAAAGTAAGTTTGAAATTGAGATAGGGTCACATTCAGCCGCTTCAATAGATACCCAAAGTGGGACTTCATGTTGTGCATGGTACTTAGTTATGCTTGCTATATGGGCTGCTCTGTAGTAGCATGCGAAATTAGGACAACCCAAACCTCCATTTGTTTTAGGAAGATAAAGAGTATTTTGCTGTATTCTTGGTTTGGAAGAGCCCCATATAAATGACATTGCTTTCCTTTGTATAATTCTTAGGTAATATGCTTGGATAGGAATTGGTAATACTCTGAACAAATATAAAAGTTTAGGCAATAATGTCATTTTAATGGCATTTATTCTTCCGATCCATGAGATTGGGAGGTGAGACCATGTATTCATCATATTGGATAGATTTTTCAATATCTGTGGGTAATTGGCAGTAAATAATTCTGATAAAGAGGATGTAAGTTGTATTCCAAGATATGGAATTGATTTGTCAGTCCATTGAAAAGGGAGTCCAATTTTTGCAGATGATAATTCTAAATTTGAAAGGGATATATTTAGTGCTAGGCATTTTTTAGGGTTAATGTATAAGACTGAGATTGCAGCAAAATTATTAAGAATTGGAGTGAGATTAGGGCCTGTCACTTGTGGTGAAGAGAGAAATAAGAGGATGTCGTCTGCGAATAGACAAAGCTTGTGTTGATATCCCCCTATTTCAATTCCAGTTATGGTAGGATCATTTCTAATTTTCTGTGCAAGGGGCTCAATAAGAAGGGCAAAAAGTAATGGGGAGAGTGGACATCCTTGTCTAGTGCCTCTTTCTATGTTAAAAGAATCCGACTTATATCCAGCATACTTAACATACGCTTTTGGTTTATTATATAGTGCAAAGATCCAATTTGTGAAATTTGGACCAAATCCCCATTTCTGTGATGTATAATGTAAGTATTGCCAGGATATGGAATCAAAAGCTTTTTTGATATCAAGAGAGAGAAAACAAGCAGGGATATTTCGTGTTTTAGCAATGTGTGCTAACAGTACTGCTCTAAGCACATTGTCACCTGCCTGTCTTGAAGGCATAAAGCCAACTTGGTCAGAATGAACAAGAGTACCAATGATCAATTTTAACCGGGCAGCCAAAATCTTCGCCAATATCTTGATATCTGTGTTTATCATAGATATTGGGCGATAATTTGTGCTGAGCGTATCATCTGATTGTGGTTTTGGGATCATGCAGATAATGGCCATTAATGATTCTTGTCTGAATGATCTGTTTTTTAGTATATCATTAAATGCTTCTGCGAGCATAGGAGAAATGATATCGCTATATGTTCGATAGTACAAAGTTGAATAACCGTCTGGACCCGGTCTCTTATTTAATTTTAATTCTTTGATAGCTTCTGCTACATCATTTACTGTAATGTGATTTTCTAGGTGCGATTTTTGGTCTTCAGTCATTTGTGGAATATTTATTTGTGAGAAAAAGGAATCTGCTTCTTTAGTATCAAATATATTTGTTTCAGTGTATAGATCTTTTAAATGAGATTTAAATTTTTGTACTATTTTTTGTGGATTACTGGTATATACATTATTGGCCAATTTAGGTTTAATAGGTTTAAAAGATTTGTTAATGGATTTTAATGCCTTGGCCAACAATGTACCATGTTTGTTAGATTTTACATAGAAGTTATGTTTAGTTCTATGTATTGTTTTATCTGCTGATTTGGTGAGAAAAAGGTCATATTCCATACGTGCCTTTTCTAAGCGAGTTTTTGCAGATGAATTAGAATTGGATTGGAATGACTGAAATGCTCAATTAAATTCCGTCTCTAATTGTTTTGCTAAAGTTCTACTTTCACGTTTTAGAATACCCGTTTGTTGTTGTATTATGCCTCTAAGGACCGGCTTGTGTGCTTCCCACAATGTGAGTGAAGAGATGTCAGTGCTAGTTTTATTTTTCAAATAATCTTTCAATGCTTGCTCAATGATTAAACGGTGGGATGGATGTTTGATTAATATGTCAGGGAGGTACCAGGTAGGGTCGTGCGCTTTAGGTAGAATAGAGGCAACGGAGGTATATACTGCGTTGTGATCAGACCAAGGAATAGGAATAATGATTGACGTTATTATTTCTGGTACCATACCTATTGTTACGAATATGTGATCTATACGGCTAAATGTTTGATGAGGATTTGAAAAGTATGTATAGTTTCTTTTGGTTGGATTCGCTTCTCTCCAGGCATCAACCAAATTATGCCTGGAAAGAAGCTGAGAAAGAGACCATTTGGATTTGTATCTTGGTGAGGTATAAGGTGTTTTGTCTAAAAATGGTAGGAGTACCTGGTTAGAGTCACCACACACAAAGATTGAACCAATTCTGTGAGTATTTATAACTTGAAAGAGATGCGATAAGAATGGTAATGGATGACGATTAGGGGCATAATAGGAGACCACTGTTATAGCTGTATCCATCACATATCCTGTTAGTAACAGGTATCTTCCTTCTGGATCCTTAATTTCAGATTGTAATATAAATGGTGTGGAGCGATGGAAAGCTATAAGAGTGCCACGTTTTTTAACATTAGCTGATGCTGTATACACTTAAGGGTAGGAGTTACTGAAAAATTTGGGAGTATTAGTCTGTGTAAAATGCGTTTCTTGAAGGCAGACAATGTGTGCCTTCTTTGTTTGAAATGACCTAAATGCTTTTGAACGTTTCTGAGGTACATTAAAACCCTGTACATTGAGTGATAGTATATTTAAAGGTGCCATATCAAAGTAATCCACAGTCTTGCTATTTTCTTTAGAATATACTTATCACAATTATTTTTTGGACTCACCTTCGCGGACACAAGAAAGGAGAAAAGAAAAGAAGATTTAGTACAATCAATCATAGTAACGAAAAAGGAAAAATAATGAAGTATATAGCATAATAATACAGTAAAGAAATATTTGTATTCAAAAAATACCCATGATGGGGAGTAGAATTCACCATCAGGGGGCGAGGGGCCTTCGTCGAATCTCCACATAATGCTGTGGGGATCTGAGGAAAGCAGGTTGAGGCGCATGAAGCTTCCGTGCACTGGGGAGCCGCATGAAAAATAAATATTATATAGCACTAGAATGTGGTGATAATAGCCCTAAATATGTATTATGGTGTCATACATATGTTAAAGTCTTATGTGGCAAAATAAAGAAAGTGAATATGGGATGAGAAGTTTCAAATAGATATATCTGTATAAATAAATTGAATTGAGTTCAGTCTTATATAAACAGAACTATCTTCTATAGTGAAATAGCCAGAATGAACTAATAACAGTGGCTACAATTTACCCACATACTATGCTATTATATTTCCAAGTTTAAAAATAAATACATTGTTATAGAGTAACTCACTACTTTTTAGCTACATAACATTAACCTGTAAATAAATCTGAGTCTATTAGCTGTTGATAATAATGGATCCCTTTTTGAGAAAAAAGAAAAATAATATAATATGAATTCAAAAAATACAATAAGACGTCCAGTAAAGGATTATAAAAATAAATGTTCATAATATAAAATTCAATATTATTTTATATTGAACATAAAGGGAAAAAAAAAAGGGGGATCACATAAATTAATAAATTTTCCTTTGAAGCTTAGAAATAATTAGTAAAATTACATAAATGTATAATATGTAGTATATGTATTTAATTGCATCCCTTATTATAACCCAATAAAAATATATATCAGGGAGCAATAAGGGGTAATTAAGCAAAGAAAAACAAAAAAGGGGACCAATTAGAGCAAAATCTAAATATTTTTCTTATCCCCAAAGGGTTCAGTACTAGTAACAAATATTAAATTGAATATTAAAGAAGAAATTCATCAGTCCATGGAATCTTCTTGACTTTGGGGTGATGTTGCAAATCGACCTCTTTTATTCAGATGTTGAGTTCCATTTTTTGCCTCAGGTTGATGTGCGTTTTGCAGGGAAGAGGTTGACGCTGATCTTCTTCTTGATGCAGTAATGGTGAGGTTCCCTTCTACTAGTTTAAGATCTTGGAGGGTTTGTTGCAATTCTTCAGCTGTTCTGCAGGAAATTCTATTACCTTGATGGGTCAAGCGTAAAGAAAATGGAAAGCCCCATTGGTATTTTATATTATGCTGTTGTAGTACTATCAATTGGGGTTTCATGGACCTCCTTTTTGAGATTGTTAATTGAGAGATATCAGCAAAGAGTTGATAGTTATAACCTTGAAATACAAGACTGTTCTTTTCTCTAGCTGCGTTTAAAAGCTGTTCCTTTGTTTTATAGAAATGAAATTTTGCTATAATGTCTCTCGGGGGGCCATCCACTTTCTTGGGCTTAAGAGCCCTATGCACTCTATCCATCTCCAGCCTTTCCTGTGGTATTCCTGGTAGTAATTCTTGGCACAGCGCTGTAACAGTTGCTTGCAAGTCTATTACAGTTTCAGGAATTCCTCTTAAACGTATATTGGACCTTCTGGTTCGATTTTCATAATCTTCCAACCTATTTTGCAAAGAGATATTTTCTTCCTTCAATATTTCCAATTCAGACACACAATCTTGGGTTGTGCTTTCAATATCTTCCACTTTAAGTTCCAGAGAGGCTGTGCGTTGTCCCAATTCTCTAATTTCCTTAGTTAGGTTATTAGTGATTTGTTCTGAAGTTTGCCTTAACGCTTTATGAAGCATTTTTTCAAATTGTTTTAATATATTTGAGGGAACTACGGGTTCTTGAAATGATGTATGTGGTAAAGTTAATTCAATTTCTGAGTCTGAGTTCCCAGAGGAGATATGCTGTAGCATCTTAGGCTTATTTCTTTTCTGTGAGGTAAATGTAGCTGAGGAGACTGGCGCTTTTTTTGTGGTGTTCTGTGCTTGTGTGCCATTATTAGGGGTCTGTTTAGTTTTGTTTCTGGCACCCCCCAACACCATTTTAGTATCAAAATGCTCCTCTCACCTTCCAGGAACAGATGAATATTATATTAGCCGTTTTTGTGCCACCGGGTTAATTCGTTATCTCGGCTTTCTCCCCCTCATGGAGCGGAGCTCTAGCCTGACATGTCAGTCCCGCTAGCCTCCGCGCATGCGCCTCCAAATTCTCCAGATTTCAATCCAATTGAGCATCTGTGGGATGTGCTGGAAAAACAAGTCCTATCCATGGAGGCCCCACCTTCCAACTTTCACCAGGAAATGACAATGAGCTCCATTCACAAAAGCAGTCCGCATGCGATATTTAGGTGTTTTCCCAAACACTGCATGTGATCCTAAAAATGTCAATTCACTATTGCTTTATGCAGTATTTACCACATAAAGCAAAAACACTCAGTAAATAATACATAAAACAGGAGTGAATGTCAATTTACAAAAGGAAAACAATGCATGCAGTAAATAAGTAGTGGTCTCTGCAGTGGTGGCTGTGGAGGGGGTGCAAATAAACTGAAAAATACTGAAACAAAAACATCAAATGCAGCCTCACTGTGCCATCAATTGCAGCCACTGTACCCATCAAATGCAGGCACTGTGCCCATCATATACAGCCACTGTGTGCCCATCAATCATATGCAGCCACTGTGCCCATCAAATGCAGCCTCTGTACCCATGAAATGCAGCCACTGTGCCTATCATATGCAGCCTCTGTACCCATGAAATGCAGCCACTGTGCCTATCATATGCAGCCTCTGTGCCCATGAAATGCAGCCACTGTGCCCATAATATGCAGCCACTGTGCCCATGAAATGCAGCCACTGTGCCCATCATAAGCAGCCTCTGTGCCCATGAAATGCAGCCTCTGTGCCCATGAAATGCAGCCTCTGTTCCCATCAATTGCAGCCACTGTGCCCATCAATTGCAGCTACTGTGCCCATCATATGCAGCCTCTGTGCCCATGAAATGCAGCCTCTGGGCCCCATCAATTTCAGCCTCTGTGCCCATCATATGCAGCCACTGTGCCCCCCCCCTGCCCGCGCGCTGTATGGCCAGCATTTACCCTATCTTGGTGGTGGTTCAGGTAGCGGGTAACGGCAGCGAGCTGTGGGAAGGGTAGCGCGGGTCAGGCGATGGTCCCTGTGTCCTCTGTGTGTCTCTTCTTTGCTTCTGCTAGCTGGCCAATGGGATTGCCTGTGCTTTCAACCAATCAGGTGACTGGTATTAGACCCGCGCCTCCTGATTGGCAGAGAGGCGGTTCAGTGTTAGAAAAGCAAATATTCATTTGCTTTTCTAACACGCCTAGGTGAACTGCAAGCGCAATGCTCTGCGCTCCAAGTCCACCTTTTTTAAAGCCTACTAGAGCCTATGGCTCTATTCAGGTGCTTAAAAAAAAACACCCCCGCCGCTAGAATTCAGGTGCCCGGCGTCCGAAAAGGGCCCGGATGCCTGAATAGGGGGTGGCAGCAACGGCAAAGGATAGATTCATGCAATGCAATGCAATGCAATGCAATGCATGAATCTATCCATTTGTCATACAGGGGACAGCATGACAGAGGGAGCGGCGCCTGTGCGCCCTTAATGGACAGGCCACCCCTGGGTCCCTGCATGCAATATTTAAGGAACCAGCAGCAGCTAGCATCCTTAACAAACAGTAAACAACAAGGTTGACAAGGAGCGGACAGTCGACACGTGAAGAAAATGGATTTTAAGGGGAACCCCCACGCCAAAATCTATACCAGACCCTTATCTGAACATGCAGCCCAGCAGTTTAGGAAAGGGGAGGGATGAGCGATACCAGGCCACATGCCCTCAACATGGGGGGGTGCTTTGGAGGACAAGGGCCTGTTCCCTACAATCTCCAAGGGGGCATACTGGGTCGGTGATGTCACAAGGGGGTGGGGCCACCTGGTGACATCACCAAGTGGCACTATTCCTTAGTTTATTTAGTCAGATGGCGGTGACGGCGGGCATCATGATTGACGATGGATCTACACCGGGAGACATTTTATTTTTGTTTTTTTGTTTTTATAAAGGACTTGTCAAAAACGTCCCCTTATACTCATTCACATGGGGGTGGAATCTGGGGGCCCCCTTGGTAATGGGGTCTTTAAGATTCTGATAAGCCCCCTGCCCGCAGACCTCCACAACCACTGGCCAGAGTTGTGGGGAAGAGGCCCTTGTCCCCATCAACATGGGTACAAGATGCTTTGGGGGGCATAAAGCAATAGTGAATTGACATTTTCAGGATTGCATGTGGTATTTGGGAAAACACCTAAATACCGCATGCGATCTGCTTTTATTAATGGAGCCTCATGTTGTTTACTGGTTGTTAAGGAGGCTGGCGGTTGCCCATCCTTAACAACCAGCTATTAACAAATGTTTGTTAAGGACGCCGGCTACCAACGGTGCTAAATTACTGCATGCGGTAGTTTAGTAGCGCTTTTTAGCGAATGCCAATTTTTTTTTTGAAAAACGGTGTGGGGTATCCTACCGCATACTCGGATGCTGTAAGATACCACTTTGTGAATGGAGCCCATTATGTTCCTGAACTCTGGGACTGCAAACCTAAGAGCTTTAGGATTATTTATACTGACCTCTTTTTCCCCAAATCATAGGTCGAACCATCACATCTTATGATATATGGCCAACTGCATGTTGTTGCTTTTGTTGCATATACAGTATCTCACAAAAGTGAGTACACCCCTCACATTTTTGTAAATAGTTTATTATATCTTTTCATGTGACAACACTGAAGAAATGACACTTTGCTACAATATAAAGTAGTGAGTGTAGAGCTTGTATAACAGCGTAAATTTGCTGTCCCCTCAAAATAACTCAACACACAACCATTAATGTCTAAACCGCTGGCAACAAAAGTGAGTACACCCATAAGAGAAAATGTCCAAATTGGGCCCAAAGTGTCAATATTTTGTGTGGCCACCATAATTTTCCAGCACTGCCTTAACCCTCTTGGGCATAGAATTCACCAGAGCTTTGCAGGTTGCCACTGGAGTCCTCTTTACCTCCTCCATGACAACATCACAAAGCTAATGGATGTTAAAGACCTTGCGCTCCTCCACCTTCTGTTTGACGATGCCCCACAGATGCTCATGTAGCAAATCCCGAGCCTCTTTAGGCCTAATGGTTACCTCCAGAGTTAGGAAGAGCTGTCCTTCAGTGTAGAGTGGGTTACAAGGCATGGTGGGTGTAATGCAAGATCAACAGGTGGGCGCTCTGTATAGGTAGGACAGCTGTCTCCTACGGCAACAATCTTGTAGCTGTTACTAATGGTAATGATATTCAACTATTTGCAACAGGAACAGTTCTCCTTACCCCACACTCACTCACTGGGGGTCTTCACTCAACAAGCTCCCAGTCTCTCTCTCACTAGACGTCAGATCCACTAGCCACTATAGCACTCAGTATCTTCCTCAAGCGTCACCCCCGCTTCCTTGCTGGGTCCCTGGCTTGGCACTCACCGATACTCCTCAAACTTCACACCCGCTGACACGTTATGTCCCTGGCTTGGCACTCGCTGATGCTCCACAAGCATCACTTTTGCTGTCCTGCTGGTGTCCCTGACTTGGCACTTGCTGAGGTTTTCCCACTTCTTCACCGTCCCCGGCTGGCGAGAAGTCTGCTCTGTTACTGGCCTCAGCTCACTCACTGTGGTCTTTGGTAGCAAGGTGGATGGTCCCTTATTGGCGACAGCTTCCCCTCTACCCCCAACCGCAACAGGTTCCCCAGCCGGCGGAACTGCTACTTCTGGTTGGACTACAAGTCCACAGTCCCAACACTACGCTGCTTCTGGATAGGCCCTCAGACAACCTAGCAGCCAGATGTCCCTGGGATAGGCCTAAGGCTTACGGACTAGCAGCCCGGGGCAACATAACACACGTCCACCCAGACAGCCGTCCAGGTGGCACAGAACCCCGTTCACCTGATGCCACCCAAATAAATAGGCTCACCTAGCAGGCCAAGGGACCCAAGAAAATTCCTGTCCATTGGCTGAGACTCCCCATTTATTCATAATCCATCCTTGCTATGCCCTTTTCTTATCAAATGTCACCAGCTGCCCCGCCCAGCAAGTGACAGAAGAGAGAAGTGCAGCAACTCCAGAATTAGGGGGAAATCAATTGATCTCCTAACAATTGGCCAAGGCAACTATTGCCTGGCAACTAAATTTACTAGCAGCCCTGCCTAAACATCAGGGTGCTACACTCAATAGGGTTTAGGTCTGGAGACATGCTTGTCCAGTCCATCACCTTTACCCTCAGCTTCTTTAGCAAGGCAGTGGTCTTCCTGGAGGTGTGTTTGGGGTTGTTATCATGTTGGAATCCTGCCCTGCGGCCCAGTCTCTGAAGGGAAGGGATCATGCTCTGCTTCAGTATGTCACAGTACATGTTAGAATTCATGGTTCCCTCAATCAACTATAGCTTCCCAGGGCCGGCAGCACTCATGCAGCCCCAGACCATGACATTCCCACCACCATGCTTGACTGTAGGCAAGACACACTTGTCTTTGTACTCCTCGCCTGGTTGCTCAACGCATGCTTGACACCATCTGAACCAAATAATTTAATCTTGGTCCCATCAGACAGCAGGACATGATTCTGTCCAGGTCCTTAGTCTGCTTGTCTTCAGCAAACTGTTTGCGGGCTTTCTTGTGCATCATCTTTAGAAGAGGCTTCCATCTGGGACGACAGCCAAGCAGACCAATTTGATGCAGTGTGTAGTATATGGTCTGAGCACTGACAGGCTGACCCCCACCCCTTCAACCTCAGCGAGTCAGCAGCAATGCTGGCAGCACTCATACGTTTATTTCCCAAAGACAACCTCTGGATATGATGCTGAGCACATGCACTCAACATCTTTGGTTGACCATGGCAAGGCCTGTTCTGAGTGGAACTCGTCCTGTTAAACTGCTGTATGGTCTTGGCCACCATGCCGCAGCTCAGTTTCAGGGTCTTGGCAATCTTCCTATAGCCTAGACCACCTTTATGTAGAGCAACAATTCTTTCTTTCAGATCCTCAGAGAGTTATTTGCCATGTGGTCCAATGTTGAACTTCCAGTGACCAGTATGAGAGAGTGACAGCGATAACATCAAATTTAACACACCTGCTCCCCATTCACACCTGAGACTTTGTAACACTAACGAGTACACCGGGGAGGGAAAATGGCTAATTGTGCCAAATTTGGACATTTTCACTTAGGGGTGTACTCACTTTTGTTGCCAGTGGTTTAGACATTAATGGCTATGTGTTGCGTTATTTTGAGTGGACAGCAAATTTACACTGTTATACAAGCTGTACACTCACTACTTTAGATTGTAGCAACGTGTCATTTCTTCAGTGTTGTCACATGAAAAGATATATTAAAATATTTACAAAAATGTAAGGGGTGTACTCACTTTTGTGAGATACTGTATATATATATATATATATATTTGTTTTAAAAATATTTAGCTTCTCAGACGTTGGAACATTTACCTGTGGTACAAAAAATCAATTCAAGTAGTTCACAAATCAAATATACTGCTTATATTATATAATAGTTATCATAGGTGTCAGACAGAAGTGTTTCCTTAATGGAAATATTCCAGTGTAGTTCAAAAAGTGGATGCAACAGTGTAGGTTAGTATTTGTTTTAATTAATTTTTAAGAAAAAAAAAGTAGTGCCCATGCTTTAGATAATATATCTGATTTCATACTGGATAATGTTTTTATCGCACAAATTCAGTGTTTTTCTGCCAAAGCAATAGCAAAAATATGTAAATGCTATCACAAAGTTCAAGCTTTTAGATACTATGACAGCCCATCACAAGCCTTATTTTAAATTCTTCCTTAAATCATCAAATGACTAAAGATGTTGAAGATAAGTGTGAATGCCAATGTCTTTTTTTTTCCTCGAGATGGCATTTAATTATCTATGCATCTTGATGGAAAACATTTCTGATCCAAAATGGCAGCTTTAATTGGCAATTCATTTTACTGTCAAGAAACTCCCTGACTTCTCACGCATGACTGATGTTTGACTGCAGGTAACTGCTAACATGATTTCTGAGGTGCCAAAGTTACATTTTATCCAAAATGTAAACCTAATAGATGTAGACAGTGGTTTACGAGACATTTTTTATGCATGGTACCAACTGAAATCTATATATGTAATAAATGCATTTTAGAATCGCTATTGTGCCCCATCTATAATTTTATTAGAAATCCACTGTGAGGTCAAACTGCAAAAAGAACCTAACTGGACTTCGGTGTGAAATATGATCAAAGTCTTATTATTCTTTACAAAATATAACAAACCTGTGAGCACAAAAGTCTACTCTAGCTAATAAGTAAAAGACAATGGCTTACTGCTTGTTCATCTCTAATTGTCCTGACAGTTCATTGGCTTTTTCTGGGTTGGGAACAAATAGTAAAAGTATAAGAGCGCTAGTCCATGTGCTCCTTCCTATAAAAACAAGTCAGTAGTGACAAAACTCTAAAGGGAGGTATAGGGCACTTTTAGTGAGCGTGTTTAAAGTGTATTCCCACTTTTGCAGTCAAATTTGAGAAAATCTTGCTATATGTTTATGTGTTCCCATTCACACAGCATGCCTATAAAATGTTTAAAAAATGTTTCTTACCTTTTAGATGTTTCTCAGAAGGAGGTGTCACAGCTGACTGCAAGGATTTTGAACAATGTTAAAGTGAGCCTGTCCCAAGTATGTCCTCATCAACATACATTTGCAAGAATGCCAGCCTTTGCATCTTTAGGCCTGGTTCTCACCTATGCATTCAGTTTTGCTGAAACACACCACAGTCCATTCAACATGGTTTCCTATGGGTCACATTGACATCTGTGCATTTTATGGAAAGGGCCAGGGACCAGCAGTTTGTGCTTTTGGTTCCATAGACTTCAATGGATCAAAAACGTATATAGAAAAATGCAAAATGCACCTGGAATATGGAAACTGCAACCTGCATAGTTGTCAACCAGGCCTTAACCCATTGTTAGGACAGTCAGTGTTCACAAATAATTACACCTGATAAAGAAGATCTGTCTGCACAGTACAAACAGGGTTAGTTATGGCAAGCACAGCTACCCAGCTCCCTCATAACAAAGAAAACTACCTAGGATTTTTCCTTGCTGGAGGGTCCAGAATAGAGGCTCTAAAAAAGGTAAGCTACAATCTTTAAATTTTTTTGTAAGTTATATTATGTGAATGAGTAACAATTATAAAGTAGGTGTTATCCCAATCTGACTGCAAAAGTAGAAATACACTTTAAAGGATCATGGCAGTGTTTAATGAGTATGTCCAAGCAAAAAGCTATGCAGTCTCTGCAATACATGCACATTTCTCCATGTTTTATCTCTTTAAAGACCATTAACTCACTGTTCTCCGATGCAATTGCATTTCCCTTTAACTCTTTTCCCACAACTCTCTGGGTTCCTAGAGACCCCCATGGAAGAGAAGTTGCTTGATTCCCTGCCTGAGCAGAGAGGTCACACATGATGAGGCAAAGGTAGCTAAGCAAGTAATCTGCAGCCAGGTGAGAGGCCCTCCTCTGTCAGAACCGTTATGCAGGTAGCTAGGCAGACACCTAATATCATGTAGCTCCTCCAGAAGTCACAGCTACTATGGAGAGCATCTTCCAATTGCTCCCAGTGTACTCAAGTTCCAGTGGGACGACCCAAAACAAGCAAGCAGCAAGTGTAGTCAGAGATTCTGAGGTAAGTAAGGGCCGATTCAAACTACTGTGAATAGGACCTAAATGGCGCCCTTTGCTGATGAATGTGCATTGCAGCACATTTAGTATGGTATGCTGCAAAA
Source organism: Aquarana catesbeiana (assembly GCF_042186555.1). Lineage (NCBI taxonomy): Eukaryota > Metazoa > Chordata > Amphibia > Anura > Ranidae > Aquarana > Aquarana catesbeiana. The sequence goes on from NC_133336.1 coordinate 72,307,192, forward strand.
ATGGTATGTACACCTTATTTGGTGCATTGTGGTGCATTTGTCAGCACATTGAAATTAATGGGTTGCCTTGACAGAATTCACATTACCTTGCATGTGTTGACGCATTGCCATTGTGTAAATGGGCCCTCACTCAGAAAGGACTGAAGCCATTAACCTCCCTGGCGGTATTCCCGAGTCTGGCTCGGGGTGGAATTTCAGACCCAAAAACAGTAACCCCAAGCCAGACTCGGGATTGCATCGCAGGATCCAGGAAGAGCTTACTTACCTTGTCCCCAGGATCCTGCAATGTCTTCCCGCAGTGTGAGCGGCTCGTCCTCTGCTCGATGTATCACAGCGCCGGGCTCCGTTCCCTGCAAGCGTTGCAACGCACGGGGGCGGAGAACGGCGCCAAATTCAAAAAGTTAAACACACACAATACATTGTAATCTTACAGATTACATTACTGTATGAAATTATTTCACCTCTCTTTTGTCCCTAGTGGTTTCTCCAGTGTCCTGCATGCAGTTTTATATTATATATACTGTTCTTTCTGCCTGGAAACTGTCCATCGCAACCAAAACCGTCCCTTTACATCAAAAGTGGTTTTAGACCAGCTAGAAAACAGCGATAATAAATTAGAATCACTTGCAGAATTGAGCGATAGTGATTTGTGGGGAGATCCGTCATCAAACATGGAAAAGTAATGATAGCGACAATTCTGCAACTGAGCGAATTTCAGTGTTTTTGATTTGATTACATTATTGAATAATTTTTATTATTATTATATTATTATTTGTTATAATTATTTATAGTTATTTATTATATTATAATTTATGATTTCGATTTCGTTTTCCAAACTTTATCAACCCCGGGGATGTCTACTAGACTCTTGTTTGGACAGATTTAAGTGAGTTATTCCTAAGAATTACAGGCCTACAATATAAAACGCCAACTTTCCATGCAAAATAATTGTACCGCTTTCAGCATCAAAAATCAGACATAATCATACCGCCAGGGAGGTTAAATGAACTTGAGAGCCCCTCACTTAGAAAGAGTAGTCAGCAAATATATATTTTTCGTAGCACAGTTTTTTAATTTACTGGCATGATTTCAAATTTTCAAGAGGAAACTGGGGCACTCTGAAGAAATCCATGCTGAAACTGTAAAAAGTTTGGCTGGGATAATGGAGGCATATGCCGTTAACAAGCTGAAATGCTTTATTGATCAACAGCTTTTGGACAGAAATTTGCAACTCTTCAATAACCCTACAGTAGATCCAAAGAAGTTCTAAGCCAAACCCCAACAGCTTTGGGTGGGGCCCTCTACACTAGCTTTAGTTTGGCTTCTTTCACATATTGTCAACAAATAGGCACCAACTTATTACTGGTACTGTCAGCTTGCCTCCGAAGAGCTCAGGCAAACGTTACCTGGTGTTCTTAATGGCATCATGAGATCTGTGTCACTCTCCCAAATGACACCAGCTCTGCTGCTTCAACTATACAATTCACTATTAATCTACAGTATCTATCTATCTATCTATCTATCTATCTATCTATCTATCTATCTATCTATCTATCTATCTATCTATCTATCTATCTATCTATCTATCTATCTATCTATCTATCTATCTATCTATCTATCTATCTATCTATCAGCCCTTCTCAACCTTTTTAAGATAGAGGAACCCTTGAAATAACCCCTTTCTAATAAATACTATATCTACAGCTCACAGTACATTAGTGTGATGGTCAGTAGGAAGAATGCGCCTTACATTTGTGGTCGGTAGGAAGAATCCCCCTTAAGGACAGCTAAATAGATCATTGGTGACAGTGGTTACTTATCCCCAGGCTGTCAAAGCCGGGGGCCCACACTTGCAAGAGCAGAAGGAGAGGAGCGAGGCTTTGGGTAGTCGCATCGCTGGATTGTGGGACAGGTGAGTGTGTGTTTATTAAAAGTCAGCAGCTACACTTTTTGTAGCTGCTGACTTTTAATAAACACAGAAATGGGTCGAACTCTGCTTTTAGCCCTGTTAATTATAGTCCTTTCAACAATGTTTTCTTACAACATGAAGAGGTCATACAAACTCCATGCAATGAACACCTCCATTCAGCTGTATATCATATTATATCATCTATCTATCTATCTATCTACCAGTCTGATCTATCTATCTATCTATCTATCTATCTATCTATCTATCTATCTATCTATCTATCTATCTATCTATCTATCTATCTATCTATCTATCTATCTATCTATCTATCTATCTATTATGTCTATATGCGGTTCTATAGCTGCACACTTGTGTGATGACTTGTAGTTTAATAAGTCAAATATATTCAGACTTAGCCCAGTTATAAAATGCACATTTTACTACTGCAAAATACATAAACATAGATGAAAAGGCAAATAGACTTGATTTAGTGATGTTTCTTCCTCGAAGCGCTGAAATTCTAGCGTATGTTTCTTTGTTCTCTTGGTTTTCAGAGCCAAGAAAGGCTGATCTGAATGCTAAGAGGCTGTGCTGTCTGAGCCTTCTAATTCATGTGATTTGCTGGGCAACATCCACTGCACTGAAGCATAATGCATATATTTAATGAAAACTGATTTATACAAAACCAGAGGTTCAGACTGCACAATGAGCTGGGCTGATATTAACATTTCCGCTGAGCCATCTATATTTGCAGTGACATCATCAGCTTGCAAATAAAAAAGTCAATTAAAAATTGATGTGTTGAGTAGATTAAATATCATGGACATTCTGAGTCATACCTCTCATCAAGGCCAATACTTGAAATTACAAACCGCTAACTCGTTTTTGGTATTTCAGGAAAAGGATAGTACCATAGGGGATAATAAACCACAATGTTCATAATTGTAAGTTACCAAACATATACTTCTGTTGAGCAGGGCTTAAAGGAATACTCCACTTAAAATAAAGATTAAACCAAATAACTCTCCCTTGAGAATAGAGTTGATGGGGTTCTGCTGGCTGTCTTGATAACTTAGAAATTCCAGATTATCAACTGGATTTCATAGAGCTGTTATTTTTGAAAGAAATCTGTATAAATAGGTAACTTAGATAATTGTCATTGCTATTCCCCAGTCCGATGACATGTGACATGTGACCCCACCATCTTGTTTCAAGACCCTTACCCCAGAAATCGAGTTATGTTTTTCTTATTTGCTCTTCTTTACGACAATCTCAGTTCAGCTGGGTGAACATAGGCAATTTTTACTTGTGGGATCATCGCCTTAAATGCTCCACAATTAATTTGCTAGCCTTTGCTTCACACAGGAAAAAATGTAATAGAGCATAAAGTAGCAAATAATTGATAATAATAGCACAATGTTCTAAATGTGTGTGATTGACCTCAACATACAAATACATGCATAGGTATTGCTAGTGATCAATTACTGACAGTTATTGATCATTTTGAAAACTATAACCATCCATATGTTCCCAGCTTTACTGTTTTTTCCATTTCCATCAATCCCAGCCTAAACAAATTGGAGCAGAATTCTGCAGAAGATGTGACCACGTCAAAGCAATAAGTTTTCAATACATGTGACAATTTGAGCAACTGAAGGTTTGGTTCAATTTTGTGTCAAAATCATAGAAGACATAAATTGGTAGTCTTGACCAACCAAAAGAAAATGGAATCAAAATTGCCCCATCAAACTTAAAAATGTGATTTCTTTTGATGAAATTGCATACTTTTTTCCATTTTCTATTTGATCTGTAAATAAATTGTATCAAGACTGTCAATGTATTGCCTTCTTTTTAACTTCACCCGCTATCGAATTTTTGTGGTCAGTCAAACTTCTTAGTAGTAAATTGCTAAGTTTCTGTCAATTACTTTTGACTGTTGATCATATTTGCTATCTAAAGTGGTTCGAGGGTGTATAGTGGGATTTATCTGGCCCTGGTCACTTCACAATTGTATTTAAAGAGGAAACATCTTTGCCATTCTGAAGCTTCCCTCCAGCCACTTTGCATATTATTTTATATATCCTGTGATTCTGTACTTACCAAATATGCTGCACAAATCTCCCTCCACTGAGTCTGGCTGCAATCATTTTAACTGTGGGCAGCTGAAGCTGCTGCCTGTTCACTTCCTGGATTTACACAGATACACAGAGGCACACCTCCAGCTCTGCAGCTTTCATTGGCCCTCTTATGACTCATCCCCTCCCTTCCTGTCAAACTCTCACAAGAGTGAGAGAGAGAGCTGTGCATGATGTCAAAAGCCTAGGATTTTTACCAGACAAGAAACAGGAAGTGGGCTGTATAAGGTATTTACTGACAAAAAAAATGTTTTAGTATCCAAAGTTAAAATAACAAGGGCAGAAGATTTAATAGATGGAAAGATGAAAAAATGACTGAAGTTCCGCTTTAAGGATTAAAAAAAAAGAACAAGCTTTCCAGAAATGTCTTCAAGCAGAACTAAACTGTATCTGAGCACCACACACTGAAATGGCAGTTTAATATTTTTTTTACGTTTCGCCTAGGTTCAGACTAGTGTGGTCTCAGACATCGCATGTGATTCGCACCAGCACCACAGGTTCCGGTCACATGTGATGTCTGAGCATACAGTTGTATGGCTGAACTCACATTTGATTCGCACAGAAAAAGGTGCAGGGACTTGTTATTCCCCACACTGGAATCGGATTACATGGGTGTTCTCACCCATGCGATCTGATTCCTGTACAAATACACAGTTCGCACTGCGATCTGTGAACCAATCTGCGGGTGCCATTAACAATGTATTTTCACCCATAGTGACACCCGCAGTGGTTCGCAGAGGGCAGTGCGTTGCAGGAACCGGCACTGTAATCGCACTGGTTCCCACATCGCACTTGTCTGAACCTAGGCTCAAAGCAATTTCACATATCCACCCATCTCTCTATGTTTTTTTTTCTTGAGAATTCGCTTTGAAATACACCCCGTAGCATTTCTAGCTGTGGCCATCTTGGGTAAGGGCAGATGGTTCAGGAAGTAAGCTAAGGCATGCAGGCACGAGGGTGTGCTTAGCTGAGGAAGCCCCTCTTCCTCTCCTCCAGATGAATGAAGAAAAATGCCCATGAAGACTCCTGGGATGTATGATATAATTTTGGCCTAGGCCCGAAACCAGAAAGCAACTAAAGAAATGTAAAAAATAAAAAAATGTAAGTAAAACAAGTAAATATAATATACAGTACCTTCCTATCTATATACTAATGCTATCAACATAAGGATTAAACAAGTTTATGCTGTTTGAGAGAGTTTAGTTCCACTTAAAACCACAATTCTCACACATGTGAAGTAAGATGATTTGGATTGAACCCCACCTGTGAGATCTGGTTCAGTCCCAGTTCACTATTGCCTGGGACTGGGATTGGCCTGAAATTATTGTATATTATGTATTATGGGGTAGTCACACCTGCAGGCTTGTTATTGCTTTTTTTTTTTTTTTTTTGAAGACAGTTGACCAACTTTGAATGTTGTTTCCTTGACAGAATTCAGGTCTAGGGTTTTTTTTTATCTTTGCAGTTATGACCTTGCATGTTCCATTATGTAGTACAATAGTATTCTGACAAGTTTACATATAATGGGACAGTCAATATTTAAAGGTCATAAATGAGATAAATGACTGTCTACACAGTGCTAACACCTTTTTAGTACATACAGTAGATTAAGTTTATAATTACCTACCATGTGTATGACCAAAACCTTTCTTAAAAAAAAAGATATGGCAACCTTATGCCTAGTATTGTCATGATAATGCTATCTATAGACAATGCATAGAGATTTGTTGTTGAGAGACAATGGGGTTGATTTACTAAAGGCAAATAGACTGTGCACTTTTGAAAGTGCAGTTGCTCCAGATCTTACTAAATGAGGCAAAGCTTCACTTTACAAAGAATACCCAATCACATGCAAGGAAAAATAAAAAAAACAACATTTTCTTGCACATGAGTGTCAGGAACCATGAATCAGACTGAGACAGAAGAGCAGTAAAAATCACACTATTTAATAGAATGGTAAAATTGTAGAAACAGAGCAAACGTAGTCAAAACATAGCCAGAGTTCGGTAACCAGGACGGGTAGTCAGAACAAGCCAGAGAAACAGGAGTCCAGAGATCAGCGAAGTTGGGTGCAGCAAACAGGATCAGGAACCAGAAGGGAAGTCAGCCAAGCAAAAGACTTTCACAGGAAAACACAGCAGAGAGAGTCCGGATATGTTGACCAAGGCAATAACCAGCAGCTCTAGCTGACGAGCAGGAAATGAAGACCAGGCGAGTCACTGTGGAAGGAAGAGTCTTTGGCAATTAACCGTCAGCTGAGCACAGAGCTCTGAGAAGGAAGGGCTGAGCCCAGTCCTGACATGGAGCAACTGCACTTGTAAAAGTGCACAGTGTATTTGCCTTTAATAAATCAACCCCGATGTATCTGTTGAAATCTCTTATTCTTTTTGAACAAAGTGAACAAATTGTAAAAGGGTTCACCCTCACACTTCTAGGATATGTAAACCTAACTTCTATTTTTTGCTCTCCTTTAGGCTCCATTCACACTTGTGAATGAGTTCATTAGCGATTACATGTGGGAGACCCAACAGGGGTTCCGGGCGATTAGCTGTAGGTGGCAGCCCTATTGAAAGCAATGGGAAGTTGACAGCTCCACAGCTAATTGCATCTGCTTGCATGTAATCGCTCATGAAGCGATTACCTGTTAAGGATTGATCCTGGACGCAGACATCTATTGGCCCCATTTGCAAGTGTGCATGGGGCCTTGGTCTACTAAAAAGTTTTGAAAGTCCTTTGGTATGTCTGTCAGATGTCCAGAGCTGTCCTGTGTTCTGTGCATACTTCCTCTGTTCTCTTAACGTAGCAGAAGGTTTTTTGATCCTAATGCATTAAGATAAAAAAACATTGGCACCCACTGCTGTCAATCAAAGTCAGTGAGGGGAGAGAGGGGGCGGGGCTTGTGGTTACAGGAAAGAAATTCCCACCGTGTATGGCCTGCCTTACTCTATTAAATAATCAGCTTCTGCTCATTGCTTAGTACCACTGTACAATGTTGTATCTTGCTAATTGTCTTATCTCACTACGAATGCACTGACCAGGGTTTGACTGACTCAAACAATAGACTCCCTGCAGTCTTTAATGCTGTAAAACACTCACAGTCCCCCTTTTTGGCAGAGACTATGTGATCCCTAGCTAGACAAGAGGGAACAATCTATAATTTGTAATAAGGTTTGCTAAAAAGGTGCACCTTGATATAAGATAATATTGGGGTTGATATACTAAAGGCAAATAGATAAAAAAGACATACAAATACACTGTTAGACTATGGGGTTGATTTACTAAAGGCACTCATTTTCCCCAGAGTTTAGTAAATTGGTAAAGCTCTAGGCATGTGCGGTACGTTTCGTTCTGAAATGAAATTGGGATGAATTTTCATTTTTCGGAAACTCGGATGTATCCGAATTACAATAGTACCGAATTTGAACGAATCAAAAAAAAACGGAAAAAATTTGAATCGTTTTCGAATACTTTTCAAATACTTTTTGAATCCGAATAGTTTTCCAATTTCCAAAGAGAATAAATAGAATAGAAAAAAATTGAATAGAAAATAATATTACAGAAAATAAAAGAATAGAATATAATAGAGTAAAACAGAACAAAATAGAATAGCAAATAAAAGAATAGAATAGACTAGAATATAATAGAATAAGATAGAAAGAATATAACCATCTTCTGAAAATCCAATTTCAAATAGAATCAATTTGAATTTGAATACATAAGAAAAGAATAGAATAGAAAAGAATAGAATAAAAAAAAAGAATAGAATAGACTATAATAGAATAGAAAAGAATAGAATTAAAAACCAATAGAATAGAATAGAAAGAATATAACCATTTCAAATATAATCAATTTGAATTGAATAGAAAAGAATAGATTAAAATTGTATAGAAAATAACAATATAGTATAGAAAATAACAATAGAATAGAAAAAAACAAATAGAAATAGAATAAATTTGAATAGAAAAGAATAGAATAGAATAGAATAGAAACAAATAGAAACAAATAGAAACTAATAGAATAGAAAATAAAATAATAGAATAGAAAGAAACAAATAGAAAAAAATAGAAAAAGAATATAATTAAAAAAAAACTATAGAAAGAATATAAACATTTCTCAAAATTCTAATAGAATCAATTCAAATTTGAATAGAATAGAAAAGAATAGATTTGAATACGAAGATGATTATATTCATTCTATTCTATTCAATAGAGTAGAATAGTATAGAATAGAGTAGAATAGAATAGAAAATAACACAATAGTATAGAAAAAACAACAGAATAGAAAAGAATAGATTAGAATAGGAAGATGGTTATATTCATTCTATTCTATTCTCTTGTTTTTTTCTATACCATTGTTTTATTTTCTATTCTATTCTACTCTATTCTTTTCTATTCTATTCAAATTCGAATTGATTCTATTTGAAGTTTGGAAAATGGTTATATTATTTCTATTCTATTCTGTTCTATTGTTTTTTTTAATTATATTCTTTTCTATTCTATTTGAATTTCAGAAGATGGATATAATCTTTCTGTTTTATGCTATTCTTTTTTATTCTATTCTATTCCTTTCTATTCTATTCCATTCCATTTGGTTCTTTTATTTTAATATCCTATTTTGTTCTGTTTTACTCTATTATATTCTATTCATTTATTTTCTGTTATTTTCTTTTCTATTTTATTATATTTTTTTCTATTCTATTCCTTTATTTTCTATTCTATTTTATTCCCTTTGGAAATTCAAAAACTATTTGAATTCGAAAACTTTTTGAATTCATAAACTATTCTAATTCGAAAACTATTTGAAATTGAAAACTTTTCAAATCGATCCAAATTAGAAAATTTGAATCAATTTGAATACGAATAAAGAAAACAAATTCTGAAAACAGATTAAAAGGATTATACGAATTTAACTAAACAAATTTATGTAAATAACTAATCAAAACCAAACTAATTTTTTAATTCTGCATGTTTATGAAGCTCTGCTTATTTCCATCACCCAGTCATGTACAAGCAAAAATGTTTTTTTCTTCTTTGCACCTAATTGGTTATTCTTTACAAACAGAAGCTTTACCACATTTACTAAAAAAAAACTGTGCATCTGCACTTGCAAAGTACACAGTCTATTGCCTTTAGCAAATCAACATCATTGTATTGTAGTTCTATTTAAATGGACAGAATACAGTATACTGGAAATCCGCCAAAACATACCATTAGTCTAACGGTGTATTTGTATGGTTTTTTTACTTTTCAACACTTTCAGGAAATATTAAAATTTACCCCAATGGATTTACAATTTAATGAAACACATGTCATGTATATTTGATTAAGTGATTTTCATTGACGCTTTTGTCGGCGCCGATCACACCTTGCAAATCACGCCATCTGTTAAAGGATCATACTGAAATTTGGTTTTAAGAAAAGCAAACATCTTTTATTTACCTTCCTGGTTCCTGGCAACAAAGACATCCGGAGGCCAAGAGCGCTATCAAAAGATCCACATATTTATGTTTTATGTGTTTCTAGGCTTAACCTTGTGTTTGGCTGTTAAAGCTTGTAATGTTTTCCTGAGAAATGTGTTAAAACTCCCTCGGCACATAATGTATGGATTAAACAGCTTGTAAAAGTGGCACCTTGCAGACATGACTGTTTCAGGTGGATAGTAACACATCTATATTTGAACGGCCATATGTTCATCTTTGTGTTTCATAGACTCAATCATGGACATATCAAAACTGCACTTGTACCCCCCACCAACTTTTTGAGATGAGAAAGAAGGACATCTTTTCCTACAAGGCATATAGGCAAAAAGAAACCCCTGCCACGTCCCCAGTTGCATGGACTATTTATTTATTACAGGTATTTATATAGCACTGCCAATTTACATATATATATTGTACATTCACATCAGTCTCTGCCCTCAAGGAGCTTACAATCTAAGGTCCCTAACTTTCATATATTAGGGCCAATTTATACAGGAACCAATTAACCTACCATCGTGTCTTTAGAGTGTAGGGCAGTGGTTCTCAATCTGGGGGTCTAATGACCATTTGCCAGGGGTCACCGAATCCTAGGCTGTTCCTGAAGCCCCCACCGCTCTCCCAGCCTCTTCGCAGCCGCCCATTCAGTTTCATGGTATGGGTGGGGGCAGAGACTAGAGGTCAACTGACTGGTGAGGAATGTGAATTGGGAAGGGCTGGAGGAGACCCTATCTCCTGACTTTGGCATAGGTGTCACTGCTATGAGACACCACAGAGCTGGAGACACAGTGAAGCCGGAGACTCATTGAGTAACACTACCTGTGATTAGAGTTGCCATTAAAAGTCCCCACTACAGTTCTTAGATCAGCAGATGACCTTGATCAAGAGCCCCTAAGTTGGCTGATCAGAACTTCCCCAGCACTGCCATTCATCCCAACTCCCTGCCAGCACTGCCACTCATCCCATTCCCCCACCAGCACTGCCACTCATCCCATTCCCTCCATCAGCACTGCCACTCATCCCATTCCCTCCATCAGCACTGCCACTCATCCCATTCCCCTCACCAGCACTGCCACTCATCCCATTCCCCCCACCAGCACTGCTACTCATCCCACCCCCCACCAGCACTGCCACTCATCCCACCCCCCACCAGCACTGCCACTCATCCCAACTCCCCACCAGCACTGCCACTCATCCCATTCCCCCCACCAGCACTGCTACTCATCCCACCCCCCCACCAGCACTGCCACTCATCCCAACTCCCCGCCAGCACTGCCACTCATCCCACCCCCCGCCAGCACTGCCACTCATTCCACCCCCACCAGCACTGCCACTCATCCCACCCCCCCCCACCAGACTGCCACTCATCCCACCCCCCCACCAAGGAGTAAGAGAAGGAATAAAAATAGAGAATACATGGAAGGGAGAGGAAAAGAGGGGAAGGTTCAAAGAAAAAGGGAGAGAAAGAATAAGAGAAAGAACAAGAAAGGCGGCTAGAGAGAGGAATGGGGAAAAAAATGCCACTCATCCCACTCCCCACCAGCACTGCCACTCATCCCACCCCCCACTAGCGCTGCCACTCATTCCAACTCCCCGCCAGCACTGCCACTCATCCCATTCCCCCACCAGCACTGCCACTCAGCCCACCCCCCCACCAGCACTGCACTCATCTCAACTCCCCGCCAGCACTGCCACTCATCCCACCCCCCCGCCAGCACTGCCACTCATCCCATTCCCCCACCAGCACTGCCACTGATCCCATTCCCCCCACCAGCACTGCCACTCATCCCATTCCCCCCACCAGCACTGCCACTCATCCCATTCCCCACCAGCACTGCCACTCATCCCACTCCCCACCAGCACTGCCACTCATCTTATTCCCCCCACCAGCACTGCCACTCATCCCATTCCCCCCACCAGCACTGCCACTCATTCCATCCATCAGAAATGGTGGTATGGATAGGCGACAGTGTCAGAAAAATGGCACCAACATCCCTGAAGATATATATGTAAACAAGGGGAAGTTTTTGGGTGGGATTGTAAGGGTGCCAAGCAGAAAAGTTAATTACATTACTCCAAAAGATAAAAGTTAAACAAAGTTTATTTGCATAGAGGACAAGTTAAAAATATTGGCTGTACATATGATATGCAGATACAATTACACATCTAAACCATAGATGGAAGAAGTGGTCACTCAACAGAAGCATGGAGTGACTTATCCCGACATGTTTCACCTTTTACGGCTTCTTCTGGGGATGTTTTTTTTGACAGTTAGATGTGATACTGTAACTTGATGTAAGGCCAAATGAAAAACGGACACTGGATGGTATAAGAGGTAGGCTGACCGAAAAAGAGCCCAAAGCAGGGTCAAACAGCCGGTATATTTAACCAAGCATCTAACAAAAGATACTGCAAGGGCTGCCATACTGTGACATCTCCCTCTAAGAGATAACATTCTACAATCCAGGCACCCTTGCCCCCTTTATAGACCTAGCTTGGTTAAATATACTGACTGTTTGACCCTGCTTTGGGCTCTTTTTCGGTCAGCCTACCTCTTATGCCATCCTGTGTCTGTTTTTCATTTGGCCTTACATCAAGTCACAGTATCACATCTAATAGGGCGTACACACGGTCGGACTTTGTTCGGACATTCCGACAACAAAATCCTAGGATTTTTTCCGACGGATGTTGGCTCAAACTTGTCTTGCATACACATGGTCACACAAAGTTGTCGGAAAATCCGATCGTTCTGAACGCGGTGACGTAAAACACGTACGTCGGGACTATAAACGGGGCAGTGGCCAATAGCTTTCATCTCTTTATTTATTCTGAGCATGCGTGGCACTTTGTCCGTCGGATTTGTGTACACACGATCGGAATTTCCGACAACAGATTTTGTTGTCGGAAAATTTTATCTCCTGCTCTCCAACTTTGTGTGTCGGAAAATTCGATGGAAAATGTCCGATGGAGCCCACACACGGTCGGAATTTCCGACAACACGCTCCGATCGGACATTTTCCATCGGAAAATCCGACCGTGTGTACGGGGCATAACTGTCCAAAAAACTTCCCCTGATTAAGCCGTAAAAGGTGAAACATGTCGGGACAAGTAACTCCATGCTTCTGTTGAGTGACCACTTCTTCCATCTATGGTTTATATGTGTAATTGCATCTGCGTATCATATGTACAGCAAATATTTTTAACTTGTCCTCTATGCAAATAAACTTTGTTTAACTTTTATCTTTTGGAGTAATGTAATTAACTTTTCTGCTTGGCACCCTTAAAATCCCACCAAAAACTTCCCCTTGTTTAAATATAACATTTTCGTTTCAAACCGATGAGAAAATTTATCGATTTGATCGTTTCGAATCGAAAAAAATTGGTAAATTCGAAGAAAATGTGAAAATTCCGAATACGAGTTCCTGATGCAAATTCCGAAAACGAATTGAACGAATCAACCGAATTTAACTAAGCAAAATAACTAGATTAACTATCATATTTGTTCTTGGGTTTAGATACACCTAAATTCGCTATGGTCTGTGTGATCAGGGAAGAGTATGTCTGTTGCCAAAATATTGAATGTTAAATATTTTCCTATTTTGCTATCTGTAGAAGGTTTGGAAAAAATATGGTAGCATTTTCAGAAGAAGCAAAGTCGGCCACTGTATTTGACTTAGGACAGGTCTACTTTAACCACTTTAAGATCGTCCACCATACAAATACTGTGGCAGGGCGACTCTATTGCACGAAACGACATACCTGTACGTCATTTCATGTAATAGATACTGCGGGTGCGGAGGCGCATGCGCGATGGCGGAGGTGCGCTTGCCACTCCCTGCCGGCCACCCATGATCGGGGTACAAAGAGGCAAAACGGGGATCTGTCTATGTAAACAAGGTGGATCCCCGTTCTGACAGGGGACAACATGGAGATCTGCTGTTCATAGTAATCAAGAACATTGATCTCTGTGTTGTCCCAGTGAGCCCATCCCTCACACAGTTAGAAAACACCCAGGGAAAACAGTTAACCCCTTGATCGCTCCTTAATGTTAACCCCTTCCCTGCCAGTGTCATTTATACAGTGGTCAGTGCATTTTTTTTAGCACTGATCACTGTAATAATGTCACTGGTCCCCAAAAAGTGTCAATTGGGGTCAGATTTGTCCGCCGCAATGATGCAGTCCCACTAAAAATCGCAGATCGCCACCATTACCAGTAAAAACATGAAAAGTCCATAAATCTATCCCCTATTTTGTAAACACGAACTTTTGCGCAAACCAATCAATATCCGCTTATTGCGATTTTTTTACCAAAAATATGTAGCAGAATACATATTGGCCTAAACTGATGAATACATTTGTTTATATATATATATATATATATATATATATTTTGGAGATATATATATATATATATATATATTATAGCAGAAAGTAAAAAAATGTTTTTTTTTTTCAAAATTGTCGGTCTTTTTTTGTTTATAGCGCAAAAAAAACCCCCAAAAACACAGAGGTAATCAAATACCACCAAAAGAAAGCTCTATTTGTGGGAAAAAAGGACATCGATTTTGTTTGGGTTCAGCATCGCACGACCACGCAATTGTCAGTTAAAGCGACGCAGTGCTGTATTGCAAAAAATGGCTTGGTTGTTAAGGGGGAAAGTCCTTCCGTGGCTGAAGTGGTTAAAGCTACTGACAAACAGAAATTGGCCCCAAAGCACTGTCTACCACAAAACAACTCAAGAGAGACTAGGAATATGAATTTTTTCCATCATGTTTTGCTGAAGTGCAGAAAGTTTGGCGCCTCACAGATAGGTGAACATTATAAAACAAGTCAAATGTTTCCTTGACCAAGATGCCTATCAGCAACTGAGAGCAATTTGCAACAATTTAGGTGAACAAGTCACACGCTGTGTAAATCATTTCAACCTTCTGCTGCAAAGTACTTTGTTGAAGTCTTGTTGTAGCTTGTAATGCCTCCAGCGGAGTGCTCCAACTCCAGAAGACATATGTTATATATACATTTGTGGTGCACACTGGCACTCTACATACACTACATCATGTCACAACAAATGCTTCAAATAGAATGTGTCTGTGGTAAGTTTGTTACATGTCTTATAGTGTAACAAGCAACTGTTTACACCAGGGGGTCTCTGTTCTGTCACATCTTCTTTAACTTATCAAGAGTTCACTGACTGCTTTGACATGGTAACATAAGAATTAAAGTGACACTAAACGATATCCTTATTCTCCAAAAATAATCTATACACATCCACTACTTAAAGTGGTGTTCCGGCCGAAATGATACTTTTTAAATAAAAGTACCCCTATAATATACAAGCTTAATGTATTCTAGTAAAGTTAGTCTGTAAACTAAGGTCTGTTTTGTTTTTTTACAGCAGTAGTTTGTTATTTTATAAACTTACAGCAGGCCGTGGCCATCTTAAGTGTGGGCATCTGAAGCCAGACTGTATTTCTTTCTGGACTTCATCCTTGCAGATCTCGCACATGCTCAGTGCAGCACAATCAGTGTAATAGGCTTCAGGTCAGGTTTGCATAGCAATGACAGTGTCAGAGGAAGTTGCCGCCCCCTTCCCAGAAGGCATTGCAAACAGGAAATGATGCGATGGGCCATGGCCAGAGAGGAGGAAGTGAAAAGTGAATACAGCAGATATACAGTAGGTGCTGAGAAAAAAAATTGAAAATATCCAATTCGTTTACAGTGCACAGTTTAGTGAGGGATGCTGAAGAGTTGTAAAAGTGGGTGGAACTCCACTTTAATTGCCCTGTAATCTATTTTCTCATGAAGTAGATTCTTAACTGCTTGCCAACCAGCTGCCGTCATTATACGGTGGTAGGTTGGCACGGCTGCGCGAATCGGGGCCGCTGTAAGAGCTATAGGGGGCGCGACGCCAGAGCCGATTGCGCGTGCCCATTGGCCGCGATGTCCACCAGTCATCGCTCCACAGAGAGCCAAAACAGGGATCTGTCAATGTAAACAAACAGATCCCTGTTCTGTCAGGGGGAGTAGAGAGAGATTGTCTTTTCCTAGTGATCAGGAACAGCAATCTCTCTCTACTCCCAGTCAGTCCCCTCCCCCCCAGTTTGAAACACCTCCCAATGGGAACACTTAACATCTTGATCGCCCCCTAGTGTTAACCCCTTCTCTGCCAGTGTCATTTATACAGTGATCAGTGGCTATTTTTTAGCTCTGATCACAGGAATAATGTCGCTGGTCCCCAAAAAAGTGTCAAAAGTGTTCTGATCTTTCCGGCGCAATGTCGCAGTCCCATTAAAAATTGCTGATCACCGCCATTGCTAGTAAAAAAAAAATATAATAAAAATGCCATAAATATATCCCCTATTTTTTAACCACTTACTGACCACCGCACGACGATGTACGTCCAAACTTTGGCGGCGGATATCGTTGTTATGGCAGCAGCTAGCTGCCATAACCCCGGTATCCCCGTTTTCGTGCGGCAGCTGGCTTTCAGATAAAAGTGGTCCCTGCGGTGGATTCACCGCGAGATCACTTTTATCGGTGGCGGGAGAGGGCCCCCCCCCTCCTGCCGCGATCTTGTGCCCTCCGCCGCTTACCGGAGCCGTCAGTAGTGGCGGAGGCGATCGTGTCCTCCTCTGGTGTGTCTGGAGACGAGTGAGGCTAAGATGGCGCCCACTCGTCTCCATGACACTGCTGGGTGGAAGCGGCGTCAAAACGTCACTTCCGTCCACGCCTCTTAAAGGCACATTTTTTCAAATGTCATTTTTTTAAATTACTTTTTTTTTTTTTATAATTGCATTTTAGTGTAAATATGAGATCTGAGGTCTTTTTGACCCCAGATCTCATATTTAGAGGTCCTGCCATGCTTTTTTCTATTACAAGGGATGTTTAAATTCCTTGTAATAGGAATAAAAGCGACACCATTTTTTTTTTAAACAGTGTAAAAATAAATAAAATATTGTAAAATAAATAATAAAAATAATAAAATTTTTTTTTAAAACCCCCCCGTCCCAACGAGCTCGTGTGCAGAAGCGAACGCATACGCGAGTAGCGACCGCATATGAAAACGGTGGTCAAACCACATATGTGAGGTATCGCAGCGACCGGTAGAGCGAGAGCAATAATTCTAGCCCTAGACCTCCTCTGTACTGCAAAATATGCAACCTGTAGAATTTTTTAAACGTCGCCTATGGAGATTTTTGAGGGTAAAAGTTTGACGCCATTCCACGAGCGGGCGCAATTTTCAAGCGTGACATGTTGGGTATCAATTTACTTGGCGTAACATTATATTTCACAATATAAAAAAAAAATTGGGCTAACTTTTCTTATTTTTTTATTCAAAAAAGTTAATTTTTTCCAAAAAAAGTGCGCTTTTAAGACCGCTGCTCAAATATGGTGCAAAAAAAAGTATTGCAACAACCGACATTTTATTCTCTAGGGTGTTAGAAGAAAAACCATATATAATGTTTGGGGGTTCTAAGTAATTTTCCAGCAAAAAAACCTGTTTTAAACATGTAAACACCTAAAATCCAAAATGAGGCTGGTCCTTAAGTGGTTAAACGCTATAACTTTTGCGAAAAACCAATCAGTATACGCTTATTGCAATTTTTTTACCAAAAATATGTAGAAAAATACATATTAGCCTAAACTGATGAATAAAAAAAAATTTTGGGGAATATTTGTTATAGCAAAAAGTAAAAAATATTGTTTTTTTTTTTAATTGTCGGTATTTTTTTGTTTATAGTGCGAAAAAAACAAACGCAGAGGTGATCAAATACCACCAAAAGAAAGCTCTGATTGTGGGAAAAAAGGACCTTAATTTTTTTGGGTACAGCATCGCACGACCGCGCAATTGTCAGTTAAAGCGGTGCAGTGCTGTATCGCAAAAAATGGCCTGGTCATTAAGGGGGTAAATCTTTACGGGGCTGAAGAAGTTAAGGCGTTATTTTTGCCTCCTTGTAATGTCCTCCATGATTTCCCAAGCCTTTTCTTTTCCCCCCTCACATCCATATGTTTGGAGTACACTATGCATGTTAGTTGTGGTCATGTGCACTGCCCTGTGCACACTACAAATCCCATAATCCCTAGTCCATTCCAGGAATAAGTAAGAGAGGGTGACTACATTCTGACATACAGTGGAACTATTGGGAACCAATGTAGCCACCCTCTAACAGAAAGTCAGACCACAGCAGCAGAAAAAAAAAAAGAATTTGGATATCTGGAGGAGGCTACAATTGAAAATACTTTTTTGACTTAAGAATACATAATACAGAATTTTTTTAACCAGATTTTAATGAGCTATTTATGATTTAAAAGAAAATAAAGCTTAAAGTTTACCTAAAGCTAAAGAATTAAAACCTGCCTGTCAATTTTTTGCCTGCACTCTAGTTTGGATGATTTCCCTTCACTTCATATCCCATATAGACACAATAGGAAGTAAAAACAAATCTCTTCAAAGTGAAGGGAAGTCTTCTCTTACCACCCCAAACATGAGTCGTTTTTTTCGTTCAGCCAGTGGGTTGTATGAATAAAACTGACTCGATTCCTCCATCCACACATTGGAAGTGGATGGTGGAATTCTCCCGCTGAGCTATTGTATACAGCAGAAATCCGACAGGGTGGTTGTACAGAAGTCGACCGCTTGCTTGACTTCAGTACAGCCTCTCTGCCCATACATGGACTGAAATCTGTCCGGTCCCTGCTAAGCCAGACAAATTTAAATCCATGTATGGCTGGCTTCAGACAGTTGTCACTAGATTTCATCATCAGTTTTGGTGATAACTGTAAAATCTAGGTTTTCCCGTCACTTAAAGTGTTACTCAACCCACAACAGTAAAATCAGCCTGTATATAAAGTAAAGCATGCTTTTTTTCTCACTGTGGAACCTAAGGGGTTAATCCTCTGCATTGTGTATAAAGGCTGTTTGATCCTCTCTCCTGTATCCTGTATGATCTTCCTCTTCTTTCCCTGCCCCCAAAAAATAACCTGATAGTTACAGAGCCAGTGGACGGGCTGCACATGCTCATATCTGGTTTCCCACAGTACACAGAACATGGAAATGCAATTATTTTAGGAAATATAAACTTCTAAATACCTTTTTCTCATCAGCAGTATATAGCAGCCTTGTGACTTGTATCAGTTCCTAGTAAAGCTTGTAGGGGGAGTTTTCATTCTCACCTGACCCTCTGTCTGGACAGTGCTAATTGGGCCTGTGCTGATCACATGCACTCTCCCTAGAAAAAAAAAACTCTCTAGCAATAAAATAGTGATCGTTGCAACTTTTTATGCTACACGGTATTTGCGGCGAAATTTTTCAAATGCGTTTTTTTGGGGAAAAAAACTGTTTCATGAAAAAAAAAAAACTAAAGTTAGCCCGATTTTTTGGTATAATGTGAAACATGATGTTACGTCAAGTAGATACCTAACATGTCACATTTTAAAATTGCACACAATCGTGGAATGGCGCCAAACTTCCGTACTTAAAAATCTTCATAGGCTTTAAACATTTTTACAGGTTATATATATATATATATGTTTAGAGGTACAGCGGAGGTCTAGTGCTAAAAAAAAAATTCCCTCGCTGCGTATGTGACCTGTGTGTACCTGGCTCTGATACCAACCAGTGCCTCACCAGCCACTGACCTCACCGCACGTCCCTGGTAAACAGGGACTCTGAAGGGCTCAAGTTTATTTGAAATTTCTTTGCATTGTTTTGCTGATATTTTTTTTTCTCTGTTGTTCTAAATCATGTCATCCTAATTCCAAAAAAGCTCCAAATAAAACGTATTCACTCATTTAAGTTGTATTTCTTCATTTACAAAACTGATTGTAATTTTGGCCTGCAGACATTTGTAAAAAATTCTGAAAATAAACTAAAAAGTTTGGAGACCCAGGCTGTGGAAAAAAGTGAACGTTTCTTACTTAACATAACAGATGATTTAAGAATTTGTAAAAGCAAAAAGGAAGACGTTATGTAAAAGAATACTTTGCTGCCTCATATTTTCCAAAATAGAGAAGCTTTCTTTGAATTTGCAGACTAGAATAAAGCTGGAAATACACTGCTTGAATTTCAGCGTATTCCTGCTGGCTCAGCTGAAATAAGAGCAGTGTATGGCTCTGCCGGCACTGCTTTCTTCAAGAAAAGGTGATTTTTTCAATTGCTTTTGGTTGAAGGAGCCTGCCAGAAAATTGTCAACCATACAGCACCCTCATATAATCACATGTAGGCAATGTTAGGGCTCATTTAGACATGCAAAGAAATTTGAGCACCCATTAATGCATCTAATGTGTTAAGTTGCGTTAAAAACTATAAATGCCATGGGGGTGTTTCCTGAGGGTTTACATTGACATCAGTGGAAGTGTTTGGAGAAAGGTAGAGCCTGGGAAATGACAAATGTTGAGTCAATTTTGATGCAATGCGACACGACAGCGACCATGTGGACACTACTAGGCCCTGCAATGAACACAATTTTGACAGCTATCTTTGGAGCTTCACAAACGTAGCCTTATGCCTCGTACACAGGATCAGATTGTTGGCCAACAAAACCGTGGAATCTTGTCCGAAGGGCGTTGGCTCAAACTTGTCTTGCATACACACGGCCACACAAATGTTGGCCAACAATTACGAACTTAGTGACGTACTACGTGGTTTTTCAGCTCTGTAGTGCCACCCTTTGGACTCCTGCTAATTTCACGTTAGTAGAAGTTTTGTGAGTGTTGATTTACACTTTTCGTTTTGTGTTTTTCATTTAGCGCTTTTCAGTTTGCGCTTTTCATTTCGTTTCTGAACAACCGTTCGTCAATCAGACATTTTGCAGAATCGGAGGAGATAACGTGTTATTTGTTATTGGCCTTGGAGTTATTGCTTTGACATTATTTTTTTGGTTGAATAATGATTTGGTCTGGAAACAATTGTCCGATGGAGCATACGCACGGTCGGATTTTCCGCCAACAGCCTGACATCCAACATTTCCCGTCGGAAAGTCAGATCGTGTGTACGGGGTTTAAGGGTATTCTGAGAGCAGACACCACCAGCTGTCAGAATACAATCAGCCCAGCATACATGTATGGTCAGCCTGGCTAAGAGTTTGAATTCTCTGCTTCAAAAGTACTGTGCTTTGAAGATTATATAGCTGATAGCAGGCAATAGCCCACTGTCAGCGGATTCGGAGTCACAGGAGAGCAAAAGTAAGTGCACTCATGGGACCAACAAGAGAAGAAGGGCAGAGTTACGAGCCCAGCCAGTTGGTTTCAACTGTCTTCCCTTTTACCCCCCTTCTTTCTTTTCTTTTCTTCTTTTTCTCATGGATATGTATACTACGCCTATGCAAATTACTGATTGGTCGATATAGTATGTTAGATAGTGGTTTTTGTACGATGGTTAATACCATATATCTTCCAGGTATATTTTACACTTATGTGTATATTGCTAACAGGCCATGTCTCATCTTAGCTGGTTTTCTTTTTTGTTTTTTATTGGTGGCATGCATGCTGTCCAAAGAATGTTAATATTATTTTTCATTTTATTTTTTATTTTTTGTATTTTTTGAAAAAATACAAAAATTTTGTAAAAATTGACAGCTATAAAAAAAAGAGAAGAAGGGACAAAAATCTTTGGCCATGCTTCCCTTTTAATAAAATACTTGTTTTCCCAATTTTATCCAGTCTTAGTTGCATCTTAATTCTGCTGATCTTCTGCAGCCGGCCTTCAGCCACTTCCTGTCTAGATGCAGGTACCCCAGTGGTTGCTGTATGGCACTGAGCGGGCATACCTCCCAACTTTTTGAGATGGGAATGAGGGACACCTATCAGCTAAAGTATGCAGGCATATGACACACCCCTTGCCACGCCCCCTTAAAGGGGAATTGTACAAAAAAACAAGATTGGTTAAACTCACAAGTGCTTTTCTTACCACTACTATTCCTTTATATTGGCTTTTGGAATTTACAAATGCAGCAATTTAGAAATCAGATGAAAGGTTTAATGCTGGAAAACCCTTTTTGATAGATAAAAAGTGCATTTTATATACATCTATATAGATCAGACCAAAATGAGGGACAAATGAGAAGGAATGAGGGACAGAGGGACAGGAAGTACCTGAACAATAACCTTCATGGCAAGATTATTTTACCATTTGACCTCCAGAAGATTTACCTCCCTTCATTACCAAGCTATTTTTTGCTTTACGGCACTGCGTTATTTTGACTGACAATTGCGCGGTCGTGCCATGCTGTACACAAATATATTGTATGTCCTTTTTTTCCCACAAATAGAGCTTTCTTTTGGTGGTATTTGATTACCTCTGTGTTTTTGTTTTTTTTCTGCTATAAACAAAAAAAGACAATTTTGAAGAAAAACAATATAGTTTTACTTTCTGCTATAAAACATATCAAATAAAAAAATTGAAAAAAATCTAATTTCTTCATAAATTTGGGCCAATATGTATTCTGCTACATATTTTTAGTAAACAAAAATCCCAATAAGCATATATTGATTGGTTTGTGCAAAAGTTATAGTGTCTACAATCTATGGAATTTAAAAAAAATTTTTTTACTAGCAATGGCAGTGATCAGTGACTTAAAGTGGGACTGCGATATTGTGGCGGACATTCTGACACTAACTGACACTTTTGACCCTTTTTGGAACCAGTAACACAGTGCTAAAAATATGCACTGTCACTGTACTAATAACACTGGCTGGAAAGGGATTAAACATCTAGGGTGATCAAAGGCTTATCTGTGTGCCTAACCAGTGTTTATGTGAACTGTGTGAGGTGCTTTTTCTAGAGGAAGAGGTGGAATTTAATCTCTGCTTTGTAGGGATACAAACTCCATCCCTTCCCCCCTGTCAGAATAGCGATCTGCCTTGTTTACATAGGCAGATTGCAGTTCTGTGTCTGTGCCGGATGATCGGCGGGTGCCAGAGGACATCAAGTAGCCGGCACCAGCCATTTGGGTTCTGATGTGTGTAATCGCAGCAGGAGCAAGCCGCCGGCGGTGCGCATGCACGCCCCCTACCTGGAAGTGAGGGATCATGTATATATATGTGATCGGCACACAGCTGCTGCCTTGCAGCAGTAAAACTGCTATAGGGCAATCAGCAAGTAGTTAAACTTTATTTATTTTAGTGATTGGGATTACTTATTTTTTTTCCACAATGAAAAGAATGATTCAGATTGTATAAGCTTCTGTTATAGAAAATATAACCTATTTCCAGTTGGAACATACAGTATATTGAATTATTATTACAGTATTTAAAAGTAGTTTTAGATGTAGTGTCAACATTTCTACCTGCTTGCTTTTCCATACTTATTCTTAAGAACAATTAAAGTGATTGTAAAGTCTTGTTTTTTTTTTTTAGTTAAAAATAACAAACATGTCATACTTACCTGCTCTGTGCAATGGTTTTGCACAGAGCAGCTCAGATCGCCCTCTTCTCGGGTCCCTCTTCTGTGCTCCTGGCCCCTCCCTCCTCTTGAGTGCCCCCACAGCAAGCAGCTTGCTATGGGGGCACCCGAGCCACAGCTCTGTGTGTCCATTCAGACACTGAACCGTGGGCCGGCTCTGCCGCCTTTCTCTCCTCATTGGGCGACTGACTTTGATTGACAGCAGCGGGAGCCAATGGCATCGTGCTGCTGTCTCAGCCAAAGAGGAGGGGAGTCTCTGGCAGCCGAGACATTCCTGACACATCGTTGGATGTAGATGGGGGGGGCTGGGGGGGGGGGGGGGGGCTGCTGCTGCACACAGAAGGTTTTTTATCTTAATGCATAGAATGCATTAGGATAAAAAAAAATCCGCCTTTACAACCACTTTAAGAAAAGATATCAGCCACATAAAAAGGGTGTTGTTTTAGTGAGTCCTCAAATGCATGGGGTGGGGTTTATCAAAACTCGAGCAAAAAGATTCTGGAGCAGTTGTGTATGGCAACCAATCAGCTTCTATCTTCAGCTTTTTCAGTTAGATAGAAGCTGACTGATTGCCATAGAAGCAATGAAAGATAGCTGATAATTGCCATTCATACCTGCGCCGAATCCTGTCTGCTCCAGTTTTGATAAATTCCCCTCTTAGACCTGAATTGTAAGAAAGAGAAATATAGCAAAAGTTTGGGTAGAGCTAGAAAGCAGGAAGAAGAGCCTGGATATGTAATAAACATCAATGGCTGCCCCCATGAAATATATTGATTTAAGACTTTACATAGGGAGGGTTTAAAACCTTTTAGCACTTCCCAGTGTCCCTTTAAGTGGATCTTTGCGCCTGTGGGACAGGACGGACTGCCTGATCACATGACCATGTGATTGGCTGTCACAGTAGTCACATGATCAGGAGCCCATTCTGGTGGCTCCCGATCATTACTAGAGACTGGGAATTGCCTATGACAGCTCAGTCAATGTTCTAGGAGCGCGCTCTCAGCACAGAAATCTCGTCCCGTCTATGGACGCATCTGTACGGCGTGTGGGAGTTACAGCCCACCCTCCTTGCCACCGCACATAAGAGATTAATAGACATTGATAGTATTATTTGTATCAAGCTGGTCTCATTAAATGTACAATCTGTCTGAAAACATTGAGAAGATCCTACGCTCCCTTTAACACTTGTTGACTAATGAGCTTTCTTTTTTTTATCAAAGCTCTTCCACCTGTAAGTATCGGATTGTTTTGCCTAAAGTAATTGCTGTCACTAAGGATTATCATTGCCTAGTGCAGCGCTTCCTGGATGTTCAGTGATTTTATCACTTATTTTAATTGGCTTAGCCAAACGCAATTAACCCATCAAATCCCATAAGAAACCTTTTGATGCTTAGATCCTCAAATTAGCCCCTTGTGAGAAGGGCTCTCTCCCACTGCCATGGCAACTGTCTTGGTACCCATATGTAAAAAAAAACGTGTCGTGTGAAGAAACCCTCACTTACAAACCTCTCACCTCTGCAATTCATTAGGGAATAATACAGCGCAAAACATCATTAGGAATGAGACAACTTTCCAGAAAACCAAAGACAATTAACTTTCTCTATTTAATGGAAAGGCAAGGTGCTTCCTAGACTCTCACTTATATGTGTCTTGTTATCAGTGAATAAAAGCACCATTTTTCAAGAGCTAATTAGAGGGAAATGTAGAACTTGAAGTCATTGTCTCAATTAAGCCACATTTAGGCAATTTTAGTTATTTTTTCCAAAGTAACAAGTTTGATTAATGAATTTAAATCATTAACATGACACAAAAAAAAAAAATCTACAGAAACTTTCACGCCATTGAACACATGCAAAACCAGCAAGGGCAGAACTTGTGTGTGAAGACAGCTAAACTGACAAAGTAACATATTTTAGCTACAAAACATGTCTTTGGTGTTAAATTCTAAATAAATTCTATGTCTGAATTAAAAACTATGACTCTGACCCATTCCTTAACATTAACACACCACAGATGCCTCTGACACTCAGTCAACTGCATTTTTTTCTCCTCTATAAACTAGTTTGCCACCCCCCAATGTCCACCACGAGGTTCCCTGAGGCATCAAAAGTGACCTACATTTTGCATTGCGTGAAGACAGAGGTATTCTTCACATCCATACTTGGAAGGTCTTGTCTACCATACCATTTGGTCATTTGCAACCTTGCCAAATGTAAGTTGTTTCTTTTTTTCATAATTGAATTTTCAACCCAAACCATCTACATACTGCACCATAAAGGCTCTTTTCTTCGAACATGCATTAAAAAACTCTCACTTTCAAAAAATATATAAAATTAAAAATGTATACAATTAAAAAAAACTATTCAGTGAAATCACACTCTCACTATTTACAAATAAACTGAAACAGTTGTGAAAAGTCCAGTGAAATTGTGACAAGAATGCAATATCCTTTTGAAAAGTTCCAAAATTGTATCCACCAACACCAGTAGATTCTACACCAACAGCGATCATTAGTGTCTCCTCTTCACCAACATACAAGCACACAGCACACTCACTAGAATTTTTTGACCCCGATTACAGACAGTCAAAAATGGCATTGGGTATCTTATGGTTCCACCTGCACTGATCTACTGTCAGAAAGGAGCATCTCAGGACAAACCATCAGTATTGGTGCTCCGGGGTCTTTAAGCTCTCATACCAGGACATGTCCAGAGGAGGAGGTAAAAGAGAAGCTGCTCATAGTGTAGTATATTCAGGTTTAATAAAATTATAATTAAAAATACACTTACAATAAACAATCACATGAATTGATGAATCACAGCATTAAAATAAATCCAGGAACGCTGGTTTGCGCTCCACCTGCGTTCCACAATGGCAGAAGTGACGTGTCACATTGATCCCACCCTATGTACATTTTTTCAGTAGCGTCTGACATCATCAGGACCCCTGATGACATCAGACACTGTGATGAAACGTACATAGGGTGGGATCAATGTGACACGTCACTTCCGCCATTGTGGAACGCAAACCAGTGTTCCTGGATTGATTATACATTTTTAATTTTATATATTTTTTGTAAACTGAGAGCACGGTTTATTAATGCATGTTCTAAGAGATCTTTAAGCTATAATCAGTGTTCCTAACGAGCAGCTCTCAAATTACAGTATAAATTACTGATATTTACCTTATTTGTTGGTTTACACAATTTTGGTGTGTATTCACATTTGCCCAGTTGTAAGGTTTTACTAAACCTATTCATTGCCTTTTATTTTTTTTGGTGGACCCCTTGGAGTCTTGCTTCCTCCTTTTTCTTTGTACACCTTTGAGGACCACCACCCCACAATCAGTAAATAATGTATTTTGGCACTTGCTGTGAATCAAAAAACCTACCCATCAATGCATTACTTAAAAAAAAAAAAAAAAAAAGCATATCAACATAAAGCAATTTGGTGACAGCTTTAGCCTACAGTCGGCTGATTCTGGGATACAGGAGAGCACAAGTATGTGCACTTGTGAGACTGAGGGCTGCTGTTAGAAATCATGGGGCCCCGTACAGCCTAGCTGACAGTAACAGTGAACCATGCCTAACAGGCAGCTCCAGCCGCATGAACAAACCACTCATCCATGTAACCAGAAAAACTGTGAGATCTAACCCTTATTTATGTTTTTTTATTTTTTACAATTCTAGTTTTTCATTTTTTTCATCTTTAACATCCCTGTAAGGGGTGGGGAAATATCAGGGGTCTAAACAGACACCCAATGTCTCACTTTTGAGACAGAGAAAGAGATCGAGGACACAGATTCCTCAATCCTTTCTTTGCAACGTAAGCTGCAGAGTGAATGAACAGGAAGCAGTCTCTACAGAGGCTCCCTGTTCATTCACAGACTGAAGCATAGTAAACACAGGAAGGGCCACAGGGGAATTTATTCCAGTATTTGCCCACTCCTGCTGCTACCCCCCTTATCAGCGGCCCTCCTGTGACCCACAAGAGAAGTATGGCCAAGAAAGCTTTGGCTATACTTCTCTTTTAGGTAAAAGATTAAACATTTTAAAAAAGTAGTGAATTACCTTTAAAACATTGAGCATTGTGATGGCACAACACAGCGGAGCTCTTCATCCTCAAAGTTCACAGCAGAAGCACTGACTTTCTTGTTTCAGAAGGCTGGAAGGTTGGAAGGCAGCTGATGAGCCACTGCTGGGAAAGAGAGCAGGGGGAGCCAAGCTACTAAAGCTGGCCATACATGGATCAAAATTCAGCCGGTTCAACAGGGACTGCGGTATGGGCACCCTGGTTGTACATAAGTCGATCTATCAATCGATTTGTGTACAACCAGCCAGTCAAGTTTTTCCTGTAATATTAGTGCCGCTGACTAAAGCGTCTAATTACTGTCTGTGCTGGCCCAACTCCTCCAAACCTTCCTTCACCTCTCCATATATCCTTTTATGTAGCTTTATGTAGGAGCAAAGGTGAATAATGTAGAGTGTCACTTTAGTCTGCTTTCCAAGATTGTGGCACCCTGCAGCAGTCTTATGCCCTGTACACACGATCGGACATTCCGACAACAAAATCTATGGATTTTTTCCAAAGGATGTTGGTTCAAACTTGTCTTACATACACACGGTCACACAAATCTTGTCGGAAATTCTGAACGTCAAGAATGCGGTGACGTAAAACACGTACGATGAGCCAAGAAAAAGTAAGTTCAATAGCCAGTGCGGCTCTTCTGCTTGATTCCGAGCATGCGTAGAACTTTGTGCATCGGAATTGTGTACAAACGTTCGGAATTTACGGCAACGGATTTTGTTGTTGGAAAATTTGAGATCCAGATCTCAAATTTTGTGTGACGGAAATTACGATGGAAAATGTCCAATGGAGCCTACACACAGTCGAAATTTCCAACAACAAGCTCCCATCGAACATTTTCCATCGGAAAATCCGACCATGTGTACGGGGCATTAGAGTTTTTGGATGCGTACACAAGGGAGACAGGTAATAAATAACACGCATAATATATATACAATGCACATAGTATCTTATAGGAAAAGGGTTGATGAAATGAAAGGTCATGTTTTTTTTTTTTATGTTAATTAGTGACTTTACTGTAGTTTTCTTACTTTACAACCCACTCAATTCTTTTATTGCAACAGGATATTAGCATATTTTATAAAACTAGAAACCAGGGTGAAATATGTTCTTTATACATATATCATTTCTTATATCTTTCATAGAAAAGTTTCTTACCTGTTAAAGGCACAATAATCATCATTCTATCAGTGTTGGGTGTCACCTCTGATTACACTATAGAGCAGTGGTCGCCAACCAATGGTTCTGCCGCAAATCAACATTGTGGTGGATGTATACCACCCAATGTTGTTTCCAGTGTTGTTCTCAATGTGCGCTGGCAGTCAATACTGTCAGCATGCATTGATACGCAATGCCTCCTCTGTAGTTCCTGTGAACTCAGAGGGAGGCTCCGGGAGTAGTGCAGAGAGCAGGAGGTGAGGAAGGAGGGAACTTCCAATGGCAGCGCTAATCACAGACTGTGGGAGGGAGCACAGAGCTCGAGCACATGACTGGATAAGGAAGCAAGATCCAATGATGAGTTTGTGTAAAGCCTAGTGCACACAAGCCGAATGTTGGGTGACATTCAGCCCGTGTGTGTGGCAGCCGGCCTGTTGGGCCAGCTTATGTCGAAGGGTCATGAACGAAAATGGTCTGAGCTCCCGATCAGCATTCTCAGCCAATGGCTGAGAGCTCTGACCGGAGTGTTCAGGTGTGGGGGGGGGGGTCTCCCTGTCAGAACCCAATAGCTCAGCAGAGGAGAATGCTGTACTAACATCAGGTTGTTAATACAGTGGCTCTGACCTGAGCTGTCAGTTTGTTTTTTTCAGCCCGCTGCGTTAAACTAAAAAAACCTAGTAGTGTGTACTAGGCTTAAGGCAGCTGTGTGATGCAGAGTCTAGGGGGGAGGGTAAAGGGGGACAGAGATATAAGACAGTAGAGTGATTGCAGTGTGATCCAGGGGAAGGGGGGCAGAGAGCCGGAGCATTGTGTGCATAATGCAGCAGTGTGATCGCAGTGTGATTCAGGGGAAGGGGGACAGAGAGCCGGAGCATTGTGTGTATAAGGCAGCAGTGTGATCGCAGTGTGATTCAGGGGAAGGGGGACAGAGAGCCGGAGCATTGTGTGTATAAAGGCAGCAGTGTGATTGCAGTGTGATCCAGGGGAAGGGGGGCAGAGAGCTAGAGCATTATGTGTATAAGGCAGCAGTGTGATCGCAGTGTGATCCAGGGTAAGGGGGGCAAAGAGCCGGAGCATTGTGTGTATAAGGCAGCAGTGTGATTGCAGTGTGATCCAGGGGAAGGGGACAGAGAGCTGGAGCATTGTGTGTATAAGGCAGCAGTGTGATTGCAGTGTGATCCAGGGGAAGGGGACAGAGAGCCGGAGCATTGTGTGTATAAGGCAGCAGTGTGATTGCAGTGTGATCCAGGGGAAGGGGACAGAGAGCTGGAGCATTGTGTGTATAAGGCAGTAGAATGATTGCAGTGTGATCCAGGGGAAGGGGGACAGAGAGCCAGAGCATTGTGTGTATAAGGCAGCAGTGTGATCGCAGTGTGATCGCAGGAAAGGGGGGCAGAGAGCTGGAGCATTTGGTGTATAAGGCAGCTGTGTGATTGTGATGTGGTCCAGGAGAAGGAGCAGAGAGCAGGAGCATTATTTGTAGCATGTCAAATTCATGTTAGTGGTCCATGGGATTCTAAATTGTGAGTTTATTGGTCCATGAGGTCTGAAAGGTTGGTGACCACTGCTAAAGAATGCTGCATGATAAAATTGCCATCACATGACAGGAGTAACCTGCAAACATTGTACTGACACTATGGTATATGAAATACAGAAAACTGTGTATTAACTGAGAAGGGGCCTGCAAATTACTACTCAACTCTGAACATAATAATCCAATTAACATGTGACAAGAATGCTGTTACTGGATGACACTGAAAACAAAGAAAAAAAAATCATATTTTTTACAGACATTACTTTTTTTTATCACAGCCTTTACCGGCAACATTAATTAGCCTTGGATACTTTTTAGATTGTCTATTAATTTCCGGATGGTTGGAAGCCAATATTTAATTTATACATTCAAGGCCAGGACCCGCATTCTGAACATCTTTTTTCTGTTGAATTTTTTTTTTTTACTCCTGTATCATTAATCAGCACAGATCGTTTTTAACATTTTTGAAGGTGTGAACTGTCTAGTAAGGGAAGAGCCAGTGATGTATGAATTCTCTGAACCAGAAGAGATTTCATTTATCTATGGAAAACATCTTCCTTCCAGCAGACAACATGTATAGTCTGTGTAGCGCCTGTGCTTGAAAAGAACTAACCATCTGATTAAATTACATAGGTGTAAGGAATTCCTTACTATCTCTGCTACAGGATGTGATTGTATTGATAAATTTTATAGAACACTATAAAACGTCAATAAATGCCTAAGGCCTTATTTAAAATGGACTCCACGAAGCCTTTTTTTATGGTTCTAAGGGGAAGATAGAAAGGTATCTATAAAGCTGGCCAAACACCAGGGCGTTTGAACAATCCAGTTTGAATGAAACCATTGGAGAATACATTTTTTACATGACTTTTATATCCACTTGAAGGGGCATCTTTGATGATTTTATAAAATGATAATTAATTTGCAGAGATCAGAAGATATAGAAACATTTTCGGCTCCCCAACCAGATCAGATTTATCTACTGTTATTCTTTTCTCTTTATATACACTCAGCTCATATACAGGATCATTCATTAGTGATGGACGAACCTGCTTGGGTTTGATTTTCCAAGGGTCCCACAAATATTGCTCAAAGTACCATGAACCCGAACTTAGAGGAAAATCGAGTTAAAATCTATAGGAGGGAAATTTTGGTAAATTTTGGCAATTTTTTTTTCTATTATGCCATTCCGCTTCCCTTTTTTCTCTTTTGCTGTTTGACTGAGAAACTAATAATTGTTGTTAAAAAAAGAAGCATGAGAAGCTGTGCACATGACATGTATGCAAACATTTTAATTTTTTCAAATACTGTACAGCGGGGAGAAGTCTGTTTATGCAACTTCAGCGGCAACAGTGAAAATACATAAATCTTTTAGATAACCTATTTTGTGGATGCCCTAAAGCTATACATGGTGTTATGGATCAGTAGGATTTTCAATGGCAGCCTCAGCAAAAGCATATACTATGAGTGCATATTTGGCATTGGAATTTATTTTTTTCATTTAGAATTCACTTGACTTGCATACAGCAACAGCAACCCAATTTGATTAATTTCAATTTGACAAAAAGGCTTTTTTCCAGGTGGCTTTAGCAGTGGCATATGGAGGGTATGACAGTGGGCACTATGTATAGGAGAGGAGTGTGGAGGGTATGACAGTGAGCAGTATGTACAGGAGCGAAGTGTGGATGGTAGCACAGTGGGCAGTATGCACAGGAGAGGGATGTGGAGTGTATGTCAGTGAGCAGTACAGGAGTGGAGTGTGGAGGGTAAGACAATGGGCAGTATGTACAGGAGAAGAGTGTGGAGGAAATGCCAGTGTGCAGTATGTACAGGGAGAGGAATGTGGAGGGTATGACAGTGAGCAATATGTATAGGAGAGGAGTGTGGAGGGTATGACAGTGAGCAGTATGTACAGGAGAGGAGTGTGGAGGGGATGACAGTGGGCACTATGTATAGGAGAGGAGTGTGGAGGGTATGACAGTGAGCAGTATGTACAGGAGAGGAGTGTGGAGGGAATGACAGTGGGCACTATGTATAGGAGAGAAGTGTGGAGGGTATGACAGTGGGCACTATGTATAGGAGAGAAGTGTGGAGGGTATGACAGTGAACAGTATGTACAGGAGAGGAGTGTGGAGGGTATGACAGTGGGCACTATGTACAGGTGAGGAGGATGAAGGAATCTGAGAAGGAAAAATGTAAAGCTTTGTGTAAGGATGTTTAGGGGCTGCGCAGCGGTTAAGCGTGCCATACATGGATTGAAATTAAGCCAATTAAGCAGAGACCAGCCATAGACGATCTATGTATGGGCTAGCTGGTTGTACACAAGTAAATCTATTAATCGACTTGAGCACAACCAGCCTTTCAGGTTTTTCCCAATACAATCAGTGCTTTCAGCTATAGTTAGAAACACTAATCATTGTATTGTGTGGGTAGGGAAGGCTCCCCACTGGCAGAATACAGTAACACTGCGGGAATGATTCCCTCCTCCACAGGTCAGTAGGTGAGAGGGTGTTTGGGGACAGGCTGGGGAGAGAGGTCTGTCAGCAGGGGGGTGTGAGGTGGTCATGAAGGGATATCAATCAGCGATTGGGGGGAGTAACTGGGAGTGATATCTTTTGGAGTAGGGTCTGTCATCTACAGGTTGGGAAATGGTCACCTGTGATATAAGTTGAAGGGAGGTGGCTAACATGGGAAGTGGCTTGGGAGTGACCTGGTTGGTGGGGAGTGTGAGATGGATGATATGTTTCAAGTTTCTTTCACATTTATGGTAATGCTTACTGCCCTCTGAAAAGTGATCTGTGGTGGATTGCTTTTCAACGAGTGGTATAACAGGAGCTAACAGGCGTTCATGAGGTGCTACTGCCGCCTCCTTGTTTTTTTTTTTACATTGCTGAATGCTAGTTTTACATTGTTGGATTATGCTGCTACTGGGAGCGAGTTTAGCTTGCAGTTTCAGAGTGGCCCCATTGAAATCAATAGGCGAGCTTGACAGGCGGCACTGCCTGTCAAACTCTGCAGGCTCCAAGTTGTCCATTGAGCTCAGTGCCTCTAACAAGAAGTGAGGAGAGGAACTGTGAGCTCATCCTCTCAGTCTGCTGTAAACAGAGTGTGCCAGCCTGTATTTAAACTGGCCGCTCTGTATGTAGCTTCTGACAGGCTGCAGAAAGGGCCCCGTATCTCCGGAACCATAGATGATAGGAGCCCCATTTTGACCAGTGGTGGGGTAGGTCTTTAGCTACATATCCATCTAATTTGGGGTCTCTGTGACTTTTGGTCGCCGAACCACGACCCTCAAAGTCAATTTTTTTTTTGTTTTGTTTTTCTTGGCAAATGGGCCTATCTTAAGGTAGGGGGCCTGGAGCTGCAGAACCTTTAGCCCCTATGTTATCCAGCCCTGGATACAACAGTGTAAAATTGGCCAGTAGAAGGGCAGTTTTAATTAGAAATAGTAGGCCTAACTGGTGTATGCCTAACTTTTATTTTATCTATATGGATAGAAAGTGTGGTGAAAGTGCGTGTTATAACGTAAGTTGCTTTAGGTGCACTCTTCTTGATTGTAAAGTGACAAACGCTGCTTTAAAAAAATATCCTATTGAAGTATGTACTTCTAACACAGGACAGGACCTTCTATTGCTCTCAGTCTCTTCCAAATCTCCAAACTCCTTCTTTTTTTGCTACTGTGATCAAATTTGTGGTTAGAGGATGGCTACGTTCATTCTCTATGGTCCCACTGTTTGTAGGAACACCCTCTCTTGCTTGCTCATGAGATGGACAAGAGACTATGGGGTTGATTTACTAAAACTGGAGCATGCAAAATCTGGTGCAGCTGTGCATGGTGGCCCATCAGCTTCTAACTTCAGCTTGTTCAATTAAGCTTTGACAAAAATACCTGGAAGCTGAATGGTTTTCATGCAGAGCCGCATAAGAATTTGCATGCTCCAGTTTTAGTAAATCAACCCCTATGTAATGTGTAGTGTGCATAGAGCAGTGCACTTCACTGCAACTAACGTGCACTGCTTGTTCCAAACAAACAGTGGTGAGGAGGAAAAGGAGAAGTTGGAGATCTCACAGAGGCAAAAAAACACAGTAAGAAACTATTTCATGAAAATGGAAAATTGTATCAAATACTTACCGTAATTTTCCTTTCCTAACGTCAATACATGGCAGCATACATATAATATAGCTCCGCCCCTATATCCACCCACAGAACCTGTTTAGCTCTATAAAAGTTGACTGAGAGCTACCTCCCCAATTCTCAGTATAAAGCACAAAGATCAGAGGGAGGAGCGTATGCTGCCATGTATTGGCGTCAGGAAAGGAAAATTACGGTAAGTATTTGATACAATTTTCCATTTTCCTGACGCCAAACATGGCAGCATACATATGATACATAATGAGCTTTTGAGAGGGAGGATTTAATGCTGCAGACTTAGTCTTTATTTAACAATAGACCTAGAAGCTTGGATAGTTTTTCTCCCAAACTCTACTGTAGTAAGAGCTGCTGGATCCACCCTGTAGTTATTTAAGAACATATGATGTGATGATCAGCTAGCCACTTTGCAGACCGTCTCCAGAGACACTCCTGCCCATGCCACCCAAGAAGAAGACATTGCATTGATCCTTCCCGGCTGCTCTATATGCCTGGTGAATAGTTTTTACTATCCAGGCTGAGATGGTTCTGGCCGAGGCCTCTTTCCCTTTAAATCTTCCGGTAGGTATGATGAAAAGTCTGTCAGAACGTCTGAATGTAGAAGTAGCCTGGAGGCTTTGAGGACTTTTGGAATATCCATCTCATGCAGATCAGTATGTGATTCCGCTAGGAAGGGAATCTGAGGGAAGCCTTTTCCCTCTTCCAAGATGGCTGCAGTGTCTTTGTGGTCCATCGCGCATGTGCTAGCATCTCTAGGCTCTGAAAACATGGCCGCCGGAAGCTCAGGAGTCCACCGTGCATGCGCACATGAATGGGCGCCACCGCGACTGGCTCAAAGTGAAAGGAGAGCCACACGCGAGCCCCAGGGACCCACAAGGAGGGAGAAAAAAAGCCAGAGGGGCCCTTGCACAAGAGCAACCTCCCCCTTAGCCCATATACATAAAAAAACAATTGCATCACTGGAGACATGAGAGATTAAAAGGTATAAAAAGAAAGGCCAGACCTGAAAGAGTTCCATAGAAAAGCCACAGATGCCATGCAGTCCCAGCCGCTAGATCCAGACCCCACAGCAGGTACGCCACAAGAGGATTACCGTCTCTGATTAGAGAACAACTCAGCCCCAAAAGACCACCAGAAGGGGCTCCCCACTTTAGCAGCCTAAGATGTGGGACCGCATTTGGGAGAGGCTGAACAAAAAACAATAAAGGCCATATCTATATAATATGAAAAACAATATACCCCAAAATAAACGAAACAAATCAAAGTGTTCTATGGATGGGACAGCAGCTAAAAGTGACTGCTCACCTCAAATCAACCACAAAATAAAACTAAAGACAAAAAAACACCAATAATAAGAACAAAGAAAGAATCAATTAGGTTTATATTTAAAGAGCTAGCAATCAAAATTAAAGTACAGTTTCCTAGCTGATCATAATCTCTCCTTATATGGTTTGTAAGCTTTCCAACAGCAACTGCTTCCAAAATCATAGACACTATGTGCAACCCCTTTTTTATTAAGGGCAATGGTTTAAATACCCCCCCCCCCACCACCATATTGACCCTTCTAAGCTTTCAGGCCAAAGTTCTAAGGCCATGCATTATAGTTAAAAAAAAAATTCTCCCAGGTGAATCCACACATAAACTCATCAGTACTGTGAATTTCAAACCTCCAGGATTGGTCTACTCATGGTAGTGATGAACCCAGATCTCATCCCTATAATTTGTGTCACACAACAATTTCACATCTCAGATGGATACCTTACATTAGGGTTCCCCAATGTCTGAGATAAAGATGCCTGCTAAAAGTCCCATTTACCGCCGAAGTAAACCCTGGCATGCCAGGAATGCTAACTGTCACATTGGCTGTGCTCTCAACCAGACTGTGAAACCATCCAATGGCTGGTGTCATAACTGATCACATGTGCAGCATCATGGCAGTTGAAGATTAAACAGAGGACAAGATGGCAGCTTCCTTGGCTGAAAACGATAGAAGGGTTTACTTCCACTTTAAGTGACTGAAGAGTTTTTAGCACTTATCCACTTAGGTTTGTATCTGTGTCCAAAAAGTGAGACCCCTAAGAAAACTGTTGGAATTTATCCAACACCAAAAGAGCTGGGGGTGAAAATGGCCGGTCTTAGAAGTGAGTGTAATTTTTGCTATACTACACACATCTCCCTTGTGTTTCCTTTTGGTAACAATTTAAAGTATGTGTTAACCCTAAATAGGAACATTTTTTAATATTTTACTTAGTCCCTCTGTAATGTCAAAGCAATTAGTTATTACGGGTATTTATATAGCACCAGCAATTTACATCCACATCAGTCTTTGCTCTCAAGTAGCTTAAAATAAAAGGTCTCTATCTTAAAGTATACATACTAGGGCCAATTTGGAAAGGAGACAATTACCCTGCTATCATGTTTTTGAAGTGTGGGAACAACCCATACAAGCGCATGAAGAATATGCATAATCCATCATGCATCTTGACCAGGATTCAAAATGGTGAGTCCAGTGCTGCATGGCAGAAGTGCTATCCACTAAGGCCGGCCATACACGGTTCGAATCTGGGGTGGTTCAGGAGGAACTGGCCGAGATTTGAACCGTTAATGGCAGGCTGAATATACCAAGTTGATCGATTGATTAACTTGGGTACAACCAGCCTGCCGGATTCTCTTGCTATTATCGCTAGCAGCTAGGGGTGCTGAAATTAATCGCTGCATCGATGCATCGCGATTTGGGTGTCCCCAATGTGGCATTGATGCATACGACCAGAAAATTGATTGTCGGGTGACGTTATCCCAACTTGCCCCACCTCTCCCGGGAGAGCGCTACGAGCGTATTGGTAAAATTACTGTGTTTTAATAAATCCCGTGTTACAATCAATGAAGTGCCCCACTGTACGTGCTTTTTAAAAAAATATGGAACTTCATACCGAATTTCACAGTACAACACATCCCTCTCATGTGACTGCTGGGCCCGGCCCCAGCACTTCATTGATTGTAACATGGGATTCATTAAAACACAGTAATTTTACCAACAGTAAGTAGAGTACAAATTTGTTTGTACTCTACTTATACCAATACACGCGCCATGCTGACAGTTCCCCCGGCTTCCCCTTTGCACATTCCACTGTGCTGACTCCTTGGAAGGTGCAAACAGGAATGCCAGGGAACTGTCTGTCAGCACCACTGGCGGCCCGTGCATTGTGGGGGGGTTAGTGAAGTGATGGCTGCATTTGATTGGCAAAAGTGGCTGCATTTACTGGGGACAAGTGGCCGCATAGTGGGCACAGTGGCTGCGTTTGATGGACACAGTGGCTGCGTTTGATGGGCACAGTGGCTGCGTTTGATGGGCACAAGTGGCTGCATATGATGGGCACACGTGGCTGCATTTAATGGGCACAGTGAGGCTGCAATTGATGGGGGAGGTTCAGTATTTTTCAGTTTGTTTGTGCCCCCCCCAAAAAT
The DNA here is from genome assembly GCF_042186555.1 of Aquarana catesbeiana. Taxonomy (NCBI): domain Eukaryota; kingdom Metazoa; phylum Chordata; class Amphibia; order Anura; family Ranidae; genus Aquarana; species Aquarana catesbeiana. The sequence goes on from NC_133336.1 coordinate 72,344,506, forward strand.
TTTGAGCAGCAGCCGCCACTGGTCAGCACAGAGACAGTATAGGGAACTTCACAGGGCTGTTTGTCAGATGTGGATTGTAATCCCTCCTGACCTCCCAGCAGCAGTGTGTGTGAATGCCTGTACCCTGTAGTGCACCGGATTAGTACACTTTTTAAGGTGAGATTATTTTTAATTCAAAGCAGAGTTCCAGTCAATTTTTTGTTTATTAAAAGTCAGCAGCTTCAAAAAAAGTGTATCTTCTGACTTTTAATAAAGACACTCACCTGTCCCACAATCCAGCGACGTGGCCACCCAAACCCTCCCTTCTCTCGCCCACCTGTCCACGGCGCTGGCAATACTACTGTGGGCATCCGGCTGTGACAACTTGTAGCTTCACAGTCGGGTGCGCATGTCTCACTGCGCTGTCCTGCATAGCCGGGCAATCCTTTGGGACCTGTGATGTGTCCCAAAAGATTGCAGGGAGGAAGGGCCGCCTAGGCGGCCCAAGCGGAAGTGGGAGCTTGTCGGTAATCGTGATTTATCGCAGAATCAAATCGAATCGAATCGTTGACCAGATAATTGTAATCGAATCGAATCGTGAGACCAGTGAAGATGTGATCCTCTAGTAACAGCTGCTCTGGCCGCTAGCGATAATCACTGTCTTCTCCTGATGGGGATGGCTTCCCCCACCACCCCAACGGGAATAGACAATTTCTGATTCTCCTGTCAACACTGCCGGTGTTGATGGTGGAATCGTGCAAACTTCTTTCCTGCAACCCGTGGTTGCAGGAAAGAATTTTGCACCGTGTATGACCTGCCTAAGCCACTGTACTGGTGGCTTAGTCATTGTGTGTTTGTAGTCGTAAAGTCAGACTACAGCTGGCAAGCCTCTCATCCAGTTCTTCACAGTTTGATTGACAGCGGCTGGACGTTTATCTGGAGGTTTTCATGAAGCTAAGGGTCTCCTTGCATGATGTCAACAGAAGTGTCTTCTGAAGGCTCTGTCCCCAGCCCTCTGAGATGTGGGAGAGCAAGGTGACCAAGTGGTCATATGACTAAAACAAAAATGAACCAAAAAAGGGATTTGTTTTCTTTTTGTTTAATGAATGTTAGGCTAGATGATGATTAATGGTGCCCAGTGTTTTATTTGGTTTATGCATGGTTTGCATTTGCATACATTTTAAGGAGCAAAGATATATCAATAATAATTTTTCTTAAGTTTAGCAATTAGCAGAGCAGACTTATTCTTATATACAAGATATAATATGTTATATCTGGTATAACATATTATAACCCGAGACCATGCTTTGGTTACATGCTGCCATTTTCATCAGTGAGAGGATCCATATTCCTACAATCGCCAGGATGTGATATGGTTGCATGATTTTAAAGTTAGACATATTTGCAAAGTAAATGACCATGATTACTATAGGTCAGTTGGGCACTTTGTGACCTATCACTAGTAGTGGGAAAAGTTTTCAGGCTGCTGGCAATGATACACAACATGCTGTTATTGGTCTCTAACAATAGCAGTTAACAAGCAAACGTCTCACTATAAGCATGAGAGGTAGCTCATATCAGATTTAAAAGCAGGCTAATTGATGGTGCTCCTAGATTTCTGTACTACTAGGTTCAGACCTGTTTGGTCTGCTCACAAATCCAACATGATATGGTCCTCATAAAGTGCTAAAAATATAAGTTTTAGACCCAGAAAAAAAAACACACCAAAGAAATCAAAGCAGATTTCTTTAGAACAGACAAGAGATGAACGATTCAAGGTGTATACACACATCCATTGTCCATTCGTCTATAATTAACTTGTGAAGAAGAGACTGGATGTCTGGTTGAAAAAATATTCTTTTCAGCCTGAGCAGTAAAACTTTGGAATGTAGTCCTACAAGAACTGCTAAGGATGTTGTAGTAGACATTAAAATAGAAAAAAGAGGGATGTATCCATTTACATACAAAAGCACAGGAGTAACCTATTGACAGATCAGGAAATCACTTTTTTTCTTTTAGAGTAGATTATTCAGTTGCTTCTATTTTGGAAGGAAGAACTTGATTTTTCTTACTGCCTTTGGGAATTTTGGGAAGACAAGCTAAACTTGAGACATGTACCCTTTTTCAAGCTATTCTTATTGAAAGAATAAGAATCTTAAAGATAAACTGATCCAGTGCAGGGCGGGAAAGTTCTTCTCCACGTGCCCCACCGGATGCCAGGAACTTTCCTAATCCTCCTGAAAGACCCCCTGCAGCCCCTCCTCCCCGCTGAAACCCACCAGTCACAGTAAGTGACCTGCAACTTTTTACTTAAAATGATTGTAAAGTCTTGTTTTTTTCCTTTAAAAATAACAAACATGTTACACTTACCTGCTCTGTTGCAGTGGTTTTGCACAGAGCAGGCCATGTCCTCTTCTTCTAAGGTGCCTCTTCTGTGATCCTGGCCCCTCCCTCCTGTTCAGTGCCCCCACAGCAAGCAGCTTGCTATGGGGCACCCGAGCCGAGTCACAGCTCCCTGTGTCCATTCAGACACGGAGCCCCACCCTGGCCCCGCCCCCACTCTCCCCTGATTGGCTAGCTGACTTTGATTGACAGCAGCAACAGCTGTGTCTCAGCCAATCAGGAGGGAGAATCTCTTGTGGACATCGCTGGACAGAGAGGGACCTCAGGTAAGGGTTAAGGGGGGCTGAGAGGGGCTGCTGCACACAGAAGGCTTTTTATTCTATGCATTAAGATAAAAAAATCTTCTGCCTTTACAACCATATTAACCCTCCCTGTCCCTGATTCCCCTGTCTCCCAGTCATGCTAGCCCTACGCTATATATATTTACTTTTTTGGTTTCGGGCTATACTTTGCCAGAATATTTCTATGCAATCAGTGTTTGGTGGTGTGGGCAGCAATTATTCACATGCTTCTTTGCAATTATCTATTTTTCCAGAAAGTGTGTTTATGCGACAGACAAATTTACGTTAAATTCAAAATTAGGGTGTGGGAGCATTCCCACCATCACGTTATAAAACATATTTGCATAGTACAGTTCTAATGTGGTGTGTTAGAATTTCATGCAACTGAGGTGAGTTTTATGAAAGTTTTACTTGCATTCTACTTACATTTTCCTTTTTTTTTTCTACTGAAATCATGGCAATGTAACTGAAAGCACGCTAGATAAGGAGCGTACTGCATTTTTTGTGTGTTACCACTGACTTTAATGTAACGCATATTTTTCCAAAAGCACATTTAAGATACAGCAAGCAGTTTTTCAAAATCGCACAGCACAGTACTGTAATGCAACACATCGTGGCACGTTTGGGGTGCTGTGAACGTGCATTTTAGCACGGTCACAATGCAGTTAGGAGAATGAGCCCTACAACGTATACGGGCTCTTAGTTTCTTCATATGTTCTCTAAATTCTGGATGTAATTTAGCTTTCACTACAACAAGATACAGTGTCAGATAACCACGGGTAAAAAATGGTTTAATTATGTTAACTGATTTAGGAAGCAAATATTGGTAACTGAGGAAGAGCTAGCTGGAGTTCAACAAAGCAATTAACAAAGAACTAAACAAGTGGTAAATAATTAGACATTTAGAAAGCAATTGATTTAGGCTCAAGTCACCTGGGTGGACTCCACACTTTTTAAAAACCCTGTGCAAAATACATGGCTGCCATTGCTGACCTCTTTCTGCAAATGCTAGTTGCTTAGTTGTTAAGCTTCTAGCCAATAGTTTAATATTTTCTGATGCACTGAGCTGGGTCAAGTATGCAGATCAACATGTTAGAGACAAGTCAGAGGCCCTTATTTGTATACTTGTTTCAGGTTTTTCAAAATATTCTATATACAATTCTTTTTTTTTTCTATTTTTTTTTACGATAGTGGACACATTGGAGAAGTGCCAACACTTATGTTAGGTTTTTTTTTATTTTATGTCCCAATTAGTGAAATTTTCTTGCACGTCCTGTCCTCAGAGCCACAGCCAGAAGCACTTCGAAAAAATTCACATAAAATCCCACCTTTCACAGTTGTCATTGAAACAAGTGTCACCACGGCAAGATATCCTCACTACCCTTGTTTGGGTGACAATGGTGGCAGTTTGAAATCATATATAATATGTGGCGCTATTCTATCCTCCAGTACCAAACTGCAGAAAACAAGATCACCAATGTTGTACCAATCAGTATACGTACAGTCCTCCTACTACGAATACAGGTGTGTGACAGTACACCTTAAAAACCGGGAAAAGACTCAGATTTCTATCACAATAATAATAGTATATATCAGCCTTACTAATAAGTGCACCGTGCCTAAATCTTATAATTATCCCAGTAAATTCCCTGCGTATCAATATGGACTAATTAATCCACATATTAGGTATGTATAAGCTAATAAAGTGCCTAGTGCAAAGTGCGATTCCTGATACGATAACCAAAACACAGTGTTGAGCTTCCGGGTTCGTCCGTCCCCGGGAAGCGTCGGCACCTGGCTCCTCCTACCCTGACGCGTTGCGTTACACCACGTGACTTTCTCAAAGGGATCATGCGTGTATGACGACATTATTGCACAAGTATCACTTTCTGTGTAATAGCACTTATATGTTGTTGCGGGGCTTTTCCTCGCATCCATAGTTGCAGTTTAATATTTATGAGTATTTTGCACATTGGGTTATTTTAATTGCATTATTTTAGAGAAGATTAGTACACATTCCATAATTTATAGTACGAGGAACCACTTAATTATTTTTTGCACTTTAGTAATCTCTTGGGCTGTATTTCCAGTCACATATTATATCATTTATGATAATTTTGTACACAGTGTCACTCATCATCATGTGTTTTGGTTATCGTATCAGGAATCGCACTTTGCACTAGGCACTTTATTAGTTTATACATACCTAATATGTGGATTCATTAGTCCATATTGATACGCAGGGAATTTACTGGGATAATTATAAGATTTAAGCACGTTGCACTTATTAGTAAGGAAGATATATACTATTATTATTGTGATAGAAATCTGAGTCTTTTCCCGGTTTTTAAGGTGTACTGTCACACACCTGTATTTGTAGTAGGAGGACTGTACGTATACTGATTGGTACAACATTGGTGATCTTGTTTTCTGCAGTTTGGTACTGGAGGATAGAATAGCGCCACATATTATATCTGATTTCAATTACTTATTTACTGGGGTGTTGAGTGCACCCATCTATGTTGGCAGCTTTTTATCTGGTACCATTTTTTAATGCTTAGGTTGGCTATTTCGTATATGAGGTTGTGGTTTTGCGCATTAGTCCTTGTACTCTTGTTAATGGTAGCAGTTTGGAACACTATTTATCCTTGTGACAACTGTCAAAGGGGCAGAAATTGGTGTAAACAGCATACAAACTGCTACCATTGTCACCCAACAAGGGTAGTGAGGATATCTTGCCATGGGGACACCTGTTTCGATTCCGTGCCTACACAGGTCTTCCTTAACTTACTTCTTATGCTTATGCAGAGACTTTAGAGGATAACTACACTCAAGAACTGAGAAATTCAATATATTGCAGTTTAGAGTCCTTAGTGCTGGCTGCATTATATTTAGTTTTTTTAAGCTAAGAACATTTTTAGCAAATACAGCAAATACCTGTTGATCTTGTCAGAAATGCAGCATCCTTGTCACTTTCCGTGAGCTGCATCGAATATCTTCCTTCCCGGCTATCATCTCTAATCTACCAATTGACCTTCTCCAATGTAATGGAGATGAAGATATGTGGACATCTTGTAGTCCTATCAGGCTAGCAGCCTAGGGGGACAGCTATGACTCCCTCCATAGACACAGTGTGAAAATTGAGGTAGCCACACAGAAACAGTACATGTGTTATTTACAGGATTACCAGGTGAAAATAAAGCAAAAGAAGCTTAAAAAATTAAAGCAAATGCAGCTACCACACCAAGGACTAGCAATCTGCAATATAATACATTTTTGGTTTTGGATTTAGATGCGCTTTAATGTGAACTTGTTGCATTGTCCTAAAAGGGCAAAGCACATGTTTATTTTACATTCTGATTATACACTCACCAGCCATTTTATTAGGTACATCTTGCTAGTACCGGGTTGGCCCCCCTTTTGTCTTCAGAACTGCCCTTATTCTTCATGGCATAGATTCAACAAGGTGTTGGAAACATTCCTCAGAGATTTTGACATGATAGCATCACGCAGTTGCTGCAGATTTGTCGGCTGCACATCCATGATGTGAATCTCCCATTCCACCACATCCCAAAAGTGCTCTATTGGATGGAGATCTGGTGACTGTGGAGGCCATTGGAGTACAGTGATCTCATTGTCATGTTCAAGAAACCAGTTTACGATGATTTTAGCTTTGTGACATGGTACATTATCCTGCTGGAAGGAGCCATCAGAAGATGAGTACACTGTAGTCATAAAGGGATGGACATGGTCAGCAACAATACTAAGGTAGGCCGTGGCATTTAAACATTGCTCAATTGGTACTAAGGGGCCCAAAGTGTGCCAAGAAAATATCCCCGTCCCATTACACCACCAGCCTGAACCATTGATACAATGCAGGATGGATCCATGCTTTCATGTTGTTTACACCAAATTCTGACCCTACCATCTGAATGTCGCAGCTGAAATCAAGACTCATCAGACCAGACAATGTTTTTCCAATCTTCTATTGTCCAATTTTGGTGAGCTTGTGCGAATTGTAGCCTCAGTTTCCTATTCGTAGCTGACAGGAGTGGCACCCGGTGTGGTCTTCTGCTGCTGTAGCCCATCTGCTTCAAGGTTCGATGTGTTGTGCAATCAGAGATGGTATTCTGCATACCTTGGTTGTAACAATTGGTTATTTGAGTTACTGTTACCTTTCTATCGTCTCAAACCAGTCTGCCCATTCTCCTCTGACATCAACAAGGCATTTTTGCCTACAAAACTGCTGATTACTGGATATTTTCTCTTTTTCGGATAATTCTGTGTAAACCCTAGGGCTGGTTGTGCGTGAAAATCCCATCACTTTGGCAATGAAAGATCAAGATGGGAGGTACCGAAAGACATGGGCTCCGTACATGGCGTATAGAGAGGAGACAACAATAGAGGGGTAAAGGAGCTGGCTGCTCGGCCGGGAGGGGAGGAGGAACGAGGCACTGAGAAGGAGGGGTTTTCCTTTTTCTTTTTTTTTGGGGGGGTGGGTGGCACTGAGGTGGGGGGGGGGTAAATAAAGGTAAAAGGAAAAGAGGAATTTACATCAAGTTAAGTATAAACCCAGAAGCAATAGAACGTACACAATTAGGGGAACGTAATATAAATGTCATATTAAGACCATGTACGACTATGTGGAATTGTATTGTGAACTCTATGAAAAATAAAGAATTTATTAAAAAAAATCCCAGCAGATCAACAGTTTTTGAAATACTCAGATCAGCCTGTCTGGCTCCAACAACCATGTCACTTAAATCCCTTTTCCTGCCCATTCTGATGCTCGGTTTGAACTTCAGCAAGTTGTCTTCAGCACGTCTAGATGCCTAAATGCATTGAGTTACTGCCATGTGATTGGCTGATTAGCAATTTGTGTTACCAAGTGATTCAACAGGTGTACCTAATATAGTGGCCGGTGAGTGTATATTAATGTATGCTTTTAAATACAGTATATTATTAAAATCAAACTTTTTTAATCACTTTTATAGTTTAGACTTAATGTTTCTTTGTGTTCTGTGCATTGAAATAGTCAATACTTGTCTCATGATATAATAAATCGACAAAAGAGATATTGCTTGTGCATTCTAAGCAAGCTGAAATATCATGCTGGGTTTTCAGATTGTGACCAGTTTCAGCTTTTGTGTTAAATGAAAAGCTGAAGTCCTAGAAGATTATCTGCCATATAACACTGTGAGGTTTTTTTTCCTGGAAGGATAACTGATTGTAATGTCATTACAAATCCATTTCCCTTGCTGAGCCAGGCTTCTCAGAGATTAAATGGTGCTAATTAAGGGTTTGCTCCACTAGCTTTGTCCCTGCTGAGTGCCAAGTATGGTGTATAAGGTTAATTTAGGGATAATGGTTGTAGGAAATATGTTGTAGGGTACTGACTACTCTGGTCCTAGACTTTGGAAGAGCAAACACTATAGCAGGTTACAAACCAGGAAGGCTTTATCTGCTTGAAGAAATTAATTGGTATTTAATGTCTATGGGTAGCTTAAAATGTATCTAAACCCAAGAACAAAAATCTAATATATTACAGATTACTAGTCCTTGGATGTGGAGACTGTATTAGTTTCCTCTTTAAATGCTACAGTATGTAGCACCTTCCTAGTGTAGGATTTTAAGGCCAATTTAGTTTTTGGCTCCTTCTGCAGTCAAAGGAGCTGTGGTTCTTTGTTTTGGCCTGTTCAGGGTTTTACAGGCTGGGAATTTGATTGCTTTCCCCTGTCTCTGGAAGAAGCTTCCAGAACATAGGAAGGAATATTCAAATGACCAGCCTGCAAATTTATAAAGTCTTAGTCAATCTCTTGAGAGGAGCATTCACAATGTGGCTGGGGGGGGGGGGGGTGATGGAGGGCTGATAAATAGTCTGAAGCCCTGAAGAGTTGGTTCATTTCTCAGCAGGGAGGGTTTCAAAAGCCTCTAGGACTGCTGTCCTAGGAGGTAGCCCATGAACTGTATAGCTGTTCATAATAATAAGCTTTATTTTATACAGCGCCTTTAAAAGTTGCTTCTCAAAGTGCCTTACAAGGAAAACACAAGAAATATACAGTATAACATAATATAAAGCAAAAGGGACAGTTAAGTGAAAGCTTGTCTAAAAAAAAATTTTTTAGATTTGATTTGAATTAATTTAAGAGAAGATGACTCTCTGACGTTCTTAGGAAGTGAATTCCAGAGTTTTGGAGCAAAGTGGGAAAAGGCTCTGTCCTCAATTGGGTGTAGGTGACTAGGAGGGACACAAAGTGAACCAGAAATTGAGAAGTGGAAGTTAGGAGGGGGGAGTAAGTTGATAAAAATTCAGAGAGATAATGTGCCAAACCATGAACAAGAGGATCTTAAAGTCTATGCGAAACATGACGGGTAGCCAGTGCAAGGACTCCAGGATAGGGGTAATATGATCACTTCAGGATTGTGGCTGCAGAATTTTGAACATATTGAAGATGATTAATAGTGGATTTAGGTACACCAGTGAGTAGAGCATTGCAGTAGTCAAGTTGGGAGAACACAAATGTATGGATCAGTTTTTCAGCTACAGTGTATGATAGCATAGGACGCAGCCGAGCAATGTTTTTCAAGTGGAAAAAAAGATGTTCTGACAACATTTCAATCTAGACTGAAGCTCAAGTAGAGTGCCATCTATAGATAAACTATTAGGACTGGCCTTATGTAATTGATGGGGGGTGCCAATAAGCATGACTTCAGTCTTGTCACAGTTTAATTGAAGGAAATTATGGGCCATCCAAGTTTTTATATCACAAATACAGTTATATAGGAAAGAAGCAACCAAAGTAGAATTCGGTTTAGTGTGGATGTATATCTGAGTGTCATCAGCATAGAAGTGATAATAGGTGTCGGCATGTAGGTTTTGGCTGTAGCAGTGGCAGAGCTGAGGACCTGGAGTGATCTTTCTGAAGAGCTGGCTGTAGGACTTCACCACAAGAGATTGGGTTTGGAAAAGGATTGTCTTCCTCACTGAACAGCAGTGGCAACTGGTGAGGGGTTTTTTTTGGGGGGGGTGGCAAACAACCACCCCCACGGTAGTACCTTAACACCCAACCCCTTGCTGTCTGCCAGTCCGGCACTTACCCCATCTAGGTGGAGGGCATCCAGGTAGTGTGCAGCAGGCATTCGGGCAGTGTGCAGCAGGCATCGTCTCCTGTTTCCCTGCTTACTGATTGGCCGGGAGGAGGATCAGTGTTACAATCGCTATTTGAACACACCTTGGTGGGCTGTGAGCACACTCTCTGTGCCCCGAGCATACCCTATTTTGAAGCCTATTAGAGCCTCTGGCTCTAATCACTGCTTCAAAAAAACACCCCCACCATAGGAATTTATGCACCCGGCATCATGCTAGGGGCTGGACGCATGGATGGGGGGGTGGCGCTGAATAGTGGGGGCCTCACCTTAATGCACCCTTAATGAACGGGCCGCCCCTGCTGGACAGTGTCCGGAGGAAGCTCGAAGGTGTGCAGCTGTCCTGGTGATTTGTGAGTAATGACTCTGGATTAATTCCCGGTGACTGTGTGGGTTTTTGGGTTGTAAGTGCCAGGGGGAAATAAAGACTGAGATGGCTCTTATAGGCTCTCAGAATACTGGCCATTCCCCTCTCCTAAGTAGAATCCTGGAGTGTGAGCTTAGAGAAGAGTGTTCTCTGTTTCTGTGCAGCGTTTTAGAGCATCCCATGCCCTAACCCCTCTCCTGTTTAAAGTTCTTCAAGCATAACATTTCAAAAAGAAATCCCCTAGGCTGAGAATTTGGAGTGCGTGGACTGGTGCTTGTGATAGTGGGCTGCCACTATACTATTTGGGAAGAACCAGCTATTACCAGTGGCCTCTGTAGGGGTAGCGTTAGAGTAATTTACTGTTATTTTAACCTGGTAATCTTGCCAATAACATATCTGATGTCCTAGGGCAACAACATTCACTCACTGTATTATATTTATGGAGGAGCAGCGTTGTCACCATAGGCTGCTCTCCTGATCTGTTCTGTAGTTCATAGTTGGGAAAGCTAATAACATTGTTTGAAGTTTCGCTTCAGTACACAAGTAGTTACAAGGATACTGGATTTCTATGAAGATCAATAGGTATTTTTCTGTACTTGTGGAAAATGTACGTAACCTGAAATAAGAAAACGAATGCAGCCACCGCATCTGGGGCTGGTAACCTGCAATATACAGTCAGGTCCATAAATATTGGGACATCGACACAATTCTAATCTTTTTGGCTCTATACACCACCACAATGGATTTTTTAATGAAACGAACAAGATGTGCTTTAACTGCAGACTTCCAGCTTTAATTTGAGGGTATTTACATACAAATCAGGTGAATGGTGTAGGAATTACAACAGTTTGTATATGTGCCTCCCACTTTTTAAGGGACCAAAAGTAATGGGACAATTGGCTGCTCAGCTGTTCCATGGCCAGGTGTGTGTTATTCCTTCATTGTCTCATTTACAAGGAGCAGATAAAAGGTCCAGAGTTAATTTCAAGTGTGCTATTTGCATTTGGAATCTGTTGCTGTCAACTCTCAATATGAGATCCAAAGAGCTGTAACCATCAGTGAAGCAAGCCATCATTAGGCTGAAAAAACAAAACAAACCCACCAGAGAGATAGCAAAAACAATAGGTGTGGCCAAATCAACTGTTTGGAACATCCTTAAAAAGAAAGAACGCACAGGTGAGCTCAGCAACACCAAAAGACCCGGAAGACCACGGAAAACAACTGTGGTGGATGACCGAAGAATTCTTTCCCTGGTGAAGAAAACACCCTTCACAACAGTTGGCCAGATCAAGAACACTCTCCAGGAGGTAGGTGTATGTGTGTCAAAGTCAACAATCAAGAGAAGACTTCACCAGAGTGAATACAGAAGGTTCACCACAAGATGTAAACCATTGGTGAGCCTCAAAAAAAGGAAGGCCAGATTAGAGTTTGCCAAACAACATCTAAAAAAGCCTTCACAGTTCTGGAACAACATCCTATGGACAGATGAGACCAAGATCAACTTGTACCAGAGTGATGGGAAGAGAAGAGTATGGAGAAGGAAAGGAACTGCTCATGATCCAAAGCATACCACCTCATCAGTGAAGCATGGTGGTGGTAGTGTCATGGCGTGGGCATGTATGGCTGCCAATGGAACTGGTTCTCTTGTATTTATTGATGATGTGACTGCTGACAAAAGCAGCAGAATGAATTCTAAAGTGTTTCGGGCAATATAATCTGCTCATATTCAGCAAAATGCTTCAGAACTCATTGGACGGCGCTTCATAGTGCAGATGGACAATGACCCGAAGCATACTGCGAAAACAACCAAAGAGTTTTTTAAGGGAAAGAAGCGGAATGTTATGCAATAGCCAAGTCAATCACCTGACCTGAATCTGATTGAGCATGCATTTCACTTGCTGAAGACAAAACTGAAGGGAAAATTCCCCAAGAACAAGCAGGAACTGAAGACAGTTGCAGTAGAGGCCTGGCAGAGCATCACCAGGGATGAAACCCAACGTCTGGTGATGTCTATGTGTTCCAGACTTCAGGCTGTAATTGACTGCAAAGGATTTGCAACCAAGTATTAAAAAGTGAAAGTTTCATGGATGATTGTTAATCTTGATTTTATTATGAAAGTGGAGTATGGTGTGAGCAACCTTGTTACATGTAATCTTGACAAAGAAGTATAGTTAAATGGTGGGCAACTGTCACTGCTAATGTGTTTTCTTTTTTTTAATCACGTGTTTGTTTGGTGACAGCTTTTCCAGATCCTCAGATTATGAGTTTTGCCCAGAATTTCCAATGAAGTGCAAAGATACAAGTCTGAACGTTTTCTGTTTTTGAACACATATTGCATTCTGTGCATAGGCAAACTATCATTCAATTTTTTCCCTTTTCTGCCCTTGACTGGACACTGTTGTGACACTTCTGGCATACTTATGAATTCATGCAAGCCTTCCTCTGTCTTGTTTCAGCATGTCTGGGTGGTGGTAGGCCAGTAAACACCAAGAGATGGTAATCCATTCTGCACATATAAAGTGAGTTTCCATGGTGACTAGTGAAACAATGAAGAAAAATATTACATCAAAAAGCCCGTTAAAATGACACAAATGAATGGTGTATCTCTGAGTGTGAAGAAAGAAGCTCCTAAGAGGCTCCCGGTGTTAATATGCTTTATGATAACCAGAAAACTGAGCAGTTTCCTCAGATCATCAATGTTAAATACAGGTAGCGTGTTGTTCCCTATACTTTGCTTGTAAATATTGTAAAGGGGACAGGCTTAACTGGTTATTTACGGTGGTAACCATACACAGGACCAGGACACTCAGGAACAGTCCAGACAGGTGTACCCTGCACTTTTATTCAGCAAGGCAATAAAAACAAATGCAGATCAATGCATGAGGGCTTTGTAGAGCAAGCATACAACAAACAAAACAAACAAATAAAACACTAAAGCTGGCCATAGACTAAGCAATTCCCTTGATTCCCCCATCCCTTGAATCCCTCCCACGTAGCCATTGTGCTTTCCCAGTGAGGGAAGCCATTCCCGCTGGGAGAACACAGTGATTACTGCTAGCAGCTATAATGGCTGCTAGTAATAATTGCATGTAAAACCCGACAGGCTCGTTGTAACCAAAAAAACATATTGACAGATAGTACATACCTTGATCCACCATGTGTTTGACATCTGGAACTCCTTCGCCAACAGAGCCTTCCCCCCAAAAGGTTTTTCCAAAGCAGTGAATACATTTTTAACATACATCCTTACAGCAGCAAGATGCCTTGTATTCCTCAAATGGAATGCTGTATGAACATCTGAGAAATCAAATTGATGGAACACCTTAAAGCCTGCTCCACAATACTCTAGACAACTACAGCAAGGTTTGGAAACTGTGACTCCCCATGGAAATCCCACCTGAACAAATTGACTTACAACTCTTTTATCCTGTCTATTGTCAGCTACCTCATGGGGTTCTGGGGAAAATCATCCGGAAATGGTTTTTCTAATTCCATTCCACCCTTCCCTATCCTTCTCCTTCTTCCTCCTATTCTCTTCTTCCTTAAGCTGAAATGTTTTTTTTTTACCCATTGGGTTGAACGAAAAAAGATAACAGATACCTCCATCCACACAGACAAGGTGGATAGAGGGATCCCTCCATAGAGACAATGTATTCTGGTAGCCTGTGAATGCCCATTACAGACATAGTATGTCCATAAATTAAAGTCTTTTTTAGGAAGAGTACTGGAACCTCCACCAATAGAGACAAGGAGCAAGTCGCACTAATTTTTCAATAGAAACAGAGCATGTGCACCTGTCCATCTGCCATCTGCCACTGGGACCTGCTCTTCGGCTAAAATACCAGCCTGTTCCTGTCCTCCACAGCCATCTGCCATACTACTCAACCAGTAGCCCAGCAGCAAGCACATTTACTGGAACTAGTGCAACTCTGCACTCCTGCGCCACCTGTATACTCTACCAGGGGCCCCAGAGTCAGAGGTGTAAGAAAGGCCTTCCTCTGCATAAACCAGGCTGCCCACTAGGTACGTGACACCTGCACACTGTACATTGAGCACTCCTGAACCCTGCAATCTGTATGTAGTGCACCCCTGATCTCTACACTCTGTACATACTGCATACCTGAACTCTGCACTCCGTACTGTACATACTGCACCCCTGAACTCTGCACACTGTACTGTTCATACTGCACCCCTGAACTTTGTACTCTGTGCGTAGTGCACACCTGATCTCTACACTCTGTACATACTGCACCCCTGAACTCTGCACTCTGTACTGTTCATACTGCACCCCTGAACTCTGTACCCTGTGCATAGTGCACCCCTGATCTCTACACTCTGTACATACTGCATACCTGAACTCTGCACTCTGTACATACTGCACCCCTGAACTCTGTACTCCGTGCGTAGCACACCCCTTTCTAAATGTAAACCAGGCAAATTACTAGACATGTGCACACTGAAATTTCGGTTTCGTCCGAAAAATAAATTTATTAAGTTACTCCCAAAATTCGTTTTTATTTATTTAGTTTTGTTAAAAAATGCATTTGAATGAAAATCCGAATGAATTAAGGTTGAATCTGTGAATTGGTGTCTGTCGGATGTTCTAGGAAGATTTGACGAAGAAGTTAAACTGTACAACGCGCGATCGTACATTTCCGGCCGAATGCTCCGCCCACAAGCTATAATAGAATTCTAATGATGTTTGACTAGTAATAATTATAATGATAAATTTTTACTACTAGTCAAACAACATTAGAATTCTTCTAATGCCTATGGGCGGAGCATTTGACCGTAAATGTCCGCTTGCGACGATCGTATGTTTTTAGCTGCTTTGTTGAATCTTCATGTCGAACGGTATTAGTCGTAAGTGAAAGTAAGTTGGATGTAGGTGTGTTCTAGCTATTTTACTGCTCCTCCTCTTTGGTTACAATTAGCCAATAACATTCATCACCATCATCGTTTTACTTCCCCCACCCATTCCAGCAGCGACCACTAACAGCTCTTTTACTATTGTCGCTATTGTCACTGTCATATCGAATCTTCTATCTATCTATATGAACAATACAAAAATATAATTAATCCGAAAATAAAGCATTTTTTTATTTCGGATCGTTCGGATTTTGGATTCTGCGAGTTCGTTATTGTTTTGTTAAAACCAACACGAAAATCCCCGAAATTCAGACAAAAGTGCATTTGGACAATAATGAATGCACATGTCTACAAATTACTGGTTCTGGGTATTGTCTGTGTTTTCATATTGTGTTTATACTGTTTAAATACCGATTGTCTTCATTTCTAATTGGAGTTCTGTCATGTTGCAGGCTGTCAGTAAAAAATGTGCTCTGTCAGTAAATTGCCATGGTTTTTGTCAGTAAAAAAAGATGCAGGTGGTTGGAAACCCTGCATCCCCCACCTAGTTCATTCTGCTAGATAACTGAGAACAGCTTTGATCCAACTTCCTGTTAGAGGGTGGCTACATTCATTCTCCATGGTTCCATTGTTTGTAGGAATGTAGCCACTTTCTCTTGCATGCTCACTTGATGGACTATGGACTAAGAGATTTGTAGGGTTAATAGAGCGTATTACATGACCGCAACTAACGTGCACTACTCCTTCCAAAAAAACAGAAGCCAAAGAGAAGTTCGGGAGCTCACGATCTTTGTTACAAGGAGACAGATAAACACAGTTATTCCCTGTAAACGCCACCGGTTTTGCCGTCGGAATAAACTCTGAAGGTTTTTCCGACGAAATTCCGCTCAAGCTGTCTTGCCTACACACGGTCACACCAAATTCCGACTATCAAGGACGTGGTGACGTACAACACGTACGATGGCACTAGAAAAGGGAAGTCCAATAGCCAGTGCGCCATCCTTTTGGCTCTTTCTGCTAATCTCAGTTTTTCCGATAGTAATTTGTTCCGTACCCATGGTTGGAATATACAATGAAAAGCTCCCATCTGACTTTTTCTGATGGAAATTCCGACTGTGTGTACGCGACATAAGGCCTTTCACATGGGCTTTCCGATCAGGTTCACCTGTTCAGTTTTTCAGGCGGACCATTCACTCCTATGGAGCAGTGGATGTCAGCGGTGACATGTCCGGTCACACCTGCCGCTATCCGATCCGATCCTATAAAATCCAGATGGATGGAGAACCTATTTTCCATTCGTCTGGCGGATGGAATCGGATGGACATGGACAGGTGGTGCGCTTTCATCCGATCTTCCCATAGAGGAGAGTGGGTTTCTGACAAGTCCGTCTCAGCACAGTGAGCGGAGATGGACCTGTCAACCGCCTGCTCAGCGGGAATCAGCAGAGTGATCTCCCGCTGAGCAAGCGGAGTCCGCTGGGCAGACAAGCCCGTGTGAAAGTACCCTAAGAAATGATTTCATGAAAAATTAAGTCCACTCTCTGTTGACGGTACTGATATCACTCCAGGAGCCGCATTATCGTAACAATAAAGTCTGGATCCACCAGATGCCTGGACTGACACCTGTGGCAGCCTCTCAGCGACCTGCTAAGAGCCTGAGACGGCTGCTCCGCCCCCTCCACAGCTCAGCGCTATAGTGAACGAGGAGGGGGCACAGCAGAGAGCTGTGACTGGTAGTCACCAGCTCTCTGCTCACAGAGCTCTGAAAACCGAGTGATCGGGGGTGTTCGATTGCTCAGTTCTCAGTGCAGAGGCGCCGGGTGACAGATGCAGCATCCACCGAGGTAAGTATGAATAAAAAAAAATAATAATTCCTTTACTTCTCTTTTAATTAATACATGTGTATTAATTATTTTCAGAACATAAGGATATCATTTAGTGTCATTTTCAGTTATACTCAGCCTTAGGCAGGCCATAGACGGTGCAAAATTTCTTTCCTGCAACCACGGGTTGCAGGAAAATAATTTGCATGATTCCTCCATCAACACAGACAATGTTCACAGGGGAATCCCTCCTGCCAAGCAATTGTCTTCTCCCGGTGGGGAGAAGACAGTGATTATCGCTAGCGGCTATAGCAGCCACTTGCGATAATCAAAAGCGAATCGGGCAGGCTGGTTGTACCCAAGTTGTTCGATCGTTCAACTTGGTACATTCAGCCTGCCCATTAATGGATTGAATATCAGCCGGTTCAGCAGGAACAAGATTCGAACCGTCTATGGCCGGCCTTAGTTGTTTTGGAGTCTTTCATATTCATACAGTATATATCTGGTGATCTTCTTCCCTAGATATATATATATATATATATATATATATATATATAAACGCTGTATATATTGTGTGTAATTTACTGCCTATTTTCCAAAATGGTATGTGACACATTGCAAGTTATTGCATTAACAGGAGGATTAAAAATACTTGCTGGGTGTGCTAATCTTTACAACTGGTATCATTAACTGGAATTTGAAGTTGTTAAAGTGACACTGATGAGAAATGATTTATTTTGAAGATTATTTAGGAGACGAATGGGGCTGATTATGAGCAAAGTTCAACAGTTGAGAAGACTATATTTGCACATCAATTAGAATTTGATCAGCAGCAGTAGCTGTGTGCACCTTTGATGGTTATTAACCTTTTTTTTTTGCTTTTTTAGCAAAAAAAAACTGTATATGCAAAAATGTCTAATTTGAAATTAATTTTAAAGGGAAAGTATGTTGTATTTTTAACTAGCATTTTGTTTTCATTAGTGTATTTTTTTTTTACCCAAAAGTAATTTTTGCAGTGACTTACATTTTTATCACTTGCTCTGCCATAATTTTATCTATAACGAAAGTGTAAAGGATTAGAGTGCCACAAATCTATAAATGGACCATTAAAAATACACTATATTACCAAAAGTATTGGGACACCTGCCTTTACACGCACATTAAATTTAATGGTATCCCAGTCTTGGTCGGTAGGGTTCAATATTGAGTTGGCTCACCCTTTGCAGATAAAACAGCTTCAACTCTTCTGGGAAGGCTGTCCACAAGGTTTAGGAGTGTGTCTATGGGAATGTTTGACCATTCTTCCAGAAGCACATTTGTGAGGTCAGGCACTGATGGCGAAGAGAAGGCCTGGCTCGCAGTCTCTGCTCTAATTCATCCCAAAGGTGTTCTATCGGGTTGAGGTCAGGACTCTGTGCAGGTCAGTCAAGTTCCTCCATCCCAAACTCGCTCATCCATGTCTTTATGGAGCTTGCTTTGTGCACTGGTCCAAATCATTTGGTGGAGGGGGGGATTTTGGTGTGGGGTCATTTTTCAGAGGTTGGGCTTGGCCCCTTAGTTCCACTAAAGGAACTTTTAAGGCATCAGCATACCAAGACATTTTGGACAATTTCATGCTCCCGACTTTATGGGAACAGTTTGGGGATGGCCCCTTCCTGTTCCAACATGACTGCGCACCAGTGCACAAAGCAAGGTCCGTAAAAACATGGATTTGCAGTGGAGGAACTTGACTGGCCTGCACAGAGTCTTGACCTCAACCCGATAGAACACCTTTGGGATAAATTAGAGCAGAGACTACGACCCAGGCCTTCTCGTCCACATCAGTGCCTGACCTGAAAAATGTGTTTCTGGAAGAATGGTCAAACATTCTCCAAGACACACACCTAAACCTTGTAGACAGCCTTCCCAGAAGGGTTGAAGCTCTTAAAGCTGCAAAAAATGAGCCCGTGAAAGATAAAAAAGGGGCCACGTAGCGTAATTCCGCAAGCAGGAACATTTTTAATAAAAAGTAGAACACTTATAAAAAAAGTGTTTTAAGTAAAATAGTCGCGGCAGTGGAGTCCCTCTGACGCGTTTCATCTCACTAGACCGTCTGGGGTCAGACGAAGTCTAGTGAGACGAAACGCGTCGGGAGGACTCCACTGCCGCCATGATTTTACTTAAAGCGCTTTTTTTATGATATAAATGTAAGTGTTCTACTTTTTATTAAAAAAATTCCTGCTTACGGAATTACGCTGTGTGGCCCCTTTTTTATCTTTCACGGGCTAATTTTCCTGGATGTATAACCACCCTTATGGAGAAAACCCCTCATCATTAAAGCCTGGATGACTCCAGATTTCCATCATCGTGGTTCTCTAAGGCTCTCCTTCCGTTGCTTGTGGCAATACAAGCACATTTGACTCATAGAACGTATGTTCTTTTGGGTCCACATTTTCTGGTAAGCCTGCAATTTACTCTGGTGGTGGGATTATCAGGAATTGCCTTCCATTTACTATACTGGCTACTCACAAGGTGAACAGGACTGTTCCATCTCAGTATGGACTGCGAATGATCACTATACATTAGTGACCTTTGGAGACTATTAGAGACTTTATTTCACCAATTTTTTACTTTATTTGATATATGTACAACTTTCATGGTTTGTGTATTATGGCTGATCTAATCTGACACAATAGCGCTACACTTTGATACACCTGTGACATTATGGCGGACACGTCAGACAATTTTGACACATTTTTGGGCCCTTTGGCATTTTTACAGCGATCAATGCTATAAAATGGCAGTGAAGGGGTTAACCACTAGAAGGCAGTGAAGGGGTTAAGTGTGTCCTCGTGTGTGTTCTAACTGAAGGGGGGATGGGACTATGCAGGGGAGATGACAGATCGCTGTTCATACTGTCTGTTCTCCCCTCAGAGAACCGGAAACTGTGTGTTTACACATACAGATGCCGGTTCTCTGTGTGCCCCGAGCGATCGCGGGAGCCCGGTGGTGATCGCGACCGCCGGGCACTCGCATCAGCTCCGTGGGCGAGCAGGTGGCACGCACGCGCCCCCTAGTGGCCGTCTATGTTACCGACGTAACATGACGGCGATTTGCGCAGCCGAGCCATGTTGCCGTAGTACAACTGCGACGGCTGGTCAGCAAGCTGTTAAAGTTCATGTGTGTGTAAACAATATTTTTAGTAATATAGTGTATATTTTTCTTGATAAAAAGTAAGCAGGTACAGTTGAAGGGTTTTGGGGGCTCACAAATACCCCTTTATCAGGGCTTGTGCTGGCAGTGATAGAAGAAAATACTGGACAATAAGGAAAATAATGACAGTGTGGATGTTAGACTGGCACCCACGCTGTCATTATAATCCTTTATATCTGTTCTTGGTGTACTTAGGCGCATGCCTGTGCGGGTGTCGTGTTTGCCCGTACGGGCAATGTGCAGGTGCTCCATGCATCCCCGGATAGGGATTTATGTCAATTGGACACAGCAGCTGCACGGATACAGTTCCCAATTTGACAACCGTGCGTGATCCCAAGTGCAGACAGTGTGCGTTCGGGATTGCATACCTGCCTGGCTGACAAACTGATAACAGCGGCTGTGTCCGTGCAGTTGCAGCATTCTACGTGACATGAATGGGACTGCACCCATGTATGGAACACCTGTGCATCCTTGTGCTGGTATGCTTAATTCCCCAACATGAACAACAGAAACTATATTCTTCTGCACATAGGTGTGATAGTCCAAGGCAGTAAAAAGCTCTGTAGTCAGAAGTGGATATTACTGTAAAGCCTTGCTGCCCTCTAAGGCAGCAAGGACTGGGGTTGTCCTCATAACACTGTGGAAATAGATAAAAACAGAGGGCGCACTGGCCTAGTGCTTTATCCAACAACAATTTAGGGAAGATTGTCAGGGCTGGGCTCAGTCCTTCCTTCTCTAAGCTGGCCACTCAGCTGTCGTCTAAATGTCAGCTCCCATCTCTCTCCACAGTTACTCAGCTGTTGATGATCCTGCTCGTCAGTCCTGCCTACTTAAGCCATCCAGCCCAGAGGAGCTCTGCCTTCGCCTTGGTCAACATCACAAGAAACATCTCCTGCATTTCTGTTTAAAGGCGGACTTTGCTGACATCCCTTCTGGCTCCGGATCCTGCTTGCTGTTCCACTACTTTGATCCCCGACTTCTGGCTTGGCTGACTATCCGTTCCGATTACTGAAGTTTGTCTATGTTTTGACTACGTTTGTTCTTTTTACTTTTATTATTAAACAAGTGTGATTTGACTGTACTTCTGTCTCGGTTTGATTACATGGTTTCTGACAAAGATATTATATAAAATAAAACTCTAAGGCTCTGATGAAGAAGGACATACTTTCAAAACGCGTCAGACAGCAGGGACCCTGATGAGGTCTTCCTTGAGCTAGAGGCTTCGGCAAAGCTGGGAGATTTCAGCCACTTGCAGTGGCTTGATGAGTGGTTTTACTACCTACATTTGTGAGTAGTTATATTTTATGCTTAATTCCCCCCTGTGAACAAGGTTTTATTGACCAGTATTTTCTCCTATCACTACTAGCACAAGCTAATACCGCTATTGATTTCCCTGCATCTCCCTGCGGTGTGCAGCCAAGTCTTTGTTTCCAGTTATTATGGTGGGGAGCCGGGCAGGTACCTGTGAAAGACAGCCGTGTCAGATCTTGCTTGTCACTTGCCTAGAGTGGCGGTAACCCCTGTATTGTAACCACTAGCACATGCCTTGATGAAGGGGGATTTGTAAGTTATTGAACTTACTGACTTTTTATTAAGATTAATACATTTTTACTAGACCCTTTATAGACTTGTGGCACCCTGATCCTTCACACTTTGATCCTGATCCTTCACACTTTGATCCTGATCCTTCACACTTTGATCCTGATCCTGATCCTTCACACTTTGATCCTGATCCTGATCCTTCACACTTTGATCCTGATCCTTCACACTTTCATTGGATAATTCAGCAGGGCTACCCTGTTTTTTGGATAGCTGCCTCTCAAAACCAGTACAGGCATACCCCGTGTAATTGCAGCAGATCAAATTTATCTTTGCATCCAACTGTATTAAAAAGGAAAGATGTGTGGATTAGCCACTATAATGCTAGGTGCACACAACCATTTTTTTTTTTTTTTTGCGTTCAACCCAGAGGGCTGAATGAAAAAAGAAAACAGGTGCTCGAGAGGAGCTCACTGTAATAACTATCAGAGTACAGTGATTTCCCCGCTAAGTTATTGTGATTTGACAGGGAGGCTGCCCGCCCACCAGAACACACCAGTCAGCGCTCGCAGCAATTGGCTGAGAGTGCTGAGCGGATACCAGTCGGATACCAATTGTTTCTTCGGGCATGCTCCTTCGACAGAAACCAGACGTTCGGCCAGCTTCTGTCGGTCAGACTGGCGTACACAAGGGCCGAATGTTGGCCAGTTTCTGTTGAACAGGCTGATACCGGTCGATATTCGGGCCTAAAACGCTCTCGGTGGCTCAGTGCAATTACTTTGTCTCTCTCCTAACAACTGTTGAGATAAGATATCAATCACAAAGCAGTGAAGCTGAACCAATGTGTAACACTGCAAAGCAGAACGCAGAGCCTATGTATGTAGTGAGCAAGTTAGACTGTCCTTATGTACCTATATAATTACAAGCTAAAAACAAAAATGTTGACCGCTTCCCGTACACATATACGCGGCCTCTTGGTGGGTGGGCATTACCAGTTTTATGGCATCGTAACTGGTGGGTACCTGAAAGCTGCCGATCGCAAGTATGCATCTGCCAATCACAGCAGTCACATGATCGGAATGCCTGCCTCCTGGCCTAAAGGGCCGAGAGGTGGCGACGGGAAGGGGTTAAAACATTAATTCAAACTGATAAGATTATTTTCATCAAGCTGATCTCTTTTACATGATTGACTTAAAAGAAATGCAGAAGGAAAAGAAAAGATTATTCATTCCCATTCATTTGTAAGGGATGCAGTTGTGGTATGGCCACTGAGGTGCAAGCACTGCATTAGAAAGTCCCGGGGGAATACCACAGGTCCATACACAGTAGGCCCAGGTTAAGGGGGCTCCTCAGGTGAACAATGTTGTTTTTTGCGTCAGGTTCACATTCAACAGGGCCTCCAAGTCTCTGGAGAAGACACTGCAACATAATACTGGACACTTCTTCTATGCAAGATCTGGGCTACTCAATATTCCCCAGACCTCGGAAAGGAGGATGATGTCACCCTCACCTACGTGTCACAGGTGAAAGTCAGGGGAAAGATGAGTATATTATCTAATTTTTTTTTTAACCTACAAATGATTTTTTACACTGCTCCGCATTTCATCAAGGGGGAGGGAAAAGACATCGAAAAAGCTGAGCTTGCATTTTAGATGCTTTAAGCAGGGTAATGAATCTATTAATGGCATACGGTAGTGGCCTGTTGTTCCATAAATTAAGAATGTAATCACATCTATTACAGATGGTGTCTTTCCTACCCAAAAAATGTATTGGGCTTAATAAGAGACTTTTGGAGGGATGGAGAGAAGCAATCCTGATAGGATCTACATGACCACTCATGGTAGAAAGTCTGGAAAGCTTATCACCACTGTATCAGCACTGCACAATATTGAGGGAGTGGCTGAGTTAACCATTTCTGGACTCCCACATGCCGGTATACGTCCTAACTTTGACGGGGGATATTGTTGTTATGGCAGCAGCTAGCTACCATAACCCCGGTATCCTCGTGTTCAGCCGGCGGTCCGGTTTCTGATAAGAGTGGTCTCTGATTCCCCGCGAGATCACTTTTATCGGCAGCGGTGCTCCGGTGCCCTCCGCCGCTTACCGGGTCCGTCAGCGACGGCGGAGGCAATTGCATCTTCACCCTGGCTGGGAATGGAGATGAGTGAGGGGAAGATGGCCCCCACCCGTCTCCATAACAATGCAGGGCAGAAGTGACCTCAAAACCTCACTTCCGCCCACAGCTCTTAAAGGGCCATATTTTCTTAATTATTTTTTAAAATAACAATTTTTTTTTTTTTATTGCATTTAAGTGTAAATATGAGATCTGAGATCTTTTTGACCCCAGATCTCATATTTAAGAGGTCCTGTCATGCTTTTTTTCTCTTACAAGGGATGTTACATTCCGTGTAATAGGAATAAAAGTGACACCATTTTTTTTTAAAACAGTGTAAAAATAAAAAATAAAAGGTAAAATAAATAAAAAAATTTTTTTTAAACGCCCCCCGTCCCGCCGAGCTCGTGTGCAGAAGCGAACGCATACGTGAGTAGCGCCCGCATATGAAAACAGTGTTCAAACCACACATGTGAGGTATTGCCTCAATCAGTAGAACGGGAGCAATAATTCTATAATTCTAGCCCTAGACCTCCTCTGTAACTTAAAACACGCAACCTGTAGAATTTTTTAAACATTGCCCATGGAGATTTTTAAGGGTAAAATTTTGTCGCCATTCCACGAGCGGGCGCAATTTTGAAGCATGACATGTTGGGTATCAATTTACTCGGGGTAACATTATCTTTCACAATAGAAAAAAAATTGTGCTAACTTTACTGTTGTCTTGTTTTTTAATTCAAAGGGTGTATTTTTTTCAAAAAAAAGTGCGCTTGTAAGACCGCTGCGCAAATACAGTGTGACAGAAAGTATTACAACGACTGCCATTTTATTCTCTAGGGTGTTAGAAAAAAAATGTATAATGTTTGGGGGTTCTAAGTAATTTTCTAGCAAAAAAAACTGTTTTTAACTTGTAAACAATACATCTCAAAAAGAGGCTTGGTCCTTAAGTGGTTAATGACTTCCAAACATATGGGTGCAGCCCCATTGCTCTGTCTTGAAGGCATTAACACGTTTTAATCATCAGCAAATATCACTCGCCATGCCAAAAGTCATTTCATAAAGAATAATCTTTTGACCTGTCATTTTTAATGAATCATAATATGGTTGTCTCTGAAGTAGGGAAACTGTCATAAATGATGTCTGTATGCAAATCAATGAGCAGCCAAGCTATTATTATAATAACTGCTTATTTCCATATTATCTTGTCACAGCTAAGTTCTGCATTACGTCTTATCATGAGTAATTAATCTGATTATGGCTGTGTGAACAACACAACAATTTATATAAGCATACTAAAAGATATAACTAGAGGGGGTAAGAAGGTTTCAGCTGTGTTTGGGTCCATGAGGTCAGAAGTGCCCCTAGGGTGACCACTTCTACCCTTTATTTACCAGCTGTGTTCTTAGTTCATTATAGAATATAATAGAATTAGAGAAATCCCATTTTTTTCCTTCATACCTTTCTTTTTTATTTTTCTTTGCTGCTGCAACTGCCCGGTAGAAGATTAAAGCCATGTGCTGGCTATAAATATGAACATTTGTGGCAATTTCAACCACTATTTATAGTGCACCCTCACCCTAAATAAAAAAATAATTTCTCCCACCTCCTTCCTCTCCTTCTCCCACGTTTGAAATTATTATTTTTTTTGACCATATAGGCGAGAGTGACGTTCGCCCCCCCTCCCCAGAATCTACACATGCTCAGATGTGCTGCAGGGCTTTGGATCATGGCAGAGCCCTGCATGAAGATGGAGTGGTATAGAAGTTCCAAACCTTGCTGCGTCTGCAAATGCTTGGTGCCAACAGCTGGCTTTCCAGCTTGTCTGTGACAGTGCTGTGGGTGCACGTTGGTGGGAGATGATATGGCTATGCTATTTTACCTAAGCTATGGGAGATGCATTGGTTGCATTGAAAAGTGGATTGTAATCAAAAAGCCTACAGTGAAAAAAGATAAAATTGCAAGAGATAAAAGAAGTAATCTACCTTTATTTTTTCATTTTAGGGGGCATTGCAGAAACTTACGTTTTACACATGGTACGGTAATGCAAACCGTACTACGGTATGGATGGCAACAAGCATACTATTACAGTAGTGGGTAAGGCAGTTGCATGTACATTATGGTGATCTGTATTATAGAAAAAAATGAAAACAGGTACTGTCTGCTTTCTGGGCTCCTGCCATGCGTTAGCAGCCAAAAACTGGCTAACTTAACATGCATCCCTTAAAGTGGTTGTAAACCTTTACAACACACTTTTTGCTACAGGTAAGCCTATAATAAGGCTTACCTGTAGCTACCCCGGATATCTCCTAAACCTGAGCAGTTTAGGAGATATCCCTGTATTTGCATGTGCCGACGTCATCGGCATATGTGCACTGAAGCAAACTGAAGCAATGGCACGTATGTGTCGTTGCTTCAGTTATGCCGCGTACACACGATAGGATTTTCCGACAACAAAATCCATGGATTTTTTTTCTGAAGGATGTTGGCTCAAACTTGTCTTGCATACACACGGTCACACAAATGTTGTCGGAAATTCTGAACGCCAAAAACGCGGTGACGTACAACACGTACGATGAGCCGAGAAAAAGTTCAATAGCCAGTGCGGCTCTTCTGCTTGATTCCGAGCATGCGTGGACTTTTGTGCGTCGGACTTATGTACACACGATCGGAATTTCCGACAACAAGTTTTCTATGCTCTCAAACATTTGTTGGCAGAAATTCCGAGAACAAATGTTCAATGGAGCATACACATGGTGGGACTTTCCGACAACGAGCTCACATCCAACATTTGTTGTCGGAAAATCCTATCGTGTGTACAGGGCATTAGACTGTGACGTTACTGGCGGCTCCCGAGCGCATGCGCAGGAGTGACGTCATCGCGGCTCCGGCCAATCACAGCGTCGGAGCCTGCGATACCCGGAAGTCACTCCGGGAGCGATGTCGGCCGCCAGAGCGGTGTACGAGGACGGCTGCAGGGGCTTCGATCTCAGGTATGCATACTAGCTCATTATGCCTTTGTCTTGCAGGTTTTTTTTTTGTGTTTTTTTGGGTTTACAACCACTTTAATAGTATATTTGATCCCATACCTTATAAGACAACCCAAAAACATTTGTGTGTGTGTGTATATATACACTGAGCAAAATTATAAACGCAACACTTTTGTGTTTGCCCCTTTTTATCATGAGCTGAACTGAAAGATCTATGACTTTTTCTATGTACACAAAAGGCCTAATTCTCTCAAATATTGTTCACAAATCTGTCTAAGGGCCGGTTCACACTGGTGCGATGTCAGAGATTGGATGTGATTTGCACCGCACTGCAGTGAAAATCACATGCGATCTCTGTGCGATGCGATTTCAGCCATATCAAACTTAAACAGGACCCTTTTTTTTGTCTGCAGCAGAATCGGATCGCATGGGTGTATCGCACTGTGATATGCGAACTGTTTTAGGGGTGTCATTAACTTTTAACCGACACTCCCAGCAGTTTGCACAGGGCAGTGTGAACTGCTGCCGGGAGACATGCGATGTGCTCGATTCGCAGGGTTCCCGCATCGCGCTGTGTGAACCGGCCCTTAATCGGTGTTAGTGAGCACTTCTCCTTTGCCGAGATAATCCATCCACCTCACAGGTGTGACCTATAAAGATGCTGATTAGACAGCATGATTATTGCACAGGTGTGCCTTAGGCTGGCCACAATAAAAGGCCACTCTAAAATATGAAGTTTTATCACACAGCACAATACCACAGATGTCGCAAGTTTTGAGGGAACGTGCAATTGGCATGCTGACTGCAGAAATGTCCACCAGAGCTGTTGTCCTTGAATTGAATGTTAATTTCTCTACCATAAGCCGTCTTCAAAGGTGTTTTTAGCGAATTTGGCAGTACATCCAACCGGCCTCACAACCGCAGACCACATGTAACCACACCAGCCCAGGACCTCCACATCCAGCATCTTCACCTCCAAAATCATCTGAGACCAGCCACCCGGACAGCTGCTACAACAATCTGTTTGCATAACCAAAGTTCTGCACAAACTGTCAGAAACCGTCACAGAGAAGTTCATCTGTATGCTTGTCGTCCTCATCGGGGTCTCGACCTGACTGCAGTTCGTCATTGTAACCGACTTGAGTTGACAAATGCTCATATTTGATGGTGTCTGGCACTTTGGAGATGTGTTCTTTTCACTAATGAATCCCGGCTTTCACTGTACAGGGCAGATGGCAAACAGCGTGTATGGCATTGTGTGGGTGAGCGGTTTGCTGATGTCAACGTTGTGGATCGAGTGGCCAGTGGTGGAGGTGGGGTTATGGTATGGGCAGGTGTATGCTATGAACAACAAACACAGGTTGGCATTTTGAATGCACAGAGATACCGAGATGAGATCCTGAGGCCCCCATTGTTGTGTCATTCATCCACGACCATCACCTCATGTTGCAGCATGATAATGCACGGCCCCAAGTTGCAAGGATCTGCACACAATTCCTGGAAGCTGAAAACATCCCAGTTATTGCATGGCCAGCATACTCCCCGGACGACACCCATTGAGCATGTTTGGGATGCTCTGGATCGGCGTATATGACAGCGTGTTCCTGTTCCTGACAATATCCAGCAACTTCGCACAGCCATTGAAGAGGAATGGACCAACCTTCCACAGGCCACAATCAACAACCTGATCAACTCTATGCGAAGGAGATCTGCTGCACTGTGTGAGGCAAATGGTGTTCACACCAGATACTGACTGGTTTTTGGACACCCCAATACAGTAAAACTGCACATTTTAGAGTGACCTTTTAATGTGGCCAGCCTAAGGTACACCTGTGCAATAATCATGCTGTCTAATCAGCATCTGGATATGTCACACCTGTGAGGTGGGTGGATTATCTTGGCAAAGGAGAAGTGCTCACTAACACTGATTTAGACAGATTTGTGAACAATATTTGAGAGAAATAGACCTTTTGTGTACATAGAAAAAGTCGTAGATCTTTGAGTTCAGCTCATGATAAATAGGGGCAAACACAAAAGTGTTGCAGTTATAATTTTGCTCAGTGTACATATACACTATATTGTCAAAAGTATTGGAACACCTGCCTTTACACGCACATGAACTTTAATGGCATCACATCACATAATGCCCCGTACACACGGTCGGACTTTGTTCGGACATTCCGACAACAAAATCCTAGGATTTTTTCCGACGGATGTTGGCTCAAACTTGTCTTGCATACACACGGTCACACAAAGTTGTCGGAAAATCCGATCGTTCTAAATGCGGTGACGTAAAACACGTACGTCGGGACTATAAACGGGGCAGTGGCCAATAGCTTTCATCTCTTTATTTATTCTGAGCATGCGTGGCACTTTGTCCGTCGGATTTGTGTACACACGATCGGAATTTCCGACAACGGATTTTGTTGTCGGAAAATTTTATAGCCTGCTCTCAAACTTTGTGTGTCGGAAAATCCGATGGAAAATGTCCGATGGAGCCCACACATGGTCGGAATTTCCGACAACATGCTCCGATCGGACATTTTCCATCGGAAAATCCGACCGTGTGTACGGGGCATTAGTCCATAGGGTTCAATATTGAGTTGACCCACCTTTTGCAGCTATCAACTCTTCTAGGAAGGCTGTCCACAAGGTTTAGGAGTGTGTCTATGGGAATGTTTGACCATTCTTCCAGAAGCGCATTTGTGAGGTCAGGCACTGATGTTGGACAAGAAGGCCTGGCTCGCAGTCTCCGCTTGAATTCATCGCAAAGGTGTTCTATCGGGTTGAGGTCAGGGCTCTGTGCAGGCCAGTCAAGTTCCTCCACCCCAAACTCGCTCATACGTGTCTTTATGAACCTTGCTTTGTGCACTGGTCC
This sequence comes from Aquarana catesbeiana, assembly GCF_042186555.1. Classification (NCBI taxonomy): domain Eukaryota; kingdom Metazoa; phylum Chordata; class Amphibia; order Anura; family Ranidae; genus Aquarana; species Aquarana catesbeiana. The sequence goes on from NC_133336.1 coordinate 72,374,082, forward strand.
AAATCATTTGGTGGAGGGGGGATTATGGTGTGGGGTTGTTTTTCAGGGGTTGGGCTTGGCCCCTTAGTTCCAGTGTAGGGAACTCTTAAGGCGTCAGCATACCAAGACATTTTGGACAATTTTATGATCCCAACTTTGTGGGAACAGGTCGGGGATGGCCCCTTTCTGTTCCAACATGACTGTGCACCAGTGCACAAAGCAAGGTCCATAAAGACATGGATGAGTGAGTTTGGGGTGGAGGAACTTGACTGGCCTGCACAGAGTCCTGACCTCAACCCAATAGAACAACTTCGAGATGAATTAGAGCAGAGACTGCGAGCCAGGCCTTCTCATCCAACATCAGTGCCTGACCTCACAAATGCTCTTCTGGAGGAATGGTCAAACATTCCCATAGATAGGGGGTCAGCAACCTGTAGATTGCGATCTACCAGTAGATCTCAGTCAGGTGACTGGTAGATTACGGTCTGGGTTTGCTGACCCGCCATTCCAAAGCATCAAACAGAGTGCAATGCAGAGGGACTATTTGTAAAGTTAGAGCTATAGAAGGGAGCAAGAGTCGCATAAACCAATGTCTGCTGGCTCCTGTCCCATACGGAGTGATACCAACTCCACTCCACCTCTTATCCCTACTAGCGGTCTCCAGAGTGGTGCCAGCAGCAGGAAAGAAGAGATCTTCAGGTCAGTGTGAAGCAATACACCGGGCATAATAGTATAGGGCTGCTTTCACACTGATGTGCTGCGGTTTACCCACACAGTGCACTGCAATGCAGTGTACCTGCAGCTTTCCTGCGGGTTTGATGTGCTTAGCCATAGACTTCCATTATATCCTGCTGTTTTACCACCCCCAACTTTACGTGTGAATGAGCCCTAAGGTGCCGCTGCTGAATGCTACTAAGGGCTCATTCAGGTGCTGTTCCTTTGAAAAGTGATCCGAGTGTGTGTAGATAGGTGGTGAGGGGGCGATATGTTGCCTTCTCACCACCCTATTTAAACCCATGATTGCCGTGCAATGCACACGTTTGCGACACGGTAGTACTGCAATTAGAGATTTAAATCAGGTGTGAGGAGACGGCACTGTGCCCGGTGATCTTTGACTTCTCCCGTGTTGTTCTGGTAGATCTCCATCACTTTATGGTTGTCTCCCCCTGCCATAGACACACTCCCAAACCTTGTGGACAGCCATCCCAGAAGAGTTGAAGCTGTTATAGCTGCAAAGGGTGGGCCAACTCAATATTGAACCCTACGGACTAAGACTGGGATGCCATTAAAGTTCATGTGCTTGCAAAGGCAGGCGTCCCAATATTTTTTACAATATAGTGTGTATAGATATATAATATATATATTACAAATACATTTTTTTCTTTTTTTGTGATCACATAGTCTCTGTTCTCAACTTTATAAACCCCCGTTCACACCAGTGTGACTTGTCATGCGATTTGACAGGTCAAATCGCATGACAAGTCGCACCCTATTGTCGGCAATGAAACTGTTCAAATCTGTGCAACGCTAACTTTGCGGTGCTGCACTGATTTGAAAACGTAGTTCCTGCGCTTCTTTTGCCGATTTCAGGTGCGACTTGTATAGAAATCTGTGCATGAAGTTGCACAGATGTTAGCCAAGTTGCACCTGAAGTCGCACTGACATGCGGCTTTGAAATTGTTTTTTTTTCAAGTAAAGTCGCATGATTTCAAAGCCACATTCAGTATGAACCTAGGGGTTTGGAGAGGTGGTTGTAGAGAAATAGCAGTATACAGATCTTCCAGATGAATGACTGTGCATCAAAACCTGTCAACACAAGTCTGACCATTGGAGGACCAGCAGGTTGTTCTCCCAGCACAGCCAGAGAACTGGCCAAACTGAGATGGATTTGCTCTCATGCCCAGTGTGGTGAGTTTGAAATAGGAAAGCAAAGGGACTGGCAGTGACTGGAGTATTCAGGAATTTCACACAAAGGAAGAAATACAAAGACAGTAAGATACTTTTTAACACAAGTACGTGGTACAGGCACATATCGGGAATATCAAATGTAAGGATAACATATTCTATAACCGCTTGCCGCCCGCTGTCATATGATGGCCAGGCGACCCGTCTCTCGTTCTGGGAGGGCGTCATATGACGTCCCTCCATTTAAATAGGGAATGTGCGCAATCGTGTGCACGAGTCCCTGTTCCTTCGGTGGCGGCGTGTTACGGAGACACCGCACGTCACCGAGGGGGGTGAACAGCCATTGGTCATGGCTGTTTACCATGTGATCAGCCGTGATGAAGTCACGGCCGATCACAGATTGTTCCACCCCACTGTGCACAGCGCATGCCCACGATCGCCGGCGTGCTGCGCGTGCACATCGGTGGCGGCGTGTTCTCAGGAACACTGCTCGTCACCAACGCTGGTAAACAGCCATTGGCCGGTGGCTGTTTACCACATGATCGGCTGTGATCCTTTCACAGCCGATCACTAAATGTCAACAAACTGCGGTAACGAGATGTTACCGGGTTCTCCTCCTCACACACCGATCGTGTGTGAGGAGGAGATTGCGGTAACATCTCGTTACCGCTTACAGTGTACACCAATCCCACTGATTGCCCCCCCCTAATAAAGAGGACCTGTCATCACTCGTCATAGTACCTGTCACAGTTCATCTGAGTACCTGACAGTACATGTGAGTACCTGTCAGTCCATATGAGTACCTGTCACAGTCCATCAGAGTACCCGAGTACCTGTCACAGTCCATCAGATTACCGGAGTACCTGTCACAGTCCATCAGAGTACCCGAGTACCTGTCACAGTCCATATGAGTACCTGAGTACCTGTCCCTGTTCATCTTGGTACCCGAGTACCTGTCACAGTCCATATCAGTACCGAGTACCTGAGTACCTGTCAGCGCCCTTCAGAGTACCCGAATACCAGTCACCAGCCCATCAGAGTACCCGAGTACCTATCTGTAGCCCATCAGAGTACCCGAGTACCTATCTGTAGCCCATCAGAGTACCCGAGAACCTGTCACCAGGCCATCAGAGTACCGGAGTACCTGTCATCAGGCCATCAGAGTACCCGAATACCTGTCACCAGGCCATCAGAGTACCCGAGTACCTGTCACCAGCCCATCAGAGTAACCAAGTACTTGTCACCAGCCCATCAGAGTACCTGAGTACCTGTCTGCAGCTCATCAAGTTACCCGAGTACCTGTCTCCAGCCCATCAGAGTACCTATCTGAAGCCCATCAGAGTACCCGAGTATCTATTTGCAGCCCATGCCTCATAGAATATACATTGGCGTGTTTGCTTTCCAAAATGGGGTAATTTTGTGGGTAATTCCACTGTCCTGGTGCTCCAGGGCCTTCAAAAGTGTGATAGGTAGGAATTAATTGAGATGTGTAATTTATGCTCCTAGAACGCCTGAAGGTACTACTTCAATGTTGGACCTCTGTATGTGGCCAGGCTGTGTAAAAGTCTCACATGTGGCATCGCCATACTCGGGAAGAGTAGCAGAATGTATTTTTGGGTGTAATTTTTGCTATATACATGCTATGTGTTAGAAATATCCTATAAATTGACAACTTTGTGTAAAAAAAAAATGCGTTTTAATTTTTTTTCCACATTTTTCCAAAAACTTCTGGAAATAAATGAACCGTTCAAAAGACTCATTATGCCTCATAGATTATACGTTGGGGTTTTTGCTTTTCAAAATGGGGTCATTTTGTGGGCAATTCTGTTGTCCTGGTGCTCCAGGGCCTTCAAAAGTGTAATAGGTGGTTGAGAAATGAGATGTGTCATTTATGCTCGTAAAACACCTGAAGGTGCTACTTCAATGTTGGGCCTCTGTATGTGGCCAGGGTGTGTAAAAGTCTCACACATGTGGTATCGCCATACTCGGGAAGAGTAGCAGAATGTATTTTGGGGTGTAATTTGTTGTATGCATATGCTGTGTGTGAGAAATAACCTGATAATATGACAATTTTGTAAAAAAATTAAATAAATAAATAAATAAAATCTTCATTTTGCTAAAAATTGTGGGAAAAAATATCAACTTAAAAAACTCACCATGCTACTTACTTAATACTTTGGAATGTCTACTTTCTAAAAAGGAGTTATTTGGGGGGTATTTGTACTTTCCTGAACTGTTAGTGTCTCAAGAAATGAGATTCACCTGATGTACTGAAGGCCTGATCAGATGTGATCAATTTTCAGTGATTGGCACCAAAGTTTGCAGACACTATAACTTTTACAAAGACCAAATAATATACACTAATTTGAGTTATTTTTACCAAAGATATGTAGCAGTATAAATTTTGGCCAAAATTTATGAAGAAAAATTACTAATTAGCAAAATTTTATGACAGAAACAAAGAAAAAGGCATTTTTTTCACAAAATTTACGGTCTTTTTCATTTATAGCACAAACAATAAAAAAACCCACTAGGTATTAAATACCACCAAAAGAAAGCTCTATTTGAGCGTCTGTAAACAGCAATTTTCAAGTCTTGCCACAGATTCATAACTGGATTTAGGTCTGGACTTTGGGCCATTCTAAACACATGAATATGCTTTGATTGAAACCATTCCATTGTAGCTCTGACTGTATGTTTGGGATCATTGCCCTGCTGGAAGGTGAACCTCTGCCCCAGTCTCATGTCTTTTGCAGACTCTAACAGGTTTTCTTCTAAGATTGTCCTGTATTTGGCTCCTTCCATCCTCCCATCAACTCTGACCAGCTTCCCTGTCCCTGCTGAAGATAAGCATCTCCACAGCATGATGCTGCCACCACCATGTTTCACGGTGGGGATGGTGTGTTCAGGGTGATGTGCAGTGTTAGTTTTCCGCCACACACAGCGTTTTGCCTTCAGGCCAAAAAGTTCAATTTTGGTCTCATCTGACCAGAGCACCTTCTTCCACATGTTTGCTGTGTCCCCCACATGGCTTCTCGCAAACTGCAAACAAGGCTTCTTATGGCTTTCTTTCAACAATGACTTTCTTCTTGCCTCTCTTCCATAAAGGCCAGATTTGTGGTGTGCACAACTAATAGTTGTCCTGTGGACAGATTCTCCCACCTGAGCTGTGGATCTCTGCAGCTCCTCGAGTTACCATGGTTCTCTTGGCTGCTTCTCTGAGTGATGCTCTCCTTGCCCGGCCTGTCAGTTTAGGTAGATGGCCATGTCTTGGTTGGTTTGCAGTTGTGCCGTACTCTTTCCATTTTCATATGATGGATTAAACAGTGCTCCATGAGATGTTTAAAGCTTGGAATATTTATTTATAACCTAACCCTGCTTCAAACTTCCCCACAACTTTATCCCTGACCTGTCTGGTGTGTTCCTTGGCCCTCATGATGCTATTTGTTCACTAAGGTTCTCTAACAAACCTCTGAGGGCTTGACAGAACAGCTGTATTTATACTGAAATTCATTTACACACAGGTGACTTCTTAAGCCAATTGGTTCCACTAGATTTTAGTTAGCGGTATCAGAGTAAAGGGGGCTGAATATAAATGCACTCCACACTTTTCAGATATTTATTTGTAAAAAAAATTGAAAACCATTTATCATTTTCCTTCCACTTCACAATTATGTGCCACATTGTGTTGGTCTATCACATAAAATCTCAATAAAATACATTTTTGGTTGCAACATGACAAAATGTGGAAAATTTCAAGGGGTATGAATACTTTTTCAAGGCACTATATATATCTGTAGTCTCTAGTTCCTCCAGTAGGTCTGCAATCTCTGACTATTTCTGTAGTATATCTACACTCTCTGACTATTTCCTGTATGTTCTCAGCCTCTGATGATTTCTTGTATCATGTCTGCAGTCACTGACCATTTCCTGTGGTGTGTTTGTAGTCTCTGACCATTTAATGTAATATGTCTGCAGCCTCTGACCATTTTCTGTAACATGTCTCCAGTCTCTGACCATCTCCTGTACTATGTCTGCAGTCTCTGACCATCTCCTGTAACATGTCTGCAGTCTCTGATCATTTCCTGTAATATCTCTGCAGTCTCTGACTATCTCCTGTAACATGTCTGCCGTCTCTGACCATCTCCTGTAAGATATCTGCAGTCTCTGACCATCTCCTGTAGCAAGTTTGCACTTTCTGACTATCTCCTGTAACATGTCTGCAGTCTCTGATCATTTTCTGTAATATCTCTGCAGTCTCTGATCATCTCCTGTAAGATATCTGCAATCTCTGACCATCTCCTGTAAGATTTCAGTCTCTGACCATCTCCTGTAAGATATCTGCAGTCTCTGACCATCTCCTGTAAGATTTCAGTCTCTGACCATCTCCTGTAAGATATCCGCAGTCTCTGACCATCTCCTGTAAGATATCTGCAGTCTCTGACCATCTCCTGTAAGATTTCACAGTCTATGACCATCTCCTGTAAGATATCTGCAGTCTCTGACCATCTCCTGTAGCAAGTTTGCACTTTCTGACTATCTCCTGTAACATGTCTGCAGTCTCTGATCATTTCCTGTAATATCTTTGCAGTCTCTGACCATCTCCTGTAACATGTCTGCAGTCTCTGACATCTCCTGTACCATGTCTGCAGTCTCTGACCATCTCCTGTACCATGTCTGCAGCCTCTGACCATCTCCTGTAACATGTCTGCAGTCTCTGATCATTTCCTGTAATATCTCTGCAGTCTCTGACCATCTCCTGTAACATGTCTGCGGTCTCTGACTATCTCCTGTAAGATTTCACAGTCTCTGACCATCTCCTGTAACATGTATGCGGTCTCTGACCATCTCCTGTATCAGGTCTGCAGTCTCTGACCATCTCCTGTATCAGGTCTGCAGTCTCTGACCATCTCCTGTTACATGTCTGCGGTCTCTGACCATCTCCTGTAACATTTCTGCGGTCTCTGACCATCTCCTGTATCAGGTCTGCAGTCTCTGACCATCTCCTGTATCAGGTCTGCAGTCTCTGACCATCTCCTGTACTATGTCTGCAGTCTCTCACCATCTCCTGTAACATGTCTGCAGTCTCTGACCATCTCCTGTAACATGTCTGCAGTCTCTGGCCATCTTTTGTAACATGTCTGCAGTCTCTGACCATCTCCTGTATCATATCTGCAGTCTCTGACCATCTCCTGTAACATGTCTGCAGTCTCTGACCATCTCTTGTAACATGTCTGCTGTCTCTGACCATCTCTTGTAACATGTCTGCAGTCTCTGACCATCTCCTGTATCATGTCTGCAGTCTCTGACCATCTCCTGTAACATGTCTGCAGTCTCCGACCATCTCTTCTAACATGTCTGCAGTCTCCGACCATCTCTTGTAACATGTCTGCAGTCTCCGACCATCTCTTCTAACATGTCTGCAGTCTCCGACCATCTCTTGTAACATGTCTGCAGTCTCTGACCATCTCCTGTATCATGTCTGCAGTCTCTGACCATCTCTTGTAACATGTCCGCAGTCTCTGACCATCTCCTGTACCATGTCTGCAGTCTGGCCATCTCCTGTAACATGTCTGCAGTCTCTGAACATCTTTTTGTAGCATTACATCCAGTGATTATTATACATGACCCTTAGGTGATGTCAGGGTCACATTGAGCCCCCCCATACCAGGAAAGTTGACCCCCATCACTCCAACCTTCCCAGCTGTACAAAAAAAATTATTTGCCTAGACCTGAAATACTTTATACAGATATACATTGTGAGCAATTTGCACCTATCGCTCACAATGTAATATTTCTAGGTTTCAATAAATGTCATTTTCTCCGATGTAGCCAATGTGGTGTTTGTGGTGGGCGGGGTTAGGCTGACGTCACGGCTCCGGTTACTTAGCCTGACTTGGTGTGTTGGATGATCTGCAGACAGATAGAGTTGGTCGGAGAAGGTGGAGGAGCGGAGTGCAGAGTGTACATAGTATAGTATAGTATAGTATAGTATACATAGTGTATATAGAGAGTATACAGGAGATCTCCGCACAGCATGCTGCAGACCAGGCGCTGAGCGGACCGCCTCTGCTGGGAGTATTGGGATCATCGGAGGGTCCGGTCCATGGTGGAGCACAGAGCGGAGAGCGCACCGGGCGGGCAGCGGATGCTCTGGTTAGGATGAAGCCGCTCCTAGGTACATCGGAGCTCTCCTCGGGGCAGGACGGCTCTCCCCGGCGCAGGGACAAGGCGGAGGACTCGGAGCGGCACCGGACCCGGGAACGCCTGGAAGCCACCCTGGCCGGACTGGGCGAGCTGGAGTACCTGCGGCACCGGCAGGAGATCCTGGTGAAGGCGGCGCTGAGCCCCGGGGTGGCCGCGGCTTGTACCGACCCTGCCGGGAAAGGGGACAACCCCCGGAGCCTGGAGGAGCGCTTCCTGGAGGAAAATATTCTGCTGCTCAAAAAACAATTGGTAGGTAGTCCGCCGGGTGGTGTGTGTGTGCTGGGGACCCCCCATCGCTGTGCAATCTACCCCTTCCATATGGCTTCAAGAGACAGCTTGCTGCTGGTGTCCAGAGACCATTCATTCTGAGCCACCTATTTATTTATAAATACTGCTGGAAATTATTCTGCAACTGTCAGTGCTGAAAATTGGGGACCAAAAAATAAAAAATCAGGGGGGTCCCTGCTTACACCTGTGTGATTTGTCACATGATAAGAGGAAGCCTGTTATTGTCTTGGGGGGCTGTTGACACCGGTGCAACGCACTTTTGCGCCACTTAAAAAAAAAAAAAAAAAAAAAAAGCGCTTCTTTTGGTGTTTTTGGTCCCCTAGACATGACAACGTGTTAAAAAAAAAAATTCAAGAAAAATGCAGAGGTGTGACCCTAACCTTAAGTCTGCACTCACTATAAATATATAATATTATTAATAATAATAATATTATTTCAAAAATTTGCTTTGCAAGCTGTGTGCTTCTGCACATGTATCTACCTTTCGTGTTTCTCTCTTGGGTTGGGCAATGAGAAGAGAGCCCCTTCTAGAGGAGCTTTTCAAATGCGAGAACGTGAGTGTTGCACATTTTGACGCACCCATTGAAATCTGTGGGGGGAAAGAATGCTTGCATACGCTGTACTTTCATTGAGCGTAGGGCAACTTGAGTGCACACGACAACTGGAAAGAATGGGATTGTGCATGTTGAGTGTAGTCAGGCGTAGGCAACCAAGCATGACAAATGTGAATGGGGGGCTTATTGTCTAAGGGTCCCAGTCACACCTATGCAGCACATTTTCTTGTGGCTTGCAAAGCGGTTCAGGCGCTTCTTTCGTGCGACAACTGGAAAGAATGGGATTGTGCATGTTACGTGTAGTCGGGCGTAGGAAACTGACAAATGTGAATGGGGTGGGGGGGGGGGGGGGCTTATTGTCTAAGGCTCCTGTTCACACCTATGCAGCACACTTTCTTGCAGCTTGAAAAGAGGTGCAGGCGCCTTTTGTTTTGTTTTTTTTTTCCCATAGAATTTTAAGAGTGCATGAAAAATGTGATTTAAAAAAAGATGCAGACGTGACCAGAGACAACTGGGAGAAGGCGTACATGTCTAAGAACATTCTCAGAGGGCAGGACTGCTCATGCGATTTTATAGTTGTGCGGATGAGTGTTTGAAATCTGCCGTCTCTGGCGATCGCTTTGTTTGTACATAATGGATTTCTGTGGGGAATAGACACTGAAGTGATCTGCTGTCTACAGTTATGCAGTAGTGCAGCTCAAGGTTATGGCATAAATGGGGTCTATAGACTAAGAAAAATGCAAAAATTCTCTTATTCATCAGACCTTTCAGAGAATTATATCTCTAAATAATCCGCAAACTGGTTCTATCCAGAGTACAAACTACATTATTAATAATAATTAATATATAAATATATATTTTATCATTTTTTTTTTATTTTTTTTCCTTTTTAATCATAATTTGTAAGGTTATGAATAGCATGTTTAGTTGTGCTCTTAAAGGATTGATCACTAAGATAGGGAATTTAGAATGGGTTGCGAATGACATATTACATTATATCCTTTTTGTTGCAGTTGTTGGGTATTTAAGCCAGGTGAGCAGTTTTGCTTGCAGACTTTTATGGGTAAATCGCATAGGATTGTATTCTGGCAGCTGATGGGGGGGGGGGGGGGGATTTGGGTTAGTTGAGCATTCACTGTAATATATTTATGCGGGGGTCTACTAATGTACTTGGGGTCTGAACTGCAGGTATTTTAGAGGGAACAAAGCCTTGTTCTGCTCCACATACTGCTGAGGCTGGTCTTCTCAATGACCCTCTATCCCCAGCTGATCCTTTCAGTTGTCCCCATGTAATCCAGAGGTTAGCCTGACGCCCAGCAGTCCTGCACAGGGAGCTGCTAACCCTGGCCAGCTTCCCTTTCTGTAACTTGACCGTCTGGGGATTTGTAGCCATAGGCATAATCTGCCAGTAGACGGTCTTTTTCACTCCAAACGGGCACAGTTAATGTAACAGAAGATATTCTGAAATTTGGCATTGGAAGGGTCTTAATTCTGCCCAGATAACGGACTTGAGGTTTCTTAGGCAGAGAAGGAAAAAAAACGGAGTCCTTATTTGGAAGAAAAGCGACAAATGAAATGTGGCCACTAGAGGATGCCAGTGGGGCATTGTAGAAGCTAAGCGCCTATGATCTCTTCCATGAGAACATCCTTCTCTTTAAGCCCAAGGCAGTTATTTTCAATAGGGTCCTATGTCTGCTGAGAGCATCGCCAATACAAAGGACTACCCCATACATGCAAACCAATTAACTTCTTCTTCGTCTAGAGCATATAGCTATTGATTAGTCTGTCACTAGGTACAATCTATGGTCTATCACCCTCCCCCAACAAAATAAATTTCAGATACGGTTGGAGATGAGATTAAACTACAACATGCCTTGTTTCTCAGATTGCCTTTAATAAAATAATCCATAGCTGTCCTCAACTAAAAAGTGATCATAGCTGATATATGTACACAATACTATCGGGAGTATTTACTAAAACTGGAGCGTGGAAAATCTGGTGCAGCTCTGCATAGAAACCAATCAGCTTCCAGGTTTTTTTTTTTTTTTTTGGTCAAAGCTTGATTGAACAAGCTGGAGTTGGGAGCTGATTGGCTACCATGTACAGCTGCACCAGGTCCTGAGTGCTCTGAAATCTCTCCCTATGTATACCTGGCCTGGCTACGATGTAAACTGCTTCATTTTTAGATATGACCAATAGATTCCATAGAACTCATTTTCTGGGTAGGATCTGTAGAATTTTTATATGTATGCTTAAAATGTATAATAAGCTTAATAGTAGTAATAGAAAAAAAAAGTTCAAAATTTCCCCAAAATTCATTTACATATTCTCTCCCCTCTTTTTCCTTAATTTATAAATGACCACCATATTCTGCAGCTCTGTAGATCTTGCTGTTTGCATGCAGCTGTTTAGCAAAAACAAAGTGTGTATGTGTGTGTGTATATATTATATTATATTATATTATATTATATTATATTATATTTTATTTTTGACCTTTCCTCTGGCAAATGCTAATCCGTGCACTCTCTCCTAGAACTGTTTACGAAAGAGGGATGCTGGACTGTTAAGTCAGCTGCACGAACTGGACAAGCAGATTAATGACCTGAAAATAGATGTTGAGAAGACGACCGAGGAACATCTTGAGACGGACAGCCGGCCCAGTTCAGGTAAGCTGATACTGCGTGGTTTCCAAAAGAAATTACCAAACAATCCTTTGTCTGAGGGGCTTCCCCCCCCGCCTCCTAGCTTTTGTCAAAATCAAGCCTTAAATTATTGAATTAATAAAGCAATGTGTTCCTTTACAAAGTGTGAAAATGCTTGCTAACTAATCAGATCTGACTTTTGTGTCCTTATTGCTTTAAAAAAAAAAAAAAAGTTGTGTTTGCTCCTGCATTTTCTTATTGCCTTGTTGACTAACACTGGCCTCTAAATGATCAGGCCTCTGGAAGATCAATTTATAACCTGATATGCACATGTAATGGACAGTGCCTGTCAAGAGATGAACACAGGTTTTGCCCTGCACTGGATGTAAAAAGGAATAACTGTGTATTTTCATGCTGTTATGAGGCCTAGATTCTTCATTCCGCAAAGTTGGCTTTGGCCAAAGAAGAGGTATCTTCTCCATGGAAGGCTAGGCATTGTATTGCTAGTCCTCAATGGAAACAGACCTCTTTATATAAGGTTTTTTGTGCTTTATCACAATAGTCTTAAACCAGGTTCGTGGTGAGGTGATCGTAGCAGGGGCTTTTTAACTTGAATAATAAAGGCCTCTATGGGTGGGTACTTGGCAGTGGTCATATCCTTCTCCTGGTGGCTTGAACTGCTTGGTCCTACTTTTCTAGGATAGTCATGCTTGCAGAATTTCTTTATGTCCTTCCAATTATGCATCAGGTCTACTTGGTTCATGGATTCATTTAATATTAGAAATTGTACACTGTTATGCCCCGTACACACAATTGGAAATTCCGCCAGCAAAAGTCTGATGTGAGCTTTTGGTCAGAAATTCCCGTGTGTATGCTCCATCAGACTTTTGCTGGCAAAATTTCTGCCAGCAAAAGATTGAGAGCAGGTTCTCTATTTTTCCGACGGAAAAAATTCCTATTGGAAATTCCGATCGTCTGTAGCAATTCCGACACGCAAAATTCCTACACATGCTCGGAAGCATTGAACTTCATTTTCTCGGCTCGTCGTAGTGTTGTACGTCACCGTGTTCTTGACGGTCGGAAGTTCAGAGAACTTTTGTGTGACCGTGTGTATGCAAGGCAAGCTTGAGCGGAATTCCGTCGGAAAAACCATCCAAGGTTTTTCTGACGGAAATTCCGATCGTGTGTACGGGGCATAAGAATTGGACTCCCTTTTTAGAAGCAGCAGACTATGCCTGACTCCTGAAATCCATCTTCTCTGGAACTAGCACTGCTTCTGGGAGTTGGCAGTGGTAGTTTCCATTGCAGAATGGCTTGGTGCCAATGTGTTATCCCACAAAGGTCCTTGCTGCTTTTAACATTTGGTAGTGCTGGAGTTGATGGTAACAAAACCGCTCTTCTGACATTTCTTTTTGGATTTTGATACTTTAAATAAAGGCATGGACCACCAGGTTGTTTATAAGTGAGATGGTGGACTGGTTCAGTTTATATTACCTAGTGCATTATGTTCTGACAAGGAGAAGACTTGACAACTCAAACAAAACACTGATCATCCTTTGCTAGAACTGTTGTAAATTTTGAACAAAGGCAATTACCATACTTATCTGTTCACTAGATATAATGTTGATACAATTTTTTTTTTTTTTTTTTTCTTTTCCTTTTTATTTATTTTTTCACTAAATCTCTGGTAATGAAGCACTTTTTTAATGTATTCTTTTGTTCTTTGTAAGTCAACAGCAATTCATTTTGTACATCTGCAATGGATTTGTTTTCTGAGACTGTATATTTTATTTTTAGGCTTTTATGAGCTGAGTGATGGGACGTCAGGATCTCTTTCCAATTCTTCAAACTCTGTCTTCAGCGAGTGTTTATCCAGCTGTCAGTCCAGCACCTGCTTTTGCAGCCCTCTAGAAGCATCATTAAATCTTACAGATGGTCAGCCAAGATCAACAGGTAGGGTTATGTCCCCCCACCACCCCTCCCCCCCCCAGTAGTTTACGAAACTCAAAATAAATTAGTTCTAGCTTCTTCTAACTTTAGAGAATTATGGCCTTATCACAAGGCTGTGGCAGCTGGGTGGACCTGAGGCCTCAACTGCAGGAATCTTGCCTCAAAATTCTCACAGCTACAAGAAGCTAGTGGTGGTTATTTTTTTCCACTGGCAACCAGACAATGGCAGAACTGGTTTTAGAGGGGGGGGGTTGAGCTTTGATAGGTGTGTTTTTTGTATGTTTTTTATATATAATTGTGTGGGCACACTATTTCTATTATATTTATGACAGTTTACATTTGCTACAATTAGAACATATTACATCCTAATTCTATTCTGTAGAATTTAATAACGTTTGACAAAACATTAACTCTTGTCAAATTTGAGCAAATACATAAAATTCTATTAAAAAGGCAAAGTTGTGAACCACTCATCCCTAATGGAATATACTTGTTTTGTTTTGGTTGATAAATTCTGATAATGAACACTATTACTGCTATTCACTCTTTGGTTTTTAGTGGGAAAATATGTGAATGTTTGCAAAACAATGTAATATAGGTCAGATCTGACAGGATGTTGGTATATTTGGACCTCAATGGTTACAGTCAAGTTCCTACTTGGTGGTTTAGCAAAGTCTTTATTATACGTATTTCAGGATTCTGATCGTATTGAGGCATCATAATCCGCAGAAAGGGGCCTTTCACTGTTAGTGCTAGTCTTGGGTAGCTTACAGTTTAATATCCCAAGAACCTACTAGAGTGCATAATAATCAGAAGCAAATTCTACAAATCAAACCAGTAGGGTGTGGGAGAAGCTTTTAATACAAAGGGAGAAACCCAATAAATGTATAGTAAATACACTAAATACAAATGTACTGATACAGTTGGACAAGGATGTATATTGTGATATGCCTATTGCTATGTCTACATGTCCTATATAATCCAAAATGTCCATATTATGTCATATTAATGCTTCTCCTCCAATATCTTTCAGATGACTTCTTTGAATGGTTGGATTACAGAGAAGGCCAGTGTGAAAGTACAGGCACGGTTAGGCGCTCTTTCTCCGCGCCCCATTCTAACACCACTGAAGTTGTTGCTGATGTTCATCCCAAGTACCAATGCGATCTGGTCTCCAAAAATGGCAATGATGTCTATCGATACCCAAGCCCTCTTCATGCGGTGGCTGTGCAGAGCCCAATGTTTTTGATGTCAATGATGGGTAATATGAAGGTGGAAGAGGAGGGGGAGATGGGAGCCAATATGAATGACTGCTTAGTGCCTGAACTTGATGCACTAAAACCTGAAGACTCTTTGCTACCACAGAGTAGTCCCTGCACAGTTCCTTTTTCTTCCAGTAAAAAATTGGATGGCTACATTTTGGGTGTCATACAAAAGAAATCACATCCCATAAGGACTAACAAACCTCGAACAAGTGTAAATGTGGACCCAGCCAAAGGCATTTTACGACATGGGAGTATATGTGTCAAACAGACTGGTGGCATCACTCATAACAGCACCACTAACCTGAAGAATTCTAAACAGCCATGTTTACATTCCTCTGGAACAATCTCTGTGGATAATGGCACTTACTCTGCTCTAAAACCATGCTTGAAAGAAACTCTAAATGAACAGGTGGAGAGTAAAAAAGTGTCATTGGCCTCCTGCTACCAGCCAAGTAACATTAATGAACTACAAAACCAAAACAATTCATGGAACATTGTGAAATCTGTCCCTCAAAATCTTGGCAGGGGTCCTGGGGCTGGCACATCAAACATTCAAAAGGATTTGCATGTTAATCCTAATCCAGTTACCAGTCATTTTTCCAATGTTACCAGTCCTCTTTGTAATGGATCTCCCCTGGGAACTCATAAGATCACTTCACTTCCTCAGGAAGTTAAAATTGTACAAGCACCAAAAAGAATTTCACCCAAAAACACAATCAGCTCTTATACATCTCACGATGAGAGGCCACCTCTTGACTTCAAGAGTGAAGGGTCTTCTTCTCAGAGCCTGGATGAAGGACTTTTGGTAAATGCTCATTATATACCAGCCCAACAACAGGGTGTTAAACTCCATAAGTCAATCAAAAATGTGAAGATTGTCAAGAGCTCAACTTTAAAACACAGATCCAATGTGCAGCATGTTGTGGAAAATGGTTCTCAGACGCTGAAAGAAAAGAGCAAGGTAGCTAAAAAATGCCGTTTTCCTGATGACTTGGATACAAATAAAAAAGTAAGAAAGATCTCTCCCAGAAGTAAGAAGGTTGTAGAAAGTGGTATTGTGGGAAAAACTGCAGGTGCTAGCAAACCTACTGGCAAGCCTCATGGACATGCAAAGGATGTAGTGTTGGCTAAACCGAAACACAAGAGGGGTGATTACCGTAGGTGGAAGTCGTCAGCTGAAATTTCTTATGAAGAGGCCTTACGGAGAGCAAGACGGCGGCACCAAAGGGAGATGGTTGGGCTCTATGCACATGTGCCCCTTCCCCTTCCTTATGCCAGCCCGTACGCTTACATTGCAAGTGACTCTGAGTACTCTGCCGAATGTGAGTCTCTGTTTCATTCCACTGTTGTAGACACCAGTGAAGATGAGCAGAGCAACTATACTACAAACTGTTTTGGTGATAGCGAGTCCAGTTTGAGCGAGGTTGAGTTTGTTGGAGAAAGCACAACGTCAAGTGACACCGATGAAAGTGGTGGACTTATCTGGTCACAGTTTGTACATACCCTTCCGATGCAAACACCCACAGCTGCTGCTCTTCAAACAGCCAAAGCTTTTGTCAAAATTAAAGCCTCGCACAACTTGAAGAAGAAAATTCTTCGCTTTCGATCTGGGTCACTAAAGTTAATGACAACAGTTTGAAACATCAAATGTTTTCCTACTGTCCCTGACCCTTGTTGTCTTTGTAAATAAAGCTGTACCATTTGTGCAAATATTTAAAGTTTACAGTAACTTATGTGGACTTCTGATAACTTCTTCTCTTCTTGTACTGCCTAAATTCTAAGAACTAGTGCAGACCCTGAATCCATTAGTTGGCTATTAAGCAGACTCTGGGAACTTTTCCAGAGTACCATCTTAACGTGTCTCGACAAAAGGCCTCCGACATCCATCAAAATGATTACTCTTTTGAGATTAATCATAAATCTTATTTTTGTCCTTCAGTTCTAGTATGCTATCTTAACATTCCATCTGAATCGGCACCTTTTCTGTTTGACAGAAGGAATTACACATTTGCTATACGTATTTCCATCTTGCTAGCTGCTCCTCCTTTTTTAGTGAAAGGGTGTTTTTTTTTTTTTTTGTTTTTTTTTTTATCTGGTGATGCGTTGCAAAGTGGTTGAGTATTACACAGATGCACTTGGAGATTAAAGGCAGGGTCACTTTCATCAAACATTATGCATTATGCATGAGTAGTATTGGTTTCCATACGCTTTGTACTATGGCTTTCATGTATACTATAATCACTTGTATTTTATAAATTTTGTAAATTATATAACACATTTTACATGGTTTATAAACTATCTGCTTTAATGCTGTTTAAATTTATTAAACTGGAAAGGAAAAATCTATACCGAGTTGTCAGCCTTTTCTCTTCCTTCGTAAAGTATGTTGCTTACGCGCTAACCATTTGGCACCCAGATTATCTGAGTTTGAGAGTGGTGTTCTTTCAAAGCAGTTCCACACCAGGTAACAACCAAGGGTACATTTAATAGATTGTAAGAACTTGCTGGTGCTTCTAAATGTAATCTTCAGCCATAGATGCATTATTTCTTATCTCTTTGCTAAAATGTTTAATCTCATTTAATACCAGGCCAAAAAAGCATATTTTAAATTTTTTTGTAAATTATTTCTAAATATACATGGAGCAGTCATGTTTGCTCATTGTATGCTTGGAAGTGATTCACAAGTTTTGCTTGGTTACAAAGTAATATCAAAGTTGCTTTTAAGGAGAACTATACTGTTATCCTTTTCAAACCGGTTCAACAGGAACTGTCCGAATTTCGATTCATGTATGGGCAAGCTGTTGCACAGAAGCCAATCTACCGATCGACTTTTGTAAAACCAGCCTGTTGGGTTTTTCCCGCTAGATCATTGCTGCCAACTATAGGAAGTCTCCCCGCTGTCAGAATACAATATCTCTGTGAGGATGGAGGGGGAATTAGGAGATAGAGTATAAAAATAGTGTTTTTGTGTGGGGTGTTTTTTTTTTTTTTAATCCCCTCCCCTTGCTTGGTTTGCCCTTGGGTGTGATTCCCCTATAGATGGAAAGTGAGTGGAATTCTCCCAAATGAAGACAAAAGTAGCAATTCAAAGTTGACTGAGGGTCTAAAATTTTATATATCTATCTCCATAGAACACTTTTTTTTGTTTTTGAATGTCAATCTATTTCCTATGTTAAATAATGGTTAATTGTTAGCCATACACGTGTGTGTGTGTGTGTGTGTTGGGTTGGGTTTTTTTTTTTTTTTTTTCTTGTAATACTATCCTGAGGTTTTTTGGTAAGTGAGTTAAACATTTTTATATACACACACACACACACACACACACACACACACACACACACACACACACACACACAACCCTTTTCCAGTGACTGGGACAGATTCATTTGTAGATAAAATGCCACGTATTCTACAGTATAGTTGGGTAGATCATATTCCTTCTTCTTCTTCCTTTTTTTTTTTTTTTTTTTTTTTTTTTTTTGTCCTGCAGAATGAATTTAATTTAAAAGCTGGTGGGTCCCTTTTGGCAAATTCTACATCTGTATCGGAATACTGACTCTCTACCCAGTGCTATGTTAGCACTTCTAACTCTCCTACTTCAGTATAGGATTTCTATTTCCTGTCAATTGTGGAAAAAACTTTGGTGCCTTCAGGCTATTCTCACATCCAGCCAGTCATAAATTACCATTTGGCTTTTTTTTTTTTTCCTACCATTTTATACATTTAAACAAGGACAAAGACACAGAGGTAATGGTATTGACTCCTATTCTATATTAATAAAATACTAAATGTTAATTGTGTGTGCTTTCCGAAAAATCTCCAAAGCTGTGAGCAAACATGGTATTTACTTAGAAAGCTCACCGCATTGAAAGGTTTTGTGTGGCTTGTACACAGATTAGTGATCCTTGCTGTTGCTGTGAAAGGGACAACGCTTGTGCAAGTCTTTTGTCACATAAAGAGGTATTGTGTCCCTGTTGCAAAAAACACTTAACACTTTGAAATTTTAGGGCTTATTCAGTGGCCTAGTTCAAAGTTCACTTTAGCAGCAACCTTTTGAACATTTTAGTTTCAGTGTGTATAAAATGCATCTGGAGCAGAAGCTATACTTTACTTAGAATGCAGACAGAAAGACCGTGTCATGTATGTGCATCTGGGGCCCTTGCCTTTGGATTTGGCAGATGGGTGTTAGTGCATGTGCTAATGTGGGTGTATTTTTTGTTTTTTAAACTTCCCTTCTTCACATGGCAAAAAGACTGCATGATGAGAGGGAGAGATGTACATCTATCTATAATTTGTTTTAAGCATGGGTGGGAGATGAAAATCTCTGTATACCAACAGTCCCAGACACCATAACTGATTCTTGAGTTAAATCACCTCCTATATGGCTTACTTGTTCCATGATTTGCTTTTACCAGACCCAGTAATGCAGCCAAAAGACTTCACTAAACTCACAGGAACACTTACCTCTTCTGTCCTTTCTCACATTCAAGGAGCTTCAGGATACTGCATTGCAATCTGCTAAGATTTCACTATAGAAAAGGAAAAAATGGGCATCCCAACATGTAAAGAAAATCCCTTTTTGTTTTTTATGCACTAATTAAATACATTTTATGCTGTTTAAGAGTTTAAAATCTTCATTAAAAGTAGTCAATCACTTTAAGTATCCAATCTATTGAAAAGGTCCTGTACATGATTGGATTTTCAAAGTGGAGAGGAATTTGCTTTTCGCATGATTGGATAATTGAATGTAATGCTCACCCACATTTCTGATTGAAGATTCTTAAGTCCTTTAAGACAGTGGTCATCAGCCCTGTCCTCAGGGCCCACTAACAGGCCAGGTTTGCAAGATAACTGAAATACATCACAGGTGATATCATTTGCTGCTCAGTGATTGCAGTATTCTAGTCTGCATCTCCCCAAGGTAATGCATAAAACCTGGCCTGTTAGTGGTCCCTGAGGACAGGGTTGATGACCACTGCTTTAAGAACATAAAGCTGGGGAGGCTTGTTTACTAAAGACAAACTCGAGGTTTACATTCGATTTTAAAGTGGTAGTAAACCGCACCTTTTTAAAAAAAAAAAAAAAAAAAAAAAAAAAAACAGTGCAAGACAATGGCATATTTTGTTTAGTATGCATTGCATACTAGCACATTATAAAAGACTTGCCTTAGAACGAAGCCCTCCAGCAGCGTGCTGACAGGGCTTCCATCTTCACCCGGTCTTCCGTCTGGGTTCACGTGCTCCAGCTGTCTGGCTGTGCTGCAATGACATCACTCCCACACATGCACCACGGACTGCGGCACGGAGCTCTGGAGGGATGGAAAGGGTATGCCATTCCTTCAGAGTGCATGCACCGGTGACATCACCGGCTGAATGCATTGTGAATATATCCTAAACCGTGCAGGTTTAGGAGGTATTCACTGTACCTACAGGTAAGCCTTATTTATAGGCTTATCTGTAGGTAAAAGTGAAAAAAACAAAAGTTTGCTACCACTTGCCGACCAGCCTCGTGTACATTTACTGCGGCAGGTTGGCAGCACTGCGTGAATCGCCGTACCTGTACGGCACCCCCGGCGATCGGATTAGTTACAGAACCGATCAGTCTATGTCCAGGCCAATGATTTCTGGCCTGGACCTGCTGATCGGTTCTGGCGAATGAAGAGCCTCCTCTGCCTGTAAAATGTAAACACAGGCAGAGGAAGTAATGTCACCTCCCCTCATGGAGCCCGTTTAGGTTCCAGTGAGAGGAGAGAGGACATCTAACTGAGTTGCACTGACACCAATACACGTAGGCACACTTGATCGCCCCCCCCCCCCCAGTTAACCCCTTCACCAAGTCACTGTCTCACCAAGTGGCTTCAGATTTTTCACTGTACTGGTGTCACTTGTGATACTAAATAGTGTTAGGGCAGTCAAAAGTATGTTTAGGGAGGGTACACCCCATTAACCCCTAATTAAGATTTAACCCCTTGATCCCTCCCCAGTTAACCCTTTCACCCCCTGTCACTAGTGTAGTGTACAGATTGCTGTATTAGTGTCACTGGTGACGCTAGTTGGTTAGTTCCACCGTCTGTCTTTTATAGCATGAGGGTACCCCATATAGTACCTTAAAAGTTTTAACACTTTCATCCCCTGTCACCAGTGATCACCGTATTGGGGCAATGGATGACGCTAGTTAGGTAATATAAGGCGGGTACCCTGACGCTATTTAAAAAAAAAAAAAAAAACGAATAAAGGTTTGATGCTCCTGATCGCCTGGCGGGTGACATCAGTTAGGTTTTTGCGTTGGTTAGGGTCAGCGTAAATCCCAGGCAGGTCAGATTAGTGCAGGTACTCTAACACGCGCACACACACACACACTAGATGGCTCCATTACTAGTTCATTACGGATCGATATCTTTGATCCGATCAGAACTATATTAGTGTCCCCAGTAGTTTAGTGTTCCCAAAAACACGGCGTTAGCGGGATCAGCCCGGACACCTGCTAGCACCTGTGTTTAGCCCCTCCGCCCAGCCCACCCAAGTGCAGTATCAATAGATCACTGTCACTTACAAAACACAACACACATAACTGCTCCATTCACAGTCACGCCTGATCCCTGCGAACGCTAACAGTTCATTTTTTTTTTGGTAGCGATTGAAGCAGGCTCTGACAACCAGGTGCTCTTTCGTCTGTTACACTAGCTGTACCTATAAATTTAGAGGCCAAAATGTCCGAACAGAGATATACTAGTGAAGAGGCCTACACGTTGCTAAAAATGACAGATGAGAGTGATAGGGAAGCTCCACTGTCAGATTCAGGCTCAGTATATGAGCCAGTAGAGAGCAGCGGCACCCTGATAGCTCTGACGAAGAAGTAGTGGTCCCTGCTAAAAGTCAGACGTATCTGACCCCGTTCTGTTGTGGTGCAAGAACCGCAGGGCTCTCGTATGGAGCAGAAAGCCAGTACTAGTGCCGCTCATCCTTCTGGTGAACTGGCAAGCACCAGTGGCCTAGTGCATTCTGGTCGTAGACAAACCAGCACTGCAGTAACACTTGGTGACGTTGCAAGACCCATAAGTGCAGTTCAAGCTGGTGCAGTGGCTGGCACAAGTAGTGTCCCGCAGTCATCAAGAAGACAAAGACAGGCCCATAGTGTCCTTCCCGCTGCATATACCAATCCTTCTTGGGAGTCCACCACTTCTGCAGCACCCGTACTTCCCCCATTCACTGGCCAACCTGGAATTCAGGTGGAAACAGTTGATTTTACGTCACTTGATTTTTCTTAACTGTTTTTGACGGAAGATCTCTATAGATGGACCAAAGCAATTTGTATGCTGGTCAATACATCACCTCCAATCCCCATTTGACCCTTGCCAGAGAATGGAAACCCATTATGGTTTCCACATTTAAGACCTTTCTGGGCCTATCCCTCCTCATGGGCATAACTAAAAAAAGTGAGTTGTGGTCATATTGGTCCACTGACCCAATTCACCATATGCCCGTGTTCTCTGCTTCCATGACGCGATACAAGCAGATCTTGCGGTTCATGCATTTTAATGACGATGAACTCTGCCGTCCTCGGGGTGACCCTGGATTTGATCGGCTCCATAAAATTCAGCCCCTCGTAAACCACTTCAACCCACAGTTTTCAGCCTGTTTATTCCCAATCCAGTTGTCTGCATTGACGAGTCTCTGATTAAGTTTTCTGGCTGCCTGTCTTTCAAACAGTATCTCCCCAGCAAGCGTGCCAGATATGGGGTCAAGATGTATAAGCTCTGTGACGGTCACAGGCTATACATATACTTTTATGGTTTACGAGGGAAAAGACAGTCACGTGGAGCTCCCCAACTGCCCAGACTACATAGGAAGCACTGGCAAGGTTGTTTGGGACTTATCACCCGTGTCACCCTTATTCGGAAAGGGGTACCACTTGTACGTGAACAATAATTACACAAGCGTGCCACTTTTTAGTCACCTTTTGATTATGGAATTTGCGCACGTGGCACCGTGCAATTTAATCGCTGGGGCTTCCCTCAACGGCTTGTAGAAACCCAACTTGGACGGGGGGAGAGAGCCTGCTTGAGATGTAATAATTGCTTGCAGTGAAGTGGAGGGATACGTGGAATGTTTTCATTCTGTCCTCCATTCACGTAGATACGACACATGCAACTGAGAAGCCCCTCTGTGTCCATGATTGCAACCTTAATATGGGAGGGGTGGACTTCAACGACCAGTTGATGGCGCTGTACTTAATTCCTCGTAGAGCCAGACACTGGTATAAAAAAGTGTCTGTATATCTATTTCATCTGCTGAACGCTTATGTGCTATACAAAGCATCAGTAGGAACTGGATCCTTCCTTAAATTCCTGAAAGAGGTCATCACAGCCCTTCTGTTTCCAGATGGTGTGGTGCCCCAACTTCACAATGTAAATGCAGTGAGCTGGCTGCAAGAAAGGCATTTTCCGTCCGGTCCTCCCTGGTATCCTTACCCAATGAGCACCCTAAAGAAGTTGTGTCTGTAGGAAACACGGATATAGGCATGACACTCGCTAATATTGTCCTTCCTGTCCTGACCAACCTGGTCTCTGCATCGGTGAATGTTCACGTCTCTACCACACACTAGTGGAGTATTAGCGTAGGGTACAGCACTGCACAGTTCTAGGGCTTCTGGCGTCCATCAATATCAGGGATATCTGCATGTCCCTATATTTCCCGCTCACCAAAGGCTTCTGCAATTCGAAGTAGAATAACAGCACTTTCAGTTTGTAGCCTTATCCTTCGGGCTAGCTACAGCACCCCAGGTGTTCACAAAAGTACTGGCCCACCTCTAGCCAGGCTAGGGGCACAGGGCATAATAGTCTTGGCGTACGTAGACGATCTATTGTTAATAGACCAGTCATTGGCTCGCTTGGAGCAAAGTGTACGCATTACAACCAGTTACCTGCAAAGTCTGGGTTGGATTCTCAACCTAGAGAAGTTTAAAACCGTTAAGAAAGCTGGAGTATTTGGGCTTGATTTTAGACACAGCCCAGAAGAAGGTGTTCTTGCCTCCGGCAAAGGTCAGCTGCATACGAGAGCTGGTGTGGATGGTCAGGTCAAAAAGAAATCCCTCAATTCGACTTTGCATGAGGTTGTTAGGAAAGATGGTAGCTTTTGTTTGAAGCAGACCCCTATGCCCAGTTCCATTCAAAACTGTTGCAAAACAGTATCCTGTCTGCTTGGAACAAAATGATCAAAGCTTTGGACTTGCCAATGCGGTTGTCACCAAGAGTGTCCCAAATCCTCAGTTGGTGGTTACTAATCCAGAATCTGCTGAAAGGAAAATCCTTCAGACCAATTATCTGGAAAGTAGTAATGACAGATGCCAGCCTCTCAAGCTGGGGAGCAGTACTAGAGAAAACGACTGTCCAGGGACAGTGGTCAGGATCCGAAAGAGCCCTGCCCATCAACATCCTAGAGATTCGGGCAGTGTGTCTGGCTCTGAAAACCTGGACCTCCAGGTTAAAGAATTGTCCCGTCAAGATCCAATCCGACAATGCCACGGCTGTGGCCTATATCAATCACCAAGGGGGCACCAAGAGTCTCTCAGCTCAGAGAGAGGTGAACCATATTCTAACTTGGGCAGAAAAGAATGTCCCATGCCTATTGACAGTTTTTGTTTCGGGAGTAGAGAATTGGCAGGAGGACTACTTAAGTCGCCAGCAGTTATTCCCGGGGGAATGGTCTCTTCACCCCGACGTTTTTCAGGCTGTTTGCCAAAGATGGGGGACTCCGGACGTAGATCTTCTAGCGTCCAGATTCAACATGAAGTTAGTCAACTTTGTGTCCAGGACAAGGGATCCACTCACATGCGGAACAGATGCGCTGGTAACCCCGTGGGATCAGTTCTCACTGATCTATGCATTCTCCCCTATTCAGTTGCTGCCACGACTTCTTTGCAGGATCAAGCTGGAAAGAAAGCTGGTAATTCTGGTAGCACCAGCATGGCCCAGAAGGTCATGATACGCAGAAATCGTAAAAATGGCAGTGGAGGTTCCATGGCCCCTCCCACTATGGCCAAACCTGCTCTCACAGGGGCCAATATTCTATCCTACTTTACGAATGCTAAATTTAACGGCCTGGCTATTGAAACCCACATTCTGAAGAAATGTGGGCTTTCCGGGTTAGTTATCTCTACTTTGATTAATGCAAGGAAACCAGCTTCCAGAACTATATATTATAGAGTTTGGAAAGCTTATGTTTCCTGGTGTGAATCCAAGGGTTGGCACCCTCAGAGATATATCATAGGCAGAATTCTTACCTTTCTACAATTAGGCGTAGAAATGAAGTTGGCCCTGAGTACTATTAAGGGTCAAGTCTCAGCCTTATCGATTTTATTTCAAAGACCGCTTGCTATGCATTCTTTAGTCCGGGGTTTTATGCAAGGGGTGATGCGGATTAATCGGCCTGTTAAACCACCTTTGAGCCCTTGGGACTTAAATTTAGTTTTGTCAGTGTTACAAAAACAGCCATTTGAACCGATACAGCATATTGCCTTAGTTCTTCTGACAAGGAAGCTGGTATTTTTGGTTGCTATATCCTCAGCAAGGAGGGTTTCGGAATTGGCTGCTCTTTCTTGTAAAGAGCCATATTTGATTATTCATGAGGACAGAGTGGTGTTACGCCCTCGTCCAGGCTTTTTGCCAAAAGTAGTTTCAGGTTTTCATCTAAACCAAGATATTGTCCTGCCATCGTTTTTTCCAAAAAACCATGTTCCAGGGAAGAAAAGTCACTACATTGTCTTAATGTGGTGAGAGCAGTAAAAATCTATTTAAAGGCAACTGCTCAGATTCGTAAGACTGATGTCTCATTTATTCTGCCAGAGGGTCCTAAGAAAGGACAGGCAGCGTCGAAATCCACTGTCGCTTAGTGGATTCGACAAGTGATAATTCAAGCTTATGGTTTAAAGGGTAAAATTCCCCCGTTTCAAGTTTAGGCGCACTCTACCAGGTCGGTTTGTCCTTGGTCAGTGCGTCACCAGGCCTCCATGGCTCAGCAAGGCCGCAACTTGGTCTTCAGTGCATACATTCACAAAATTTTATCAAGTGGATGTAAGGAGGTATGAGGATATTGCCTTCGGGCGCAGTGTGCTGCAGGTAGCAGTAGCAGTCCTCAGGTCTGGGGATGCCCTATGGGTTGTTTTTCCCTCCCCTCAAGTAGCATTGCTATGGGATGTCCCATTAAGTAATTACTTAAGGCTCTGTGTCCCATGTTGTTCAATAAAGAAAATAGGATTTTTATAACAGTTTACCTGTAAAATCCTTTTCTTGGAGTACATCATGGGACACAGAGGTCCTGCCCCTCTTTTATGGGGTTTAGGTATATTGCTTGGCTACAAAAACTGAGGTACACCTGGAAGGAGGAGGAGTTATATAGGGGAGTGAACTTCCTGTATTGTGTATACCAGTGTCAACACCTATAGATGGCCTATAACCCATTAAGTAATTACTTAAGGCACTGTGTCCCATGATGTACTCCAAGAAAAGGATTTTACAGGTAATCCGTTATAAAAATCCTATTTTTTTCCCAAAAAATTGTGTTTGAAAAATTGCTGCACAAATACTGTGTGAAAAAAATTGCAACACCCACCATTTTAGGTTGTAGGACCTTTTGCTTTAAAAAAAAAATGTTTGGGGGCTCAAAGTAATTTTCTAGGAAAAAAATGTTTTTTTTTTTCATGTAAACAAAAAGTGTCAGAAAGGGCTTTGTCTTCAAGTGGTTAGAAGAGTGGGTGATGTGTGACATAAGCTTCTAAATGTTGTGCATAAAATGCCAGGACAGTTCAAAACCCCCCAAAAGAATCCTTTTTGGAAAGTAGACACCCCAAGCTATTTGCTGATAGGCATATTGAGTCCATGGAATATTTTTTATTTTGCCACAAGTTTTGGGAAAATTAATTTTTATTTTTATTTTTTTCAACACAAAGTTGTCACTAAATGATATATTGCTCACACATGGCATGGGCATATATGAAATTATACACAAAAATACATTCTGCTGCTTCTCCTGAGTACTGAGATACTACATGTGAGACTTTTTGGGAGCCTAGCCACTACTCACATTTTTCCTTTTGTGAAAACATTTTCTTGGTCATTTTCCCGAAACGTGTGGCAAAATATAAAATATTCCATGGACTCAACAAGCCTCTGCGCAAAAAGCTTGGGGTTTCTACTTTCCAAAATGGGGTCATTTGGGGGGATTTGTGCTATCTGGGAATTTCAGGGCCTTCGAAACTCTGATAGGTAGTGAGGAGTGAAATCATAAGTTTACGCCCTTAGAAATCCTGATTGGTTTTTGGGGTCATGTACGTGGCTACGCTCCCAAAAAGTCTCACACATGTGGTATCCCTGTACTCAGGAGAAGCAGCAGAATGTATTTTGGGGTGTAATTTTTACATATACTCGTGCCACGTGTGAGCAATATATCATTTCAGTGACAACTTTTTTTTGTAATTTTTTAATCACTTGTAACAAAAAATAATATATTTAATGTTCTCAACATGCCTCTCAGCAAATTCCTTGAGGTGTCTACTTTCCAAATTTTTTTGGGGGGCGGGGTTTGTACTGCCTTTCCATTATAGCACCTCTTAAATGAGATAGGCAGTCATAAACTAAAAGCTGCGTAAATTCCAGAAAATGTACCCTAGTTTGTAGACGCAAACAAAAAATTCAATAAGCGTCTATTTATTGTTCTTCTGAGAGGTGGCTGAATGCATTTTGGCCTAAATGTATGACTAAAATTGAGTTTATTGTATCTTTTTTTTATAACAAAAAGTAGAAAATATCATTTGGTTTCAAAATGTTCTGTCTTTTTTCATTTATATTGCAAAAAATAAAAACCGCAGAGGTGATCAAATACCACTAAAAGAAAGTTGTATTTGTGGAGAAAAAGACGCAAATTTTGTTTTGGGTACAGCATTGCATGACCGCGCGATTACCAGTTAAAGCAGCGCAGTGCCAAATTGTAAAAAATGCTCTGGTCGTTAAGGGGGCAAATCCTTACGGGGCTGAAGTGGTTAATTAGTTGGTCCAAACAAACTATTCTCTTTATGAATTGCTGCATCCGCTGTCAGCGGTGTATAAACTGTGTGTAACATTGGCTGCATCCGGTATGCAGCACTGTGTTCTGGCAGTGGGAAGGGCTGCTAAACTGGTCACATTTTGTTCCATGTATGGTGAGCTTAATGTCTCTGTCCTCACAAGCCATACTCAGTACTGGTACAACACTCAGCCCGGGTTCACACTATACCGGGCTGCGGATCGCACAGGAACGCTGTGCGTCCCTGTTCCCCGTTTCCGGGACAAAGGGCCGATTCTATGCCTGAATTCGGCCCTGAAACGGAGCCAAAGACGCACAGCGTTTTTGTGCAGTGCGCTCCGCAGCCGCCCAGGAGATATGTGAACCGGCTCCATAGGGAGCCGGTCACATTCTCCTACTATGCGATTTAGATGCGGGAAACGCACATCTAATTCGCATAGGTGTGAACCCGGGCTAAAAGTTTCATTTTTTTTTATCCCAAATCGCAAAGCTCCCTATGTATCTTGGTTACCCCAGGCTTAGCATCTTCTGTTATACTGGTGGGATGTGATTTATTTAATCTGAGGTAAGTTTGTAGTTAGTATTATTCCTTTATTAAAATGGAGAAAAAAAAAAAAGATCCATAGGCTTGAGATTGTGGTCAATCATTTGCAAACAATGTATAAAGTGGTGCTGAGCTGTTTAAAATATAGCACCTAAAATGAAAAATAGATTTTCAACCCTATGGATTAACTACTTTTGATTTTCGAAAAAAGAAGTCTGATGAGGCCTACACACGATCGGAATAGACAATGAAAAGCTTCCTTTGGACTTTTTCTGTCGGTCATTCCTCTCATGTGTACGCGGCTTTAGGAATTTAACTGCTACAATCACACTAGGCATGTACGCTGTATAGTTCTCTTAAATAGGTGTTAAAACTTCCATAATAATGTAAAATATCAACACATAGCTGTCTTTCACATTTGTGCAATAGTTGATCATGTGCTTACAGTGTAGCTTAAAGTCATTGTAGACGCAGGGGTCTCAAACTGGCGGCCCTCCAGCTGTTACGAAACTACAAGTCCCATGAGGCATTGCAAGGCTGACAGTTACAAGTATGACTCCCACAGGCAGAGGCATGATGGGACTTGTAGTTTTGCAACAGCTGGAGGGCCACCAGTTTGAGACCCCAGTTAGAGCCTTAAATTGTATTTGATTAAAATAATAAACATGTCATATTTACCTGTTCTGTTCAATAATTTTGCACACAGCAGCCCCAATCCTCCTCTTCTCAGGTCCCTCGCCTGTACTCCTGGCTCCTTGCCCCGCAGAGTGACGCCATTGGAAGCTGCTTTCTACGGGGGCACCTGTGCGTGCTCGACCCCGAGCCAGGCTCTTTGTATCTATTCAGACACACAGCCCAGCTTGGCCCCACCCCCCACTCTCTGCTCACAGGTTCTGACGGACAGCAGCAGGAGCCAATGGCTCCCACTGCTCTCAGTCAAGCCTGTGAGAGCAGGGAGAGGGGAGAAGAGGTGCTGCAGATGTGCACAGCGCTGGATCGAGATTGAGCTTAGGTGAGTATTTAGGGGTCTGGAGGGGGAGCTACTATTAACAGGTTTTTTACGATTGATCTAGGGTGCTCAACTTGTGTTCCTCCAGTCTCATCGCGCCTCTGCCTTTGGGAGTCATGCTTCTAACTGTCAGCTTTGCAATGCCTCAGGGGACTTGTAGTTCGGCAACAGCTGGATGGCCACAGGTTGAGCACTGTTAGGGGCAACTCTTAAACAAGTTGCTTATAGTTTATATTGCTTTGTCTAATTATTGCTTCATATAGGAATTAAGACACAGAGTCAGGTATGTCTGTATCAAAGTTCTGAGCATCCCAAAAAGGACTGCTCCCTTTACTTCTTTTATAGGCAGTTCCAAAAGCAGTAATCTTATCGGCATTACCAAATGAGGTTAAGGTACAAAGAGTTTCTCATCAGCGAACATGTAATGATTATTCAGCAGTTCCAAATTCCATCTAGATACAGATTGATAGAACAATTGATACGTACACAGGTAAGAAAGGAGCACAAACAATTTAAATAGAACAATTGATACGTACACAGGTAAGAAAAAACAGAAACAATTAAAGTGGAACTCTAAGTCATTATTTCAACCCTATCAATTTCCCCCTTTGACATCATCCTCTCCTTCCCCCTGGGTCCTCATGAATAAGTTCTAGTCAGTTTTTCCCCAGAGTCCTTTCCCTGACCGCGAGTTGTCAGAGGGGTAGAACCCATCCCCCTAGGTATTACCAACATCTTAAAATTCAAGAAGAGGAGTTTTATAGGAGTAGGGTGATGTCAATACACATTTATCAGTATACCCTGTCTATTCTCCTAATTTTCCTATTTATTTTCCTGTATACACATATATTTGTGATTGTAAGTGATATTAATATTAGAATAATAATTACCATTGGACTTAACAACCAGTGAAAGGTATTGGTTGCTGTAGAAGACATTCCACTAAATATATCCCACCAATGTGGTGCAGTATACTGTTGTATCTGTGAGGAAAGATGTACTAGTCTACCTTTGTCAATAATAATTTGCTACTTTAGGATCATCTATAGCCCATTCGAAAGTTGTTGTTTCCTCTACTTCAAGTACATTAATACCAGGAGTCCATGCATATATTTGTAAAACAACAATCTTCAACAAAAAATATGTAAGTAGATATTTCATCATGTTGTTTTCTCGGGTTGTTTCTTGCAATGTGATGCGTGTATCCAGGTAGGTTTTCCTTCCAGCTTTACTGAGGTGGCTGTGGTCAAGAGTACTTGGTAAGGACCTTCAAACCTGGGTTCCAATGTCTTTCTGGTGTGTTTCTTCACATATACATAATCCCCTGATAGCAGAGTATGTGTACCTGTTATTGAATTAGGGTCTGGAAGAGAAGAATACACACTTTTGTGGATCTTAGTTAGACGTTGTTGTAATTGTATCACATATGCAGTCAAACTATCACATTGCAATTGCATACTCTGTGGAAAGTATAAACCCAATCTAGGTGCATTCCCAAAAAGTATCTCATATGGGGATAATCCTGTCTTTCCTGTTGGAGTGTACCTTATAGAGAACAAAGCCAAAGGCAGGCATTCTGGCCAAGGCTTGTTTAACTCTTGCATGGCTTTTTGTATTTTTAACTTTATTGTCCCATTTACTCTCTCCACTGATCCTGAACTCTGTGGGTGGTAAGGGGTGTGAAAACTTTGTTGAACCCCTAACATGGTCATCACATTCTGCATGATTTCTCCTGTAAAGTGTGTCCCCCTATCTGATTCTATGGTTTCAGGAAGACCAAACCTAGGTATTAACTCAGTGATCAGTTTCTTAGCTGTGGCTTTAGCTGTAGCCGATTTTACTGGATAACTTTCGGGCCAACCTGAGAATAAATCGATACACACGAGGACAAATTCAAAAGGGCCGCTCTTAGGCATTTGTATGTAATCAATCTGCAGTCTCTGGAAGGGGTATTGGGCCCGGACCTGGTGTTTACGTGGGGTTTTTACTCTCTGTCCTGGGTTATTCAGGAGACAGATTTGGCAGGCTGCACAGTAGTTTTTTGCAGTGCTACTGAATCCAGGGGCGAGCCATCCTTGGTTCACAATCCTATACATGGAATTGGAACTGACGTGTGTGGGTAGGTGAACTGCCGCTGCCATTGCTGGGTACAGAGAGGCAGGCAGGCATATTTTGCCTCCTTCCCTCCATACATTGTCATGGTCTGGTGCTGCTCCCATCCTGACCCACTTATCTTTCTCGCTCTCCCCTGCTTGCTCCTGTAATTTACTCAGCTGCTGCCATGTTGGTTCTGGGATACTCACCTCTACCGCTGCTAAGGTCTCAGGGCTTCCTTCCCCTAGAGCTGCCTGTTTTGCAGTCAAATCTGCAAATGCATTTCCTTTTGCCTCAATTGTTTTTGCGCTCGTGTGTGCCGCTATCTTCATAATGGCTACTCGTTTAACCTTTTGAAGATTGTTCAGGACTCTCTTAATCCCTTCTCCATGTTTTACAGGTGTACCTGCTGCTGTCAGATAACCTCTAGCCCTCCATATGTGGCCATAATCGTGCGCTACACCATAAGCGTAGGCAGAGTCAGTGTAAATATTCCCTTCTCGTTCTTTTAAGTATTCTAGGGCTTGTTCTAAAGCTTTTAATTCTGCTTCCTGTGCTGACATGTGGGCTGGTAAGGCCTGTGCTTCAATTACCTGCGTATCAGTCACTACAGCATACCCTGTGTGATATTTACCCTTGTCATCAGCAAACCTACTACCATCTATATACAAAGTGTGCTCAGCATTTAAAATCGGTGTATCTGTAACATGTGGGAATCCCATTGTCTCCTGTTCCATGAGCTGAAAACAATCGTGCTGATCTACTTCTTTAAACAAAAGAGTGTCAGTGTCCTCATTTCTTTTCTCACTAGTACTATTAGTACTATCATTCCCCCTTGCCAAATCTGGTGACTGAAGAGGCAAAAAGGTGGCCAAATTTAAGGTTGTACAGCGCTGAAAAGTAACATTTGGAGGTAAGAGTAAAGTACACTGTAACCTTAATTGCCTAGCCATTGAAATGTGTTTGGGCTGTACCTGAGACAAGATTGCATGTATGTCATGTGTGGTATGCACTACGACTGGATTGTCTAGAACAATCTCTGATGACTTATCTATGATAATTGACACTGCAGCTACCGCCCGTACACAAGACGGTGAACCTCTAGATACTGGATCTAATGCTGCTGAAAAGTAAGCGACTGGTCTTTGTTTTACATGTGCCTGTGTCAGAACACCTGTGGCGTGTCCAGTGATCTCAGCAATGTACAGATTAAATATCTTGGTGTAATCTGGTATACCAATAGCCGGGGCAGAAATCAACAACTTTTTCAAAGTGATAAACGACTCATAAGCTATTTCTGTAAGCATATACAGTACAATTTTCAAACAATCGTATAATGGCTGCATCAAAGCGCTAGCATGTGGTATCCACTGTCTACAATATGACACGATACCTAAAAACATACGCAATTGTTTGAAATTCCGTGGGGGTAACATTCCCTTTATCACTTGAACCCTCTCCTCAGTGAGATGTCTCGTACCCTGTGATATACAATGTCCCAAAAAGATAACTTTTTCCTGACACACTTGTAACTTTTTCTTATTAACCTTGCAACCTTTTTCTGCCAAAAATCGCAACAAATTAAGGGTGGTGGCCAAACAAGTTTCTTTGTCAGGGCAGCATAACAATAAATCATCCACATATTGTAACAATACACAGGAATCTGGTGGTACCCATTCTCCCAACACCGCTTGCAATGCTTGCGAATACAAGGTAGGTGAATGCGCCATACCCTGAGGTAGGCGTGTCCAGGTTAGTTGCCGATTTTTGATTGAAAATGCGAACCAAAGTTGGCATTCTTCAGCAAGCGGGACGGAAAAGAAAGCATTCGCTAAATCTATAACCGTAAAGTACATACTGGTTGATGGTATTTGTGACAGTAATGTATGTGGATTGGGTACTAAAGGTGTCATCGGGGCTAGTATTTTGTTGACCGCTCTAAGGTCTTGGACCATTCTATACTTAACCGGACTACCGGCTACTAATTTCTTTTTAACCGGGTACAAGGGAGCGTTTGCCGGTGATTTTACCTCTTTTAGAACTCCACTTTTTAAGAAGGATTGGACCTGCATTTCTATGGCCGTCTCTTGAGGTGCACTAAGTGGATACTGCTTTTGTTGGGGAAGCACTGCTCCTGGAATCAGCTGTAGGGTAACTGGAGGTATGGGCAAAAGTCCAACATCAGCTGGATGTTTTTCCCATA
This sequence comes from Aquarana catesbeiana, assembly GCF_042186555.1. Classification (NCBI taxonomy): domain Eukaryota; kingdom Metazoa; phylum Chordata; class Amphibia; order Anura; family Ranidae; genus Aquarana; species Aquarana catesbeiana. The sequence goes on from NC_133336.1 coordinate 72,407,780, forward strand.
GTTCTCCTGGAAGGGACGACAAAATCTGATCTAAGTCTGAAGGAGGTGGGCCGGACAATTCCGATTCCTCCTCTAGGTATTGTATTAGGTTTCACATCTCCATGTGTTCTTGATTATCCCCTATAGCTAAGGTGACAGTGCCATCTGGGTGATAGGTAATGTTAGCTCCTATTTTCTGCAAAATGTCAGCTCCTAACAAATTAGTGGGGGCTCCTCTGGATACCAGAAAGCGTGAAAGGAACATGTGGTTTCCTACTTTAACTTTCAGAGGTTTTGTAAGCGGGGCGTCGGCTAAAATGCCATCATATCCAGTTATTAGTAAAGTGTCAGGTGATTTTTGGCCAGGGAGTAGTTCAGAGTCAGAAAGTAACGAGCGTGAAGCTCCTGTATCGACTAAACAAGAGATTTTCTTATTACCAACCGTTATATTTGTCTTAAGCATTGTTGTTTTGGATTTTTCTAAAACCGGGGTGAGTCATGCTCGTGGACCATCTCCCTGCTGCCTGATATGACTATTTTTGTTGTCCCTGGGCTGGTTCCTTCTCTGATTAACTGGAGAATCAACACCTTCCTCTCCTTCATCCCTTATTCTTTTCTTACAGTTGCGTCTGATGTGACCAATCTTGTTACAGTAGTGACAGGTAAGGGGTTTGCGAAAGGAACCTCTACCTTGCTCTTGGGGACCCCCGAGTGCGTTGATAGCATGAGATTTCCTCCCTTTGGTTTCTGCTAAGTCTGCCTCTATGCCTTGCGCTTTTTGTAACAACGTCCCTCTATCTCTAGTTGCCCTCCACTCTGGTGTGCAGGCTTTCAGTCTCTCACTTATCTGTGGAATTAATCCCTCCATAAATTGTCTATTGAAGGCTCGGATTGTGACTGGCAGGGCCAAGTCCAATCCCTCATCTGCCATCATACTTTCCATAGATAAGTAAAATTCCGATACAGTCTGTCCTGGCATTTGCTTCATGGGTGATATGGACCCCCTCTCCTGTTGTTTTGCCTGACAAAAAGCTTCTAATCTAGCAATAAAAGGGGCCCTTGAGTCTATATGTCTGACATGTCCTGTCTCCAGGTTGCCCTCCCCATCAACTTGTCCTGCAGGTCTGTGTGGACCTATTTCTGTCATAAACTGGTTAAACAGGGTCAGAGTCATTTTGTGTCTGCATAGATCCTCCCCATCCTGCCAGGTCGCTTCATGTGTATTCATTAACTGTGTCACAAATCTACAAAAAGCAGCTGGCTTTGCTACCGGGTCTGGGGCGCTCTGTATTAATGCCATAAGGGTGTCTGCCGACCATGGTGCCCAAGTCCTTATTTGCATTCTACGAGTGACAGTAGGCGGGGCATTTGGATGGGCTGCTTGTCCAAATTCTGGATTGTTTACCTGAACAATGCGTGTATCAGTGCGTACGGGAGCTACAGTTTCTGGATGAGGTTTTTGTGCCCCACAATGCACACATTCTACTGCCCATTCTGGGTTTTGTGCTCCACAATCCTGACAAACCCATCCTCTCCCCTCAAGTACCGGATATATCTTGTGTGGTTTGCGTTCTACGTCAGTGTATGGGGGTGGGATGGCTGAGCTGGGAGCCTCGACATTTTTTGTTCTTCTATCTTTCATATCCCAACCATCACAATCTGGATTATACTTCCACCCCTCTTCTTTCGCTCTATTTGAGACCTTAATTAAGCATTGAACCTGACGCATCCATTGCTTCTCTAACACCTCTCCTTGTCTGTCCCTTTTTATTTCACTCCATACATCCGGGTCTAAGCCCGCTGCTCCTTTCACCTTAAATTTACGAAGGACATCCTTTAAGTCCTGTGCTTCGGTTTTCCCATAAATGTTCTTAATTATCTGTGGCACCGTATAGTGCGCCACAATTGCCTGACGGGGTTTTGTGTTCCTCTGGCCCATTCTAACAGTCCTGCCTAGGTAGCGTGTGGGACACTTAGTGTACAATATAATGCGGCTACAACATATACAAGAATGAATAATTACTTTATATGCTAGCCCAATAGCAAACCAGCTAAGTTACACTAGTTCCTCGTTGCCTTCCTCCTAGGGTGCTAGAATTCTAGAAACCTCTCCGGAATGAGATTTCTGAAACCGAATTACTTTATATGCTAGCCCAAAAATAAATAATTACTTTATATGCTAGCCCAATAACAAACCAGAATGCGGCTACAACATATACAAAAATGCGGCTACAACATATACAAGCATTCCTTTAAGTGGCCAGGTATCCGACTAGATCTCGGGACTTTGTTGAGACCTTATTCCCTCCCCGTATCTGGGAATCCCTCTCATACACTCTTATCCCTGCTTTATGGAGCAGACAGGGCTTATACTCTCAACCCGTCTATGGTTTATGAGTTAGATGTGAGGTTAAGCATAAGCGTCAGACCCCCAAGCTCACAAGCCCTCAGGTTCCCAATCGTGTGAGGTAAGGCGCATTCCGTTGCTTAGTTCGGCAATCCCCTTCTAACTCATACCATCCTTGACAAGGCTCATTCACTTTCTCAACAAGACAGACAAGACAAACACAGATAACAAAACAAACAAATAATTCCAGCAATATAAACTAAAATATGCAGTAATTCTAGACTCACCACTACAGAGGCTGGTGTTTTAAAACCAGGAGAACCGTAACTGACAGAACGGATAGGCACAAATCAGGGGAGCACAGAATATAAGAAAAATAAAGCTTTTTCTTACCTGCGCAGGTTTTTTTTTTTGATCTGTGGTTCCCGGAATGCCTGTCTTTTTGTTCCGTCAGCTGCGTTCGTCCACCTCTTGTAGTATCATCGGTGAGTCCCTGTTCGGGCGCCAAAATGTTAGGGGCAACTCTTAAACAAGTTGCTTATAGTTTATATTGCTTTGTCTAATTATTGCTTCATATAGGAATTAAGACACAGAGTCAGGTATGTCTGTATCAAAGTTCTGAGCATCCCAAAAAGGACTGCTCCCTTTACTTCTTTTATAGGCAGTTCCAAAAGCAGTAATCTTATCGGCATTACCAAATGAGGTTAAGGTACAAAGAGTTTCTCATCAGCGAACATGTAATGATTATTCAGCAGTTCCAAATTCCACCTAGATACAGATTGATAGAACAATTGATACGTACACAGGTAAGAAAGGAGCACAAACAATTTAAATAGAACAATTGATACGTACACATGTAAGAAAAAACAGAAACAATTAAAGTGGAACTCTAAGTCATTATTTCAACCCTATCAGCACCCATACCATAAAGTATAACTAAAGACACAACTTTGATAGTGTTGATGGATTAGAACACCTGCCACTTTTTGTTGCTGTCTGTGCCCCCGTTGGGGAGATTAACCCTTCATATTTGTCCTGTTTACTATTATCATTGAAAGTAAAACTCACTAATTTTGGGTTGTCCCCAGAAAAGTAATGAAGGGGAAATCTTTGAATGGGGATACTAGTTCTGGTGACCTGGGGGTCCCCAAGGAAATTCCTTAACCACTTCGCGCCCGCGCTATAGCCCAAAGATGGCTACATCGCGGACGCAAATTGCTGGGAGGGTATCCCTGGATGTCCTCCTGTTTACTTCCCCTCTGAGCGCCGTGGGCACGCATCGAGGAAGTTCTGTGTTGGCCGTGTCCCTTGGACACAGCCAATCACAGATCGTGCTAAATGGCCAATGACAGCGACCATTTAGCACTTGATCGGTGTGTCCAATGGGAGGTGATCTCATATGTAAACATATGAGATCATCTCCTATCGCCGGCTCTCCCTCCTCACACAGAGACAGCGTGTGAGGAGGGAGAGCGAACGGCTGCAGCGGTGAGTGCACACACACAAAAAAATTGAAAATTCAGTGCCCACAGTTCCTGTCAGTGCCATCTGTCATGCCATCTGTCCCCAGTGCCATCTGTCCCCAGTGCCACCTGCTAGTGCCATCTGTCCCCAGTTCTACCTGTCAGTGCCATCTGTCCCCAGTGCCACGTGCCATCTGTTATCAGTGCCAGGTATCAGTGCCATCTGTCAGTGTCATGTGCCATCAGTTATCAGTGTCAAGTGTCATCAGTCCCATGTATCAGTGCCATCTGTCATCAGTGCCACATCAGTGTCACGTGTCATCAGTGCCACGTATTAGTGTCATCTGTCATCAGTGTCACGTATTAGTGCCATCTGTCATCAGTTCCACGTATTAGTGGCATCTGTCATCAGTGCCACATATTAGTGCCATTTGTCATCAGTGCTATGTATTAGTGCCATCCGCCATCAGTGCCACGTATCAGTGTCACATCAGTGTCACGTGTCATTGTCCTGGTGTTCCAGGGCCTTCAAAAGTGTAATAGGTAGTCAACAAGTTAGATGTGTAATTTATGCTCCTAGAACACCTGATGGTGCTCCCTGCATGTTGGGCCTCTCTATGTGGCCAGGCTGTGAAAAAGTCCCACACACGTGGTATCGTAATACTCAGGAGGAGTAGCAGAATGTATTTTGGGGTGTTATTTGTGGTATATACATGCCATGTGAGAGAAATAACCTATTACAATGACAATTTTGTGAAAAAAAAAATCTTCATTTTTCAAAGAATTGTGGGAAAAAATTACAACATCAAAAACCTCACCATGCATCTTACTAAATTCCTTGGAATGTCTACTTTCAAAAAAGGGGTCATTTGTGGGGTATTTGTACTTTCCTGGCTTGTTCGGGTCGCAAGAAAGGCCATCAGTTCATCAGGTGTGATCAATTTTTTATGATTTGCACCATAGCTTGTAGACTCTATAACTTTCACAAAGACCAAATAATATCCACTAATTTGGGTTATTTTTACCAGAGATATGTAGCAGTATAAATTGTGGCCAAAATGTATGAAGAAAAAATTAATAATTTGCAAAATAAAAATGTGGGGTTTTTTTTCAAAATTTTCGGTCTTTTTTCATTTATAGCGCAAAAAATAAAAAACCCAGAGGTGATCAAATACCACCAAAAGAAAGCTCTATTTGTATGAAAAAAAGGACAAAAAATTCATTTGGGTACAGTGTTGCATGACTGAGTAATTGTCATTCAAAGTGTGAGAGCACTAAAAGCTGAAAATTGGTCTAGGCAGGAGGGAGGTTTAAGTGCCCAGTAGGCTGATTAATTTGCAGGGATTTCCTCTCACTTCCCGTTTTGTCTGTTGGACCTCTCCCCAATGGGACACAGAGGGCAAGTCATTTTTTTTTATAAGTGATTACATTCCTTCAGCTGCATAAAAGCTGGGGGAGGAGAAGCAGCAGCACATTGAGCTTCACAGTGAATGGCTGTGCAGTGGGGGCGTGTCAGGACAAGTCTGATCATTGGAGGAGTTCTCAGCATAGCTAGAAATCTGACCACGATGTGTTTTCTTGCTTGGTGTGGTCAGTTTTTAAAAGGAAAGCAGAGGGACTGGCAGAAACACCATCACATAAAGCAGTGGTTCTCAACTTCTGTCCTCGGGACCCACTAACAGGCCAGATTTTAAGTATTACCTTGGGGAGATGCAGACTAAAATACTGCAATCACTGAAGAGCAAATGATATCACCTGTGATGTATTTCAGTTATCTTGCAAACCTGGCCTGTTAGTGGGTCCTGAGGACAGGAGAACCACTGACATAAAGGAAGCAATACAAAGAGAACAGGATACTTTATCATACAAGTACATGGTACAGCAGGCACATGTCGGGAATATGAAGTGTTGGGGTAACAAAGGCTTTAGGGTAAAAAAAAAGAACCTTTTACCTTTACAACCACTTTAAATCAATTATACCGTTAGCAGTTGACTTACTGGTCTTATTTAATGGTGCATTGCAAAGAGCAATTTCTACCAACCAATTAGAAAGCAGTCTTCATTAGTGTGACGACACCACCCTATTTAAAGATGGCTCTTGGGCATTTGCTATGGCTTGTTATATATCATCGCTCTTTTCATTATGTAATTAAATAAGCCAAACTGCGAGTTTGCAAATCGAAACTTTTAACTGGATGTTAAAACTGTGTCTAAACTTGTCACAGTGGTATGTGTTTCAGGCACATGAAGATTTAATTAGCACACAGGCACCAAGTGCTAACATATGGCTACCTTTTCAGAGTCCAGGCCTTCTCTTGTTATGGAAGTGGCTGTTTTGTCTTCCATTTTCATTTACAGTAGATATTTGCATAAGAAGGAAAGCACTTATGTTGACTTGTCCCCTTTTTTAAGGCCTGAAACTAATTCTGTCCATGACCTGTGTACAAAATTAGTGTTTTAGATCTGGCAATATGAATTGAACATACAGTAATCCAAGAGAACATGGACAATTTTGGAGGTAGGTCCACCTTAAAAAAAAAAAAAAATTACAATGGGCTCTTAAACCTTAAAAGTGGCCCCAACAGAGCTAGTTGGCAGACAGATGAACAGCACAATTGAGAGCAAATGGGATGTCATTATCATGTCTTAGTGTATCTAGTCCAAGAACAAAAAATTTAATATATTTAAAGCCGTAATAAAGCCAAAAATGTAATATATTTCGCAGCTCACCAATCCTTAGATGTGGCTGCATTCGTTTTTTCTTTTGTAGGCTTTTTTTCCCATTATTTTTACCTTGTGATCCGGCCAGTAACACTTCCTGTCTGAGTATCTACACTCTGTATGGAGGAGCAATGGGAGATTCTTTTGGGCAGCAGCATTGTCAGTCTGGGGAGAGGGTAGGCTTAGGCAGGCCATATTTCAGGGGTTCCAAACCTTTTGAGGAGCGAGGGCCACTTTAGTGACTTGGTAACCGGTCGCAGACCACAATGAGCAGCATGAGCAGATGACACAAGTCCGTGTCCACTCTGCATATGCAGAGCAATCATAGACACAGCCCGCTCTAATCTATGGGCCCTCCGATTCCACCCAGAAAGAAGGGGACGGATCCCCTTCTTTCTTTTTAAGTGGATCGCATTGGAGATTGGCGGGTGTAAACAGACAAAAGTCAGTTTACATTTGCTGCTCTATAGAGATAAATGGAGGGTCTGCCTGAAAAACGAACAGGCAGACCTGATCGGACCGATTGTGTGAAAGGGGCCCAAGGCTGCTTTCACACTGATGCACTGCGATTTACCTGCACCTCAATTGACCTCAATCTTCACTTCTTCCTCAGGAATCCTGCAGGTATAGCTTGCTACTGCTGTCCCGCAGGCCGGTATGGCTGGTGGCTGCTGCTGGCTGTCCTCTAGGGCGGGTACTGCTGGCTGGTTCCCAACCCACCATCCCTGAGCATCAGTGTGACAGGAGCCGGCGCTGGAGGAAGCATGTGGCTGCAGTAGAGAGCAGAGCCAATGCTTCCTGTACCGCTCCTGTCACAGGAGAAGTACATTTGGTATCACCCCGCCTGTGACAAGAGCTGGTGTCTTTACAGGAAGCATCTGCTCTGTTCTTCACACTGATGCTCGAGGATGGCGGGTCAGGATCCCACTATCTGGGCTTGCCGACCTGCAATCCCAGAGGAGGAGGTGGCAGGCTACATCAGAGGGCACCATGGGCAAGCGGTTGGGCACCCCTGCCATAAATTATGCAATTTTCTTTCCCACAATTATAGGTTGCAGGAAAGAAAATCGCTTGATTTGCCCATCAACACTGACTGTGCTCCCTCCTGTGTAGCTATTGTGTTCTCCCTGCTTGGGAGTGTCTCTGCTTGGAGAACATAGTGATTATTGGCAGTGGCTATAGTCACTGCCAATAATCGCATGCCGAAAATCCAACATGCTGGTAGTCTACCCTAGTTGATCGATGGATAACTTGTTTGCAATCAGCCTGTCCATAATTGGTCTGAATCTTGGCAGTCCCTGCTGAACTGGCCGAGATTCGAGCCATTTGCCCGGCTGTACTAGCAGATTTAGGTTTTACGTAAATGGATAAAAGCTGATAATTATAAACACCCCTGTCAGTGGTAAATGGTTTGTCTCGAACTGCCACATTTGCTGGATAGCTTGGTCTGTTAAAGAATAAGTTCACCTTTTGACCAAAAATAATAAATGCACATTTTTTGCAGATAAAGAAATGTACATTTATTATTTTTTGTCTTGGGAGACCGTAAAGCATTGCACCAGCCATCAGCATATCGCTGATGCCATGCAGGTCTCCTGAAAACCTGTCAGTGTATCGGCTTGTATCGGCTTGAACGTACCTTGTAATGCAGTGACAACTAGCAGACATGTGCTAGCTGCGTTTCTTTACATTTTGAAAGCTAGCGAGGGGAGAATATCCCCAGCTAGCTGTCACAGCGGGGGGGGGGGGAGGGGGGGGGGTTGCAGAGGCTACTCCATTGTAAAAGGTTACGTTACACCCTGAATATGGGTGTAATATGTTTCATGTTATGAAAGGTGAACTGATCCTTTAAAGGAAGTTGAAAAACAACAAACTGTATTTTTATTCCATTATGTCATAAATAAAGAATTTAAAAAAAAGAATAGCAGACTTACTAGAAGGATCATCTGGTGATGATAATAAAGGTGTCAGGGCTGGCTCAGCCCTTCCTTCTCTGAGCTGGCCGCTCAGCTGTCGGCTAATTGCCAGCTCTCATCTCTCTCCACAGTTAACCAGCTGTTGTGGATCTGCTCGTCAGTCCCGCCTACTTAAAGATCTCCAGCTCACCTCATTCCTGCCTTCGCCTTGGTCACATCACAAGAAACCATCTCCTGCGTTCCTGTTTAAAGACTGGCTTTGCTGACATCCCTTCTGGCTCCATATCCTGCTTGCTGTTCCTCTACTTGGATCCCTGACTTCTGGCCTGGCTGATCACCAGATCTGGTTACTGAACTCTGGCTTGGCTGATTACCGATCCGGTTACTGGACTCTGGCTATGCTTTGACTACGCTTACTCTATTTACCTTTTTATTTTTATTAATAAACAAGTGTGATTTTACTGTACTTCTATCTCGGCCTGGTTCATGGTTTCTGACAAAAGGATAAAGAAGCTTAAAAAAGAAAACCATATTTGGTAAAAAAAAAAAAAGAAAACCATTGCAACCACCAGTTTTTTGTTTGGGTTTAATAACGCTTTAAGCTTACCAGTCTGTAGATGGGGTGGATGCATTATTTTTCTTTTTTTTTCCAAACTTTTCCTCCTTTATTTTCACCTGATGATCCTTCCAGTAACACACTTCCTGCCCTAGGGTGACAATGCTTCCTCACTGTACTGTATCTATGGAGAACGGAAGTATTCTTATGCCGTGTACACACGGGCGGACTTTTCGACTGAACTGGTCTGATGGACTTTCCGACAGATTTTCGACTGACTTTTGACAGACTTCCGACGGACTTTTGAACGAACGGACTTGCCTACACACGATCTCACCAAAGTCCGACGGATTCGTACGTGATGACGTACGACCGGACTAAAATAAAGAAGTTGATAGCCGGTAGCCAATAGCTGCCCTAGCGTGGGTATTCGTCTGTCGGACTAGCATACAGACGAGCGGATTTTTCGACCGGACTCGAGTCCGTCGGACAAATTTGAAACATGTTCCAAATCTAAAGTCCGTCAGATTTTTGACCAAAAAAGTCCGCTGCAGGTCCGATGGAGCCCACACATGGTCGGATTGTCCGCCGGATTCGGTCCGTCGGACCAGTCCAGTCCGCCCGTGTGTACACGACATAAGACTACAGAATATCTCTCCTCTTCTCCATAACAAGTGGAGGTGTTCTGTAGTCCACAGAGAATAGGTGAACAATTACTTCCTATGCTCTCTGCCTCTACTGATTGTTCTCAGCTCACAAGGATTCTGGCAGGATCCACAGGATTTTTTTTTTGCACTTATATAATATTCTTTCAATTCTATATTTAAAAGAGGAAAGGGGAGCAAATTAGAGTCCTTTTTTAATAAATATTTAAAGCGGGGTTCCACCCAAATTTTTAACAATATCTGTATGTATTCTCTTCCTTGCCTAGATGCTGACATGCCGTTTAAAAAAATTTAAATCGCCGTAATTACCTTTTATTTTTCTATTCTTCTTTGCACTTCCTGGTTCTCCTCCCGTGGGAGTAGGCGTGTTTCTAGCCTCTCCCAGACTCCTGGGAGCTAGTCTCAGGCTTCCCAGGATGCCACTGAGCATGTGCGGGAATGAGCGGTGAATGCTGGGAGCACAGCATTCACCACATCCAGGAAATAAATGCTTGTGGGCTTCAAATGCCCACAATGAAGATGGAAACCGCCTTCAGTGAATAATATAAGTTATTCTTTCCGACGAAATCTGACACAGGCGGACATATTACACACAATATGTGAGTATGTAATGCTGAGAAGAAATGTTTGTGAATGAACTAAAAAAAAAACCAAAAAACGATAGATAGATGGACCCCCGCTTTAAATGTTTATTACATAAAGTAAAAAACTCAACATAGCACTTTGTTGCTTGATCAGCAGTGACTGGATTTGGAATAGTCATTGATTGTAATCATTTGGATGCTTGATTTCAACAGCAAACCCCTTTGTCTTATAGAATTAACTGACATGCTCTGACTGCTTAGAGGGAAAGTTTAGTGTCTTTTCAATAAGCACATATTTTTCATTACTCTTATTACTGTGTTTACTTTAAAACTAGCTACACACTGATCAAAATTCTGCCAGTTCAGCAGGGACTAAGTAAATTTTGTCAAGGTGTGGCTATCCTTGCTTGGCAAAAGTCAATTGTTTGATCTACTTCTGTCGAAGGGATGTGTCTGAATTTTTTTATTGATCAGTGGCTGCAGCCAATCAGCTGTGCCCAATGATCAGTGCATTCTGACATCTGCAATTGTCACTGTCCGAATACAGTATCTCCATCCACCTCATTTGTGCCCAATGGAGAAACAAAAAAAAAAAAAATACCAGTATGGCCAGCTTAAGGCTCCCTTCACAGGGGGAAGACTCCTTTTTGATTAGCAGAGGATCAGTCTGCTGATCAGAGCAGAGTAGGCGGATGACAGGTCCGTGCCTGCTTTTATAAAGAGCGGACATGGACAAAGCCCACTCTGCTCTATGGGCAGCCGTCCATGTACACCCGAAAGCCCTCCAATCCAGTCTGCCTAGGCTAAAGGGGATGGATACCCTTCCATCTCTTTCTTTTTTCTTTTTTTTTTATTTACGGACCGGATTGGAATAGAGGTAGGTGGGTGTTTAAAAGACACAAGTCTGTTTACACCCCCGGTCCATAGCAGTGAATAAGCCGACTGCTCAGGTCCACCTGAAAATCTAACATGGACCTTATCGGACCCTTTGCAAGGGCCTTTGAAAGGGGCCTTAGGGACAACTGTAATATATTTTATTATTACTAATATTTTTTGTACTTCATTCCTTGCAGCCCTGCTGCAGTTGCCATTTGATCTTATACTTAACTTTTGCGCCAATCAAGTTATTTTCACTTTGCAGTCTCCCTCTGAGCCACACGGTGCTACCCCTGAAAATAGTCGCGGCTTCATTCATTCCTATCAGAAAACCATGTTCCTGGCTGCCTCAAATAGTCAGCTTGAGTATGACTTACTCATGGGAATGACTTGGGCTACAGTTTGCATGCACTATACTAAGCCCCCATTTTCTGAGGAAAGGTTGTTCAGCTCAGAGTAAAGCTGAAGATAAGTACAACACCAGGTGGGCAGCACATATGAGGTGGGGGAAACCAAGTTACAAAAAGGTACAGTTGTACTTAGAGTGCATTCCCACCTTTGCAGTCAAATTTGAGAGCCTAGTGTTCTAGTTTATATCTGGTTAACAGCTGGTAATGAAGATCCTCCAGCACAGTACTGACAGTTTTAATTATAGTAGACATAACTCCCAAGTCCCATTACTTTCTGAAAAGATCACAACACTGTACTCCCTTTTAGACCCCTCAGTTCTGATGCAACCTGTGGGTTGGTTCTTAATAAGTTTTGCAAATATTAAAGGTCTTTGATGGGTGAATAAGAGTATGGAGGAGTGGGCACTCCTAGGCAGATTGTATTTACATGCACATCATCATAGGTAATGCCCACATGTGCTGCCGGGCCTCCATGACTGAAAGAAATGGAATCCAATGAGTTAAAGGAGAAGTACAACCAAAACTCATTTGGCTGTACTTCTTCTGTGGATCACAGGAGTGCAGTTCATTTTGCACTCCTGTGACGTGTTTTCAGCAGACAACGGGCTGAATTCACAGAGCAGGTCCAGGCTCGGGAAAGATCACAACCATATAGTTAGGATCTGGCCACATGCCTGGACTGGCACCTGGCTCAGGCTACCAGCGTGCCGCTGAAAGCCTGTGTCGGCCGTTTCCATCCCTACCACAGCCCAGCGCTCCAGTGAGTGCTGGAGCGGCAAAGCAAAGCAGAGAGCTGTGACTGACAGTCAGCAGTTCTTTGCTCAGGGAGTTCTGTGAACCGAGCGATCAGCAGTTCTCAGCCTTAGAGCCGGTGGGAGACAGATGCAGCATTGGGCTGACCTAGGTAAATATGATTATAAAATAAAGAACTAGATGATGTTGGTTGTCCTCCAAATGGGAAATAAGTCAGGCTGAATTGTGCAGTGAAATCAGAGTAAGCAATTTCAGTCTTCGAGAGGAGACTGTACAACTGTGCCAGACTGAAGGCAAGGCTGGACTTCAGCTTTAGCAATCCTAGCTGCTCCCCTGATAGTCATGATTGTGAGTTTATATGAAATATCTATAGAAGACAAAGCATTTTTTGTGGAGGTAAAACACAGGTTAAAGAGATATAAAGACTTAGAGCCCTTTCACACTGGGGCGGTTTGCAGACGTTATTGCGCTAAAAATAGCTCCTGCAAACCGACCTAAAACGGCCTCTACTGTTTCTTCAGTGTGAAAGCCTGAGGGCTTTCACACTGAAGCGGTGCGCTAGCAGGAAAAAAAAAAACTCCTGCAAACCGCATCTTTGGAGCGGTGAAGGAGCGGTGTATTCACCGCTCCTAAACCGCTCCTGCCCATTGAAATCAATGGGGCAGCGCGGCTATACCGCAGCAATACCGCGCCTATAGCCGCGCTATGCGAGCGTTTTTAACCCTTTTTCGGCCGCCAGCGGGGGTTAAAACCACACCGCTAGCGGCTGAATACCGCTGCAAAAACGACGGTAAAGCAGCGCTAAAAATAGCGCTGTTTTACCGCCGACTCCCCCACCGCCCCAGTGTGAAAGTAGCCTTAGGGTCCTTTCACACTGAGGCGGTTTGCAGGCGCTATTGCGCTAATAATAGCGCCTGCAAACCGACCCGAAAGTGCCGCTGCTTTGATTCCAGTGTGAAAGCCCCGAGGGCATCTTCCGAGCGGTGAAGGAGCGGAGTGTATACCGCTCCTTTACCGCTCCTGCCCATTGAAATCAATGGGACAGCGCGGCTATACCGCCGGCAAAGCGCCTCTGCAGAGGCGCTTTACGGTGCTTTTTTAACCCTTTCTCGGCCACTAGCGGGGGGTAAAACCGCCCCGCTAGGGGCCGCATACCGACGGTAAAGCGCCGCTTACAATAGCGGTGTTTTACCGCCGACACCGCCCCCACCCCAGTGTGAAAGGGGCCTCAGAGTAGCTAAATATGCATTTAAGGCCGACAATAACAATGTCATACGATGTGCAGACAGCCATAGGCTCCATGTCTACAAAATAAGAGACAGTACTTTTATATCTCTTGTATACCCAGAGGTACACTTTAAAGAAAATGTGTCAGATGTGAGGCAACATCACAGAATTAGAGTGGACAGAGAGAAGGTAGAAACTGTATTTTACTTCCATGTGGTTCTGGCACCTTTTATTCAAAGATCTGCTGCATTGACTTTAAAATTGCTTTCCACCCAAAAGTCATATTTCATTTAGATGAAGTCTGGTGGGCTAAGTTTCATATTTCTTAAAGACTCCAGCGGCAAGATCTCACTGTCATTGTTCATGCTTTCCTTGGGGTTATGGGTGGGTTTTGTCCACCTTGTTTGCTGCTACACCGCCTGTCAAATTTTCCAAAATATAACAGAAAAAGCTGATTGGCAGTGTGGGAGCCCCTCAATTGGACCATACCAATTGTGCATATCTTGGAATTCAAGTAAAGAGATCACTCCACCAGAGTCCCTGAGGGATGGAAAAAAACTCTTAAGTTAGCCATACACATATAGATTTTGTTCCCTAACAGATTCCTCCATCCAATGCTACATACCATGGATGTATGAATCTACTACTACAGTTATGGCCTTACCAGCTGTCAAAATGCCCTAAAAATGCCTGCATCTGATTGGATTCAGGTGCTGTTCAGACAACAATTTTTCACCCATGTTCTTCGATTCACCAGGAACCTGACAAAATTTGCTCAGTGTATGAACATCTTAGGTCTCATTCACAGAATAACACAATGCATGCAGCTGTGTGTTAAACAGCCCATTCCAAATGAATGGGCTGAAATGCACAGCTACGCATGTGAAAATGTCTATCATTTACCAGAGAATAGAATATCATATTTGTGGTGACCACCTTTCAGCAGTTTGGTGTAAATAGCAAAATAATTCTTTCTGTTTAAAATCTCTTGTCATCGAATACCCATAGAAGAATTCACAGCAGAAGCTTGGTTTAGCAGAGATAGCAGTAATATACTGCATTATTTCAGTCTTCGGAAGTGACCGTCCTTGTGCCCTTGTTGAACTCTCATGAATAATGTATACTGAATGCTTGTCTTTAGGGATCGCTATAGAAGGCTATACAATGACTCTATGAACATTTTTCTTATTCTAGACAGGTTCCAGAGTAAGATGCATTCAAAGAAAAAGCTTTCTATGTGCCCAAGCTCTGCTCACGAACACAGGAGGAGACCTTTATTGGTGCGATTTAGTATCCCTAATTGCAGTTCAATCGCATGTTTGACATAATCAATCTGCTGCTTCCTTTTGTTTCTTGACTTGTTTCCTTAGGAGAGAGAATCCCTTTGTGTGATGAGTTGCATAAAACACAGGTCACATATTAGGTGCTTCCTACATAGCAGATCATGTCTGGAATAGGGCCAGCAAGGTTTTATGTGTCTGCTAGAAATGTAACTAAAGCATCTGGTCAGCTGTCTAGAACCTTTATAGCGCAGTTAAAGGACCGATAAATGCACATTATGGGCTGGTTTATATTGACTAATATTTAGTACTTCAATCATGGATAAGTGTGAGTTTCAGGAGCCATTGAGGTCAGTGTGGTATGGAGAAGAGGCCATGTTGTCCTCCATGTTGTAGACTTCCTGTTCATTAGTCACATAGAAGTACAGGTATACTACAGACTATCACTTGCCAGATCAAGTTGCCCAAAAATGAATTTTGGCTGTATCAGCTCCAGGGTGGTGGCCAAGTAGTGAAGAAATTACCCCCCTTCAGAGTGTAGCCAGCATAGTTAAAGCCAAACTTCACTCACTTTTTGTTGTTCCTTCCATGTTGCTTCTTACCCCCCTTTATTCAAATTGCAACAGTTTTTATTTTGCTGGTCGAATACATATTATGAGCAGAGCACAGACCAGTGCTTCCATCTTTCAAGCCTAGGCGAGAATGACTTCCACCCCTGCACAACACCTGGGATAGCCACATCACGCATGCTTCAGGGTTATGTAGAAAACACAGCATCATCAGGAGGCTGGCTACTAGGTCCTGGATGAGACAGCCATCCTGCTGGCCAAGTCACAAAAAGATGATGGTGCTGGACCCAGTGGGGTTGATTTACTAGAAGCAAATAGACTAGGCACTTTTGCAAGCACAGTTGCTCCAGAGCTTAGTAAATGAGCAGAAGCTCTGCTGATTTCGATCATCCAATCATGTGCAAGCAAAAACACAATTTTTAAAATTTTCCTTACATGTGATTGGGCGTGAAATTTTACCTCATTTACTAAGCTCTAGAGCAACTGCACTTGCAAACGTGTACAGTCTTTGGTGGCCTTTGGTGGGTTACAGTTACAGCTATACAGTGCTGGATTCTCAGGGCAGGTGATTATGCTATTATAGCTCTACCAAGTGGACTAGATAAGAAAGGGTTCAAATTAAAATGAACCTTGATGGGGGGTTTAAAGAGGAACTGCAGTCTGCTCACATAATTTGTAATAAAAACATCTTTGCCATTCTGAAGCTTCCCTCCAACCACTTTGCACATTATTTTATATATACTGTTATTCTGTACCAAATATGCTGCAGAAATCTCCCTCCACTGAGTCTGGCTGCATCCATTTGAATTGTGGGCAGCTGAAGCTGCTGCGTGTTCACCTCCTGGATTTACACAGACACACAGAGACACACCTCCAGCTCTCATTGGCCCTCTTATGGCTTATCCTCCCCCTCTCTTCCTGGCAAACTCTCACGAGAGTGAGAGAGAGAGAGCTGTGCATGATGTCATAAGCCTAGGCTTTTTACCAGACAAGAAACAGGAAGTGGGCTGTATAAGGTATTTACTGGCAGAAAAAAAATGTTTTACTATCCAAAGTTAAAACAACAAGGGCAGAAGATTTAATAGATAGAAAGATGAAAAAATGACTAAAGTTCCGCTTTAAGTTTCTCTTTAAATACTTACCTTCATCCTTGCTCCCAAGTGCTCAGCTGTGCTGCCCTGCCCAGGACCGCACAGCATTTGCATCAAAAACATCCTGGTTGGGTCATTCCCACACAGCGAAGAACTTGGAGTGTGGATGAGGGTATATATTTTAAAGCTGGCCATACAGTGTAAGATTTTTTTTTTAAACAGCATGGATGGAGGAATTCTCGTTGCCAACTATTATATTCTGACAGTGGGCACCCACAATTCAATTTTCAGATCAAAGGATGTCAGAAGCGAGGGTGCTGGAGGACCATTACAGCTTGAATTTTGGCTGGTTCATTGGGAACAAGGTGAAATTCACGCTTTGTATTGGCAGTTCTGCTGGCTTGAAACTGTTAAACCCATGGGTTTACTTCTGCTTTGTCAGTTCTCATATCTTTATCCTAACAAATTCCATGGAAGCCTTGTCAAATTGTAGTGTATCTTGTTAACGACACCCTTATCTATAGCTAGTATTTAGATTACAGTTTTAATTTGCCTAATAAATCTGAAATCTGGTTACTCTCGGTGTCAAACACAAGGCCCACGGGCCAATTCAATGTCATGTGGCCCTTGCACTGCTCCTGCAGCTGTGGAACCTCCCCTCATCTCCACCCCCACGTTGTTTCATCAGTCGGCAGCAGAAAGGAGATCAGAACGACTCATCCAGATCCTGTGCTTCTCCATGCAGCCGCAGAGAGGCTTGACTCTGCTTCATCCCCTGGCTCAGCAGTCGGCAGTAGAGAGAAAGACAGAACTTCTTCTACAGATCCTCTGTGAAGCAACAGTAGCCCTTTGTCTTTACCTCTCCTGGTCTCAGCATTAAGCAGACTCTGGCAGGTGACTCCAGCCCTCCTCTGCTCCTCCTCCAGACCCTGCTCTTTCTGCTCCCCATTCTGCCTCCTGGCAGCAGCACAAGGTAAGGGGATGCACTGTGATGTAAGGAAAGGTGGGGGACTCTTAACTTTTGATGGTGGGGGGGGGGGGGGGGGGCTCTTGAGATCTGATGTAAGGAAGAGTGGGGTGCTCTGAACATATAGTCTTACAGATACAACCAGCTCTTTGAGAGCAACCATAATGCTGATGCTGCCCACAATGCAGTTGAGTTTGACACCCTTGTTCTTGGTCATCAATTCTCAACAAGGGTTCCTCCAGAGGTTACTAGGGGTTTTCTGGGCTGTGGATAAGTGACCTCACATGGTTCTTGCATAGTTCCAGGGATTGCCAGAGTAGGCAGCATGACACAAATGATCTTTTTAATTATCTGTAAGGGGGGCATTCTACCCATTGGCTACCAATGTAAGACCTGAAAATTATTTCAGTTGTTTCTCGGGGGTAAAAAAGTTGAGATAGCTGTTCTAGGCAAACAACAGAACATCATCATTTAACAGGTATATAAATCCTGAATAATAATAATAATAATCAGCTAACCATGGGGATCCAGTGGATCCAGTTAGCCCCGAGGATGATCCAAGAAGAAGAAAAGCTGGAACAGAAAGTAGTAATGTGAACTTTCTCATTTATATACAGAATTACAAATCTTTAACAGGTAAACATTAAAGAAATATGTATTTCAACTGTGTATTTAGCTGGGTCATAGCACCTCATTGAATATTCCACTTTTCCACTTTTGAGTTTATATAATAAGACAAAGGACAATACGCAAAGAGCAGTAGTCCATAGTGACCAGTTAGACATAAGCTAATCATCTGACTCCAGTAAGCTTGAAACTGATTTTCTGTGAAATAGCAAGCTTGACATATGACAATTGCTTGTTGCAATGCTTTAATATATAGAAAAGAAAGCTTTCTTTAAAAAATAAACCATCTTATTTTGGTTATTTTCATTATTATTTAACACTTACATGCATATCATTTTTCACCCGTAATATTAAAGGCTAGATATAAATTCATTTTTTTTTTTTGGATGCTTCACTATATATAATTTATGATGCCAATGACCCCAATGCCTAATTGTGGTCCTATCCCAAAATGAATGATTTCATTAAAACCCATGGTCTATTTTTAGGTCCTTCTGTGGTTTCACTAATGGGCTCTGTATTAGAGGTGTTCCATTAGACTGAATTTTAATGGCCATCAGTGTAATCTCAGCACAGTGCTTGATAAAGTGCTCACTGTAGGACTGTGTAACTTCAGTGGCCCCCCAGTGACCTCTTAGAGCTCCTTCTAGGGTGCTGTAATTACACAAGCCACAAATGCTTCTCTATGTTGAGTCTCCTGACAAGAGCTTTTTACATACCTATTTGTTTATTTATGACTCTCATTTTATGTCTGTAATAATTTCACACAATTAGTGATACATGACACTCCACTGCAATCAGCACTACATTTTGCATTGTATTCATTTGCAAAATAAACTGACACTGTGTAATAGACATTTCACAGACCATGTGTTGTGTCTGGTGCATGCTGTTGCCTCTAAAAGGGCCCTTTAGATTTGCAAACTACCCTACATGTCTCAGTGAAAGTGGGATCTTCATCCACCTAATAGTGGAAATTGCAGTTAATATACAGTGCCTTGCAAAAGTATTCACCCCCTTGGCTTTTTACCTATTTTGTTACATTACAGCCTTTAGTTCAATGTTTTTTTAATCTGAATTATATGTGAAGGATCAGAACACGATAGTCTAAGTTGGTGAAGTAAAATTAGAAGAATATATACATAAAACTATTTTTCAGAAATTAAAAAATGATAATTGGCATGTGCGTATGTAATCCTCCCCTTTGTTATGAAGCCCATAAAAAGCTCTAGTGCAACCAATTACCTTCAGAAGTCACATAATTAGTGAAATGTGTGTGTAATCTAAGTGTCGCATGATCTGTCATTACATATACACACCTTTTTGAAAGGCCCCAGAGGCTGCAACACCTAAGCAGGAGGCACCACTAACCAAACACTGCCATGAAGACCAAGGAACTATCCAAACATGTAAGGAACAATGTTGTTGAGAAGTACAAGTCAGGCTTAGGTTATAAAAAAATATCCAAATCTTTGATGATCCCTAGGAGCACCATCAAATCTATCATAACCAAATAGAAAGAACATGGCACAACAGCAAACCTGCCAAGAGACGGCCGCACACCAAAACTCACGGACCGGGCAAGGAGGACATTAATCAGAGAGGCAGCACAGAGACCTAAGGTAACCCTGGAGGAGCTGCAGAGTTCCACAGCAGAGACTGTAGTACATAGGACGACAATAAGCCATACGCTCCATAGAGTTGGACTTTATGGCAGAGTGGCCAGAAGAAAGCCATTACTATCAGCAAAAAACAAAATGGCACGTTTTGAGTTTGCGAAAAGGCATGTGGGAGACTCCCAATACGTATGGAGAAAGGTGCTCTGGTCTGATGAGACTAAAATTGAACTTTTTGGCCATCACAGAAAAAATGTCTGGCTCAAACCCAACACATCACATCACCCAAAGAACACCATCCCCACAGTGAAACATGGTGGTGGCAGCATCATGCTGTGTGGATGTTTTTCAGCAGTCGGGACTGGGAAACTGGTCAGAGTTGAGGGAAAGATGGATGGTGCTAAATACAGGGATATTCTTGAGCAAAACCTGTACCACTCTGTGTGTGATTTGAGGCTAGGACGGAGGTTCACCTTCCAGCAGGACAATGACCCTAAACACACTGCTAAACCAACATTTGAGTGAGTTTGAGGGGCAACATGTAAATGTGTTGGAATGGCCTAGTCAAAGCCCAGACTCTATCCAATAGAAATTTTGTGGTCAGACTTAAAGATTGCTGTTCACAAGTGCAAACCATCCAACTTGAAGAAGCTGGAGCAGTTTTGCAAGGAGGAATGGGCAAAAATCCCAGTGGTAAGATGTGGCAAGCTCATAGAGACTTATCCAAAGCGACCTGAACTTGTGATAGCCGCAAAAGGTGGCTCTACAAAGTATTGACTTTAGGGGGGTGAATAGTTATGCACATTGACTTTTTCTGTTATTTTGTCCTATTTGTTGTTTGCTTCACAATAAAAAAAATCTTCAAAATTGTGGGCATGTTCTGTAAATTACATGATGCAAATCCTCAAACAATCCATGTTAATTCCAGGGTGTGAGGTAACGAAACACGAAAAATGCCAAGGGGGGTGAATACTTTTGCAAGGCACTGTATATCACAAGGTTCCAATAATACAACTTTAATAGGCTTTAACTATAAGATGCTTTTGAAGTGGTACATGGTTCCTGTAAGTATAGCAAAGGCATCTCCTCAGGCCTGGCCTTGATGCTGTAGAGATTGTGATTAGATGGGCACCAGGTTTCATATTTGATGACAAAAAATAAGAAGGATTTGGATCAGGATTCTCAGCTTGATCTATTCTATCAGTATAGGGAATCTTTCCAAGTCCAAAACCAATCTATTCCTCAAATGTATATGTTATATATCCTATTGGAAAAGTTTGATGGTGTCTATTGAGGTTGTCAAACAGAAATGAAATGGGATTTTGGTTAATGACAAACTGACAAGTTTTCTGCATAACACACAAAATAAATCTGACAAAATGTGGAACGCATAGATCCAATTATTGTCATATAAATGGGGAGGCCAATTCCCCCACTTCTTCTTTCTTCTTGGCTACTACCCCTGTTCATTCTCCTCATGTTCTTCTCTTGTCTCATCCCTTTTTCTTTTCCTTGCTTTTGTCTTTTAGATGGACCCCTACTTAGAGTTGAAGGGGTTAAGCCTATTGATGCACAAGTCCTGGCCTTCACCCCATTGCAAGGCCGAAACAAACAAAAGACAGGACACTGGGCCCTTAGCCCTGAGATGGTAGTTGGAAGATTCAACTACTGAGTGATCATACTTTAGAATGTTCAGTGCATAAATGTATATACTTATAGCACCTGCGTGTGCCTCTTTATATGCAGATCCAGCTGTAGCCTAAATTTGAAAGAATAGGAATTGAATTAGGAAATCCAATCTGATTATTTTTCACACATAATAATGGGTAGATTAAGGGCGGGTCTGCCTGGAATGAGCCCACCCCTCCTTAAAGGTATAGGGATGCAGGCATTTGCACAATGGCAGCAAAGATATCCAGTGCGTCCCCTTGTCAATTACCAACAGTACAAACAAATGGCAACTGCCCCAATCTATAACTGGCCTTTGCAGCAAGGAGCACATGGAAGGGCAACACATGTCAAAAAACAACAAACAAAAGTTCCCAGCTAGCTTACCAGCCAGCCTGCAACAAACCAAATTAACCTTGTCTAACAGTTCACGTTAAAACCAGGGGTTTATTTTGCACACATTTGCAAATACATGCGTAAGCTGCAGTAGCCATGTCACAGCACCAAAGGTATCCAGTGCATCCCCTCACCAATTACCAACAGTACAAACCAATGGCAACCACCCCAACTTATAACTGGCCTTTGCTGCAAGGAGCACATGGAAGGGCAACGCATGTCATATGCATATGGCCCAGGAACCGCTAGCGATGATGTCAGTGGTGGTATCATCCTTCATTACTGGCATTACTCCCTCCCTGGTCAACAACTGCAGAATCTCCCTTGACAGCGAGGAAGCAATTTCGCACTGGATGGACTAGTGAAGGAGTGACACTGTAGAAACAGGATTCTTTTCCCTTTTATGCAATCCCAATGCTGGTAAATTGCTAACAGTTTTGAGTAGTGTATCATAGGCTGGTAGGTGTTGTGGATTCTCTTTTTGACTGAGAGGGTTATCCCCACAGTAGAGAGACCCTGATCTCCAATTGGGTGACACTAATAGGTTACTAAGAATAGGGGGAGACCCATGGAAGTACTGGCTGAAAGGAGGGTGTGTGTGTTCAGAAGACCAGGACTGAGTGGTAATATGTTAGTCAGGCTTTTGGACGGACGGTGCAAGGTGGATAGTGGGGTTGTGCAGTGTGAGCTGTCATGCTGTAGTGTATCAGGCCAGATTCCTTCTCTTGTGCCAGTGTTCCTCCCCCGCATGAAGAGCCATGGGACTGACACAGTTAAGTGTCAATTTAGTGTTATATGGCCATCACCTCATGAGACTGTTACTATTGTTAGGGCAGCATGCTTTCCTGTCAGTAGTGTGTTCCCAGCAGTTGGCCTGCAGTGAAAGTAAACAGGAGCAAGAGCAGCATGTCTATAATACTGAAGCATCTGTTCAGTATATCTGTGCTTCATTTGTAAATTGCTATAACATTGTTAATCGTGGAGGTGACCAATCTGCAGTAAGACAAGGGTACCCGTCGTCACACCTACAGGATCCATCATGGGCAAAGTGGGCTCTGACTCCAGGTACATGAGCAAAGGTTTATACTTTAATTGTCCACCGACAGATTTCCTCCTGATCCAACCAAATAAACCAGGTTGTTCGAAAATCAGTTCATGTCTTTGGTCTCATTCCAGGAAACATGATAGCTGCTATAGCCAAATTTTCATTCAGAAGATGCGACTTGCCTTGTTATTTAGGGACAATACTTCAATATCTGACTGATCCATAGTTTCCAAGAATATATTTTGGCTCTTCTTTGAATATTCGGTCGCCACTTCCCAATCCTGTTCAGAGAAGGTTTTTTACCTTAATGCAGAGACTGCATGAAAGTGTATGTAAAGTCACATTTGGACTTTGCTGGTATCTCCTCTGGCTTACAACTGATATTAACTACAGTATGTGTGGTTTATAAAAAAAATGACAAGGCTATATACCTTTTCTCACACCGCAGCTTTGCGGGCACGTGATCCCCCTCGGCTTTCTTTTCCCTATCTAAGCAGAGCAGCAGAAGGGGCTGAGATTCCCCTCTGACTTTAGCCAGCCAGCAGAGGGAAGTCATCTGACCGCAGAGCGGCGGTGTGAGAAAAGGTATTTAGCCTTGTCTTTTAAAAAAAAAAACACACACACACTGTAGCTAACTGTTTAAGCCAGAGGGGATACAAGTATTTTTGATGCATATTGCAGCGGAATAGTGGTGGGAGGGGCAGGTTTGAGATCGACTCTCACACTGACAGGCAGGGAGGGGGAGGTACGTAAACTGACCACAGTATCATAGCTCAGTAGCCATTATTACCGTGGTCAGCACACCCAGGGGAACACAGGAACTGGCAGGATCAACCAGGTATATTACAGCAAAGATAGGGAAAAACTACATGGCCCCAGCACTGTGCTATATATCATGTCTTAAGGGGACAGGATCTTTTTTTTAGGGTTACAAGCACTTTAAAAGAGAAGCTCGTTTGGTGGTACTTCTCCTGTGGATCACAGGAGTGTAGTTCATTCTGCACTCCTGTGACCTGCTTTCAGCTGACAGCAGGCTGGAGCCCGCTGTGGCCTGACATCACAGAGCCGGCCCAGACTCAGGCAAGATCGCAACAGTGAAGTCGGGATCCACCTACATGGCTGGACCAGCACCTGGTAAGCTTTTCATTGAGCCGCTGAGAGCCTGAGCTGGCCACTCCCACCCCCCTCCATGGCCCAGCGCTCCAGTGAGCGACAGGAGGGCAGAGCAGAGGGCGGTGACTGACATTCACCAGCTCTCTGCTCACAAAGCCCTGAGAATTGAGCGATCGGCAGTGTTTGATCACTCAGTTCTCAGAACCAATGCTGCATCCACATAGGTAAGTATGATTCTGCAAAAAAAGTCCATACTTCTCTTTTAACAACTTCAGCCTCAGAAGGTTTTAGCCCCTTAATGACCAGGCCATTTTTTGCGATACGGCACGGCGTCGCTTTTACTGACAATTGCGTGGTCGTGCAACGTTGTACCCAAACAAAATGAATGTCCTTTTTTTTGCCCACAAATAGAGCTTTCTTTTGGTGGTATTTGATCACCTCTGCGTTTTTTATTTTTTGGGCTATAAACAAAAAAGACCGACAATTTTGAAAAAAAACTATATTTTTTACTTTCTGCTATAATACATATAAAATAAAATAACAAATGTATTCATCAATTTAGGTCAATATATATTCTTCTACATATTTTTGGTAAAAAAAAAAACGCAATACGTGTATATTGATTGGTTTGCGCAAAAGTTTTCACATCTACAACCTATGGGAAAGAGTTATGGACTTGTATTATTTTTTTAAATGTTTTTACTGGTAATGGCGGTTATCTGCGATTCATAGTGGGATTACGACATTGAGACATTCAAAACTGACCCTAAGTGACACTTTTTTGAGGACCAGTGTCATTATTACATTGATCAGTGCTAAAATAATGCACTGATCAATGTATAAATGTCACTGGCAGGGAAGGGGTTAACACTAGGGGGCGATCAAGTGGTTAACTGTGTTCCCTGGGTGTGTTCTAACGCTGTGGGGGCTGGGCTCACTGGAACACCACAGAGATCGCTGTTCCCAATCACTGGCAACAGCAGATCTCCATGATGTCTCCTGTCAGAACAGGGATCTGCCTTATTTACATAGGCAGATCCCAGTTCTGCCTCTGTGTACCGCGATTGCAGGCCGCCAGCAGAAATCAAGTCTGGGGACCCCACGGCCGTGTTCCTGCGGTGTGCAGAGGGTGCAAGCGTGCCCACAGTGTCACATGCACGTACCCTCATACGGGTACGACGGTTTGCGTATCGAGCCAACCTGCCGCCGTATATATACAGTGGCTGATCGGCAAGTGGTTAAGGTAAAAAAAGTCTACCTTTACAATCACTTTAAAAACTATGACAGTTATCATTCATCAAGTCAAGCTTGCCATCTTAGCTTCTGTTTGATCAGTTTCCATGGTGCTGCATATGTGATCAGCTATAACACCAGCCATTTGATGGCTTGACAGTTCGAATGTGAGCTAACATAAGCTCACTGGCAACTGTGACAGTTTACCATTTCAAGCATGTCTTGAATAAAACTGTTTTGGCAAACCATTAAATTAGTGGGTTCATTTCCATTTTAAGGCCCCCATTCCCAACTCGAATTTCAAACCGCGGGTGGCCCACTACCTAGCATTCTATGTTCTTTTATTCTCAACACCAAACAAAACTGATCTCCGTAGAGATTCAAAATGACCCACCGCATCAGGAAATGTATTACTGAAATATGTTATGGAAATCTTGTAATAAAGCATAAAATTACACACTACTTAATGTGCAATTTAAACATAATAGAATAGAACAAAATGCTGCTAACAGATTGTCTTTTATGTGATATTAGCCCCGAGGTGAGCACATCACACAGTGCAGAAAATTCAATTTACAATTAGCTTACACAACATAGGACTCAGCCTAAATGCTGTCTATTGTGTTCACATGTAAGAGACTATTATAGACAGGACAACACTCAGGGATATACAGAGAATGAAGCAGCACAAAAGTCTTTGTATTGTTCAATGCGCTGATAAATGCTCTCAGAATATTAGACACTGTGTGGCAAGAGCTATATTTTTTTATTGTTAGAAATTAAAAATAGAAAACTGCCCCACCATCTCCTTTAATCACTGTATAAAACAGTAAAATATGGCTCAAAAGTAGCTTTGCCCCACATATTATAATAGAATTGAGATGCAGAGAAACGTATATTGATATCTATGTATGAACAGGAACAAAATGTAATATATTGTATGTTTGCAGCTTACCTGCTCTTAGATGTAATGGCTGCATTGGTTTTATTTTATTTTACCCAGCAATTCTGCCAGTAGCACACTTCCCATCCTAGAGTGACAACGCTCAGTCACTGTACCACTTCTATGAAGAAGCAGCATTGCACCATGAAAAAAAAAACAACAGGCGGTGCTAGTTTGTAATCCTTGTACCAATACCTCTGGCTAGTAATATAAATTCCTAAAATACCGGTACATACTACTTATGTGTGCAACTGTAAACCTTGATAACACGCTGAGTATCAAAAAACAATAATGATAATCTAAAGGCAATGATCTATATAACAATATATATCAGAAATGACATTGCTGTAGAACAATAATATCAGGAATGACATCAATGGCTGCAGAACAATAATATCACAGCACTACGTGCAAAAAAATTAACACTAAACATAAAGTGCAAATGCTGCAAACACATAAAGTGCAATTACTGCAAAAAAAAGTGCAAAATACTGCAAAAGTGCAAAAAGTGCATTTATGAAGGAGTGGCAAGAATAAAGCTATTGTTGAAAGAAAGCCATATGAAGTCCCATTTGCAGTTTGCGAGAAGCCATGTGGGGGACTCAGCAAACACGTGGAAGAAGGTGCTCTGGTCAGATGAGACCAAAATTGCGGTTTTTGGCCTAAAAGCAAAACGCTGTTTGGCAGAAAACTAGCACTGCACATTACCCTGAACCCACCGTGAAACATGGTGATGGCAGCATCTTGTTGTGGGGATGTTTTTCTTCAGCAGGGACAGAGAAGCTGGTCAGAGTTGATGGGAAGATGGATGGAGCCAAATACAGGCAATCTTAGAAGAAAACCTGTTAGAGTCTGCAAAAGACTTAAGACTGGGGCAGAGGTTCACCCTCCAGCAGGACAACGACCTAAACATACAGCCAGAGCTACAATGGAATGGTTTAGATCAAAGCATATTCATGTGTTAGAATGACCCAGTCAAAGTCCAGACTTAAATCCAATTGAGAATCTGTGGCAATTGAAAATTGCTGTTTACAGATGCCCTCCATCCAATCTGACAGAGCTTGAGCTATTTTGCAAAGAAGAATGGGCAAAAATGTCTCTCTCTAGATGTGCAAAGCTGGTAGAGACATCCCCAAAAAGACTTGCAGCTGTAATTGCAGTGAAAGGAGGTTCTACAAAGTATTGACTCAGGGGGACTGAATATAAATGCACACCGCACTTTTCACATATTTATTTGCAAAAAAAAAAAATTGAAAACCATTTATCATTTTCCTTCTACTTCACAATTATGTGCCACTTTGTGTTGGTCTATCACATAAAATCCCAATAAAATACATTTACGTTTTTGGTTGTAACATGACAAAATGTGGGAATTTTCAAAGGGCATGAATACTTTTTCAAGGCAGTGTAGATCATTGCACTTTACATTATCATTATTGTTTTTTGATTTGTAAGATCTCTGTTCTGACAGAGGGGAAGGGATGGATTTTGTGTCCCTGCAAAGCAGGGAATAAATTCCATCTCTTCCCCTAGTAAAAGCAGCACATACAGTACACAAAAACACTGATTAGGCACACAGTTAACCCAGCCAGCGTCATTAGTACAGTGACAGTGCATATTTTTAACACTGATCGCTGTATGTAGAGTCACTGGTTCCCGCAAAGTGTCAGTTAGTGTCTGACCGTCCGCTGCAATATCGCAGTCCTGATATAAGTCGCTGATTGCTGCCATTAGTAGTATAAAAAAAATAAATAAATAAAAATAAGTAACTTTTGTGCAAACCAATCAATATATATGTTTATTGGGATTTTTTTATCAAAAATATGTAGCAGAATACATATTGGTCTAAATTTCTAAAGAAATTCAATCCAAAGACATGCTGGTAGGTTAATTGGATCCTGTCTAAATTGTCCCTAGTATGTATGAATGTGAGTTAGGGACCTTAGATTGTAAGCTCCTTGAGGGTAGGGACTGATGTGAATGTACAATGTATATGTAAAGCGCTGCGTAAATTGACAGCGCTATATAAGTACCTGAAATAAATAAAAAATAATAAAAATAAATAAATTCGATTTTTACAATTTTTTTATTGGATATGTTTTATAGCGGAAAGTAAAAAATATTGTTTCTTTTTTTTTCAAAATTGTTGGTATTTTTTTTTTGTTTATACTGCAAAAAATATAAAACCCAGGAGTGATCAAATACCCCCAAAAGAAAGCTATATTTGTGGGAAAAAAAGGACTTAAATGTAATTTATGTACAGCGTTGCATGACTGCGTAATTGTCAGTCAAAGTAAGGCAGTGTCGTATCGCAAAAAATGGCCTTGGTCATGAACAGTGGAAAATCTTTCGGTCAAGTGGTTAACAATATTAATATAATATAATATAAAACCTATGCACTATTGTAGATGTTTGTGACAAATATTATACAACATATATTGTTAGAAAAATGTCCTTTTTTTCAAATTTTTTTGAGAGAATTAATTGGACACATGGTGCACATAAAGGACCCGACTGCATGCTGAACAGAAGACACCAGCAACAGACGGCTTTCTTTAAAGGTCGCAGCGAGAGGTTAGCTGCAGCCTGCTTGCCCTGAAGCATTATCGGAGAACCTAATACCTGGGCAACTGCTGAGGGTATTGGATAGACCTCTGTGTGATTCCTCAAGCAGGCCGCTGCCATAGCGATTTGTGCATCAAAGAGCCAAGTTAAAAGTAACAACAGCGTCCAGATTTTTATCAGGCAGCCTGTGGCAATAGTAATAAGCTGTTTGGTTTGCAGGTAAAAAGCTCTATTATGAACAGATGGCCAGCTAGAAGTTATGCACAGTTTGCACCTTTCATCTGAGTCAAGGGATATAGTAGAAATCATCAAAGGCAAGGGCTTAATTGATGGCAGAGCTAAAGTCACCATCAAATACTCAGATCACTATTTCCTAATTGTGTATCTGTAATGGGAGTAGAATAATAGTCATTGTAGTAATTAACTCACTATAGGATGTAATGGATAACTTAAAGTGAACCTGTACTTTGCTTGTTTAAGGTAAAGTAACAGGTTTGCTGGATTTATTTATTTATTTATTTTTTTTATTTCAGGTACTTATATAGCGCCGTCAATTTACGCAGCGCTTTACATATACATTGTACATTCACATCAGTCCCTACCCTCAAGGAGCTTACAATCTAAGGTCCCTAACTCACATTCATACATACTAGGGACAATTTAGACAGAATCCAATTAACCTACCAGCATGTCTTTGGAGTGTGGGAGGAAACCGGGGTACCTGGAGGAAACCCACGCAGGCACAGGGAGAACATGCAAACTCCAGGCAGGTAGTGTTGTGGTTGGGATTCGAACCAGTGACCCTTCTTACTGCTAGGTGAGAATGCTACCCACTAC
The DNA here is from genome assembly GCF_042186555.1 of Aquarana catesbeiana. NCBI lineage: Eukaryota > Metazoa > Chordata > Amphibia > Anura > Ranidae > Aquarana > Aquarana catesbeiana. The sequence continues at coordinate 72,437,227 of NC_133336.1, forward strand.
ACCACTGTGCTGCCCACAGACTATGTTTCCCAATTCTTTTCCAGAGAATCTCCAAAATCCCTGATCAATTCCCTGTCATTTCTAGGTTAGTGTATACACAAAATGCTTACCTACATTTAGCAATGAATGGCATCAGTTCTTGATATGCATCATCTTTCCTGCAATGCTGTGTTCTCACTGCAAGTAATGCAATTCTCTTTTCATTCTTATTATATTAAAGGGGTTGTAAAGATAAAAGTTTTTTCACCTTAATGCATTCTATGCATTAAGGTGAAAAAACATCCGACAATACCGCCCCCCCAGCCCCCCCGTTTTACTTACCTGACCCCTCAAAAGTCCCGCGCTCGCTCCCGACATCCTCTTCGCCGCTCAGCCTGGCCGTTGATTGGCTAGAGTGGATGGATTGAAAGCAGCGCAGCCATTGGCTCACGCTGCTGTCAATCACATCCAATGATGCGGCGCGCTGGGGCCAAGTGATACAGTGAGGGGCTACAGCCGCTGGCTGTATCACGGGAGCGCGCCCGCAAGCACTCAACACCATGCAAGGGAGCTCGCATGAAATAGTTGAGTCCTTGCGGGGGGGAGCCGAGACAGCCTCCGAGGGACCCCAGAAAACCAGGTTCGGGGCCACTCTGTGCAAAACGAGCTGCACAGTGGAGGTAAGTATAACATGTTTGTTATTTAGAAAAAAAAAAAAGTTTTAGTGATCCTTTAATATAACAGGAGTAATAACAGGAGTTTGAGCAGTGCTTTAAACAATACAATTCAATACAAGAGGTTTACAATCCTGCAAGCTTACAATCTAATAGAAATTTCATTAAATACTCCCTCCCTTACTGGCTTTTTGATGTCCAGTGACATCTAAGCCCTACCTACCCAATCTGGTTGTCATGAACACATCCACTGTAACCTTCTGGCTTCATGTCTCTGCTATCAGCAGCAGGGACTGTTGCTAGTTGCAGAATTCAGTACTTCCAAACATTCAGTACTCCATAACCCTAGCAAATCAGATCGATTCACAGGGGGTACATCAAAATCTGTCTGAAATTTGTGAAATGTAATCTTATGCCCCGTACACTAGAGCTGCACAATTAATCGTTAACAAATCATGATCTCAATTCAACCCCCCCGACGATCTCTATTGCAGAGTTTGCCGATTCTTTCATATAACAAGTGGAGAGATTTATTTGCTCACTCAGCTGTCAAAAGAAAACATCTGGGCAGTCTGCCAAGTTTTTAACATGAAACATTGTAACTAACTCTTCCTTCTTAGTTCAAAGGGATAAACATCTCTGTGTAAAGAAAAAATCCAGGCAGTCTGCCAAGTTTTTAACAATGTGTAAATGCAGGAAGTTTAACCACTTAAAGTCTAAATCTTTTTCTGACACTTTAAGTTAAAATCAATATTTTTTGCTAGAAAATTACTTGGAACCCCCAAACATTTTATATATTTCAGCAGAGACCCTAGGGAATAAAATGTCAATTGCTGCAATATTTTATGTCACACTGTATTTGCCCAGTGGTCTTTCAAACACAATTTTTCGGGAAAAAATACACTTCAATGAATAAAAATTAAAAAAACTAAACAGTAAAGTTAGCCCAATTTTTTTTTGTTTTAATGTGAAAGATGATGTTACGCCGCGAGAATCGTGAGAGAATCGTGATCTATCCTCTAAGCAAAAAAATTGTGATTCTCATTTTAGCCAGAATCGCGCAGCTCTACCATACACACGATCGGAAATTCTGCTAGCAAAAGTCCGATGTGAGCTTTTGGTCGGAAATTCTGACCGTGTGTATGCTCCATTGGACTTTTTCTGGCGGAATTCCCGCCAGCAAAAGATTGAGAGCAGGTTCTCTATTTTTCGGTCGGAAGCACTGAACTTAATTTTCTGGGCTCATTTCTGGGCTCATTTCCGCGTTCTTGACAGTCGAAAGTTCAGAGAACTTTTGTGTGACCGTGTGTATGCAAGCCAAGCTTGAGCGGAATTTTGTCGGAAGAACCATCCAAGGGAAATTCCGCTTGTGTGTACAGGGCATTAGCAGTGAATACCATTAAAGTTTATGTAGTGTAGGTGGGGGCATGTCCTGCTGTTAAAATCTGTTCATCTTTGCGGCTAATAGAGAAAATGTCAGAAAAGGGCACAAGGATCTGGGTACTACAATGGGCACATTTAGCAAAAAAACCCCCAAAAAAACCCAAAAACTTTACATTGGTGAAATGTCTTTTTATGCGGCTTTGATTGTGACATTGAAAAAACACCAAACCTTTATATTGCTTGCTTGGGGGATGGACAGAATTAGCAACACTGTCATCTGGTGTCACATACTTTGGATGTGTAATTGATTTATTAACTTTTTACATTTAGCTTTGTTTAAATACAGCAGCAGCACCCCAGTATGATTTATTTTAACTTGGAGAAATGTTTTTTATAGAAAATTTTGGCTGCAACACTTGATTTTTTATTAGGCGTTGACAGGCCTCAACTTTGTTCAAATTGGCCAGTGGCAAAACTATTTAATAGTATAATTTGTGAGCTCCTTTTTGCAGTACCGCACCGCATTGTCTTAATAGATTATTTTAATGTTAAAACATAGTCCACAAAACCATTTCAATACCACAACCCCAAATTCCCAAAACCTCCCATCCCATCTTATCTGCAAATTTTCCCACCAAAAATCTGAATTTAGACTTGGGGTATGTGTTTGTTAGAATTTGACAAGCGTCGAGAAAGTACACCGGCAGTTAAAAAGGGAAGGTTTATCCTGCAATAAAAATGAATCTGAGAGACAATCGCTACCAATATTGTTCAGTGGTTGGACAGTATGTAAACAGCTTGGTTGGTCCCAATATAAGAGCGAGTGACAAGACAGGTTTAATTTTGAAATAAAAATTAGAGTATATTTATTAAGAGACAATAGTCAAACATATTGAACAGTGGCCGGACAGTATGTAAACAGCTTGGTAATGCCGCAATAAAAGAGTGACAGATTCAGGTTTTATCTTGCAATAAACATTAGAGTGTATTATTTGAAAGACAATGGCCATAAATATTTCTGAGGTCCAGGTGCTGGAGGAGGTGTCAGTTTTCTTTTTTTTTAAAAGGGGGGGGGGACAATTAAAGTTTGTCTGAAGCATTATCATAAGGAGTTTTGTAATCATGGGTAATCCAAGAATGGTTAATTGTAATAAAAATTAGTCAGTCCACATTAATCTGTCCTAAAGAAATCCTCTCCTTGGAAAGCACACTGGCTGTAGGCCAAGCCAGAAGCCTCAGCACACACTGTGTATGCTGTGCTGTATAGCAGCCATTCTGAGGTAAAAATGGCAGATGTGCACTGCCTCTAGATGCTGCGTCCCAACCACAACTTTGTCCTGCAAAACTGTTGCCATTATATACGTAAATCCTGTATGATCATAATAAATAATAACAATAACATAAAGCGATTGCAGTCACCACATCTAAGAAATGGTAAGCTGTAGTATATTACAATTTTTGTTCTTGGGTTTAAAAAATGTTTACGTTACATAGAATGGATGTATTCCCTGCTTAGTGGTGCAACAGAGTGGTTTTGCTTTACTATTTCTGTTTCTCAATATAGATCTATAAAATATGCTCCTATCAAATGAAAACAATACTGTGCAGCCAGAAAAACCAGACTCTACAAATCATTATATGAATTACAGGCATAAAAACCCAATGACAAGAAAAACAGAAATGGAAGGCGAGCACACCTAGTGCATTACCAGAGATAATTTAATAATAAGAATTTTTGTATAAAAGTGGGGTACTCACAAAGTGCAACTGACAAAAGCCCATAAACACAGTGCATTGACATGCACAGAACACACGCATTTCGGGGGCACACCCCCTTCCTCAGAGCTAGGCTAAAAACCTAATGACTTGAAACGTGTACTCACATTATAGTATTCTCTTTAATTTATATGTAAGCCCAATCTCTTAAAATCACATATAATATTAATGTGGTTTTAATGCGTATTTTTTTTATCTTTTTAGATCTGGAGATTTTCTTAAAATAATATTGGAACATCATGTAGTCCAAGCTAGAGAGGTCAGGAGCTCCAGACAGCAACAAAAGATAAAAAAACAAAAAAACCCCAAAAGGTAACAACAGCATTTTGTTTAACAAAAATGGCAATTACTTACACAGTGATTTTGCAATCCAAATGTCGTTCAGTTAGGGTTTACATCTACTTTAATTCACCAAGTCCAAAACCTCATCATTGTTGTTACAGTGGCTGATTTTGCTTTTCGCCCAGTTAGCCATACACAATGTGGAAGCCGCAGGCCATAATAAATAGACCTTGAATAAAAGAACATCCTAAACCTAAAGCAAACAAAACAAAATGAGATATTTAGCAGTACAAGTAGGCCATCCCATTTCATAGTCCTGTTTACACACTATGTTAATGAGTTAATACCTTCCACATTGCAGGATTAAGGGTAGAGGTTAGGCCACAGAAAACAAATTGAGGATACTGGCGTGTAAACTTTACCCTGTCGTTTACAGGGCAAAAAGTGATTATGATAAAACCTATTGGTATGTGTGAGGCCTCTTTCCCTTGTGTCTCATTAATTGTCACAGTTGAAAGAGTCACTCTATCCTGGTGATAGCTTGAGCAGCTGGGCCTTGTTTACCAGAAAACACTTCTCTGATAAGATGCTGCCTTATAGAAAAAGGCCAAAGACAAAGTAAACAGTCAATGTAATGTGTATTGTCTTCTCAGTCCTGGAATTTACATGTCCATTGATATACTCAGCCAAATCTTATTCAGACTTGCAACTTGCTGGATGTAGGTTGGGTTGACTGTTTGGATATTATGCATAGTACCTTCTGAAGCTGGTCAGACAGAGCAGACTGAACAAAAAAAATAAAATGGATGACTATTATATTCTGGCAACCACTGGTGATGGGATGCAGTCATTGTTCAACCGATAATTCGGCCACCCATTAGACAATGGTTGACAGAGCCAACCATTATACAATTATAGCACATTCCAACACTGCCAAAAACCCACTTTATCCTCTGTAGTCTCACTGGCCAACCAGGTGCCAAAACCCAGGAGCCTGCTGTTATTACTGCACTTGGGTTTTAAAAAAATGGGCCGCACACCAATGACATCTTAGAATTCAAATCAATTTACTAAAAAAAGATAGTTCAGACACGCACTGCGAGCCTTCTGCCTAAAGCTACAATGCCAACACGTTTCATCCATGACTGGCTTCAAAGGGTTTAAAGTGTAATCCCTCACCTTGTAAAATAACCCTTTCGGTTTAAAATATAAATGAGAGGCTAAACCTTTGTATATACATTTAAAAAACATTATAAATACCTTATTTTTTTCCTTTTATATAAGTGATCGCATTCCCTCTGTTCTCAGCTGCATAAGAGCTAGGGGAGGAGAAGCAGCAGCACACTGACCTTGCCATTGAATGGCTGTGCAGGGGAGCATGTCAGGATAAGTCTGATCATTGCAGGAGAGCAGGCTAAGTTCCCAGCATAGCGAGAGAACTGACCATGCTGTGCTCTAATGCCTAGTGTGGTCAGTTTTTAATAGGAAAGCAGAGGGATTGGCTGGAACACCAGGGTCGGCAACCTACGGCCCACGGGCTGCACCTGGCCCGCCTATGCTAAACGTCTGTAATAAATTCACGTCCACAGACATTTTCTTTCCGGTTGGCTTTCTTGGGATAACAATCGGCTGTGTTCCCAAGCAGCGGTAGGGGACACCCCCCCCCCGCCGCCTTCCAAGACTCGCCTGGGTTCTCCAATCCCACAGGGAGGCCCGAGCGACCAGCTGGCACGTCCGATGGCTGACTGGAGACCCAAAAAAAGCTGGAATGGGCTTTGATGGGGTCTCAGATCTAGTAACCCGGAAGCGATATCATGACATCACTTTCGGTTTACAGAAGACTTAAAGGCACCAAATTTTAAAAAATTACTGTATTCAAAACAGCCAAACTTGGTGTTTTGAATGCTTTAAAGTGCAAAGGAGGGGTTTACTGACCCCAGATTCCTCCACAAAGAGTACCTATCACTTACTATTACTGTCACAAAGGATGTTTACATTTCTTCTGACAGCAATAAAAGTGATCAGAATTTTTTTTAAAGGGACAGTGTAAAAAAAAAAAAAAAGTAAAAAGTCCCATCCCGCCGTGCTCGCGCGCAGAAGTGGACGCATATGTAAGCCGCGGCAGCAAATGTAAATAGTGTTCAGACTACACATGTGAGGTATTGCGGCGATCGCTAGAGTAAGAGCAATAATTCTAGCATAAGACCTCTGTAACTCTGAACAGGTAACCTGTAGAGATTTTTAAAGTGTCGCCTATGGACGTTTTTAAGTACCGTAGTTTGTTGCTATTCCACGAGTATGCGCAATTTTAAAGCATAACATGGGGGAGCTGTGTACTATTCAGGGGGCTGGGTGGGGGGACTGTGTGATGTGCAGGGGGCTGTGTAATATGCGGGGGGCTGCGTAATATAAAGGGGTCCAGATTATTATCTTCATTTATTAGCAGGTGAATGCGGCCCTCCATGTATTCACATACATTGAATCCGACCCTTAAGTGAAAAAAGGTTGCTGATCCCTGATGTACATGGTACAGCAGGCACATATCAGTAATAACAAAAGTTAGGTTTACAAATTCTTTAATCATGGAGCATGGAGTGTCTGAATTACCTGCTTGTTTAATAATTTAATTGGATTTCTCAGATGTCATCATTGTGTGGCCTGTTTCCCTGAATCCAAGGACAAACCCCAGCCATGGAACCCAAAGGTTGAAACCCAAATTTCAACCTGGAACCTGTCAAAATTCGCTTAGTTGATGACCAGCTTTGGACAGTGGAAAAATTATGATGATGTGTAATTAGAAAATCAGCAGATTGCACGCCGTTAAAGTCACTTCTTCAGAAGTAGCTTTATTAAGCCAAACCGTACATGCCGCAGATCCATACCTGAAGACTGCCCCTCTCTGACACGTTTAACCTTTACAGGCCGAGTCATAGTCAGTCTCTACGACTAAACCTATAAAAGTGAAAAACATCAGAAGGGGTAATTTCCAGGTGGGGATCTTTACTGTTTGGCTCAATAAAGCTTATTCTGAAAGAGTATTGTTATCAGTGTGGGGCCCAGTAATTTTCATAACAGACCAGCACGGATCGTGGATGGGCTCCCTTGGTCAGCACCTGGAGTGTCCTACAGTATAGAGAATCAGTTGGAGCCTTTGGAGCTGTGGGACTTTTATCTCAATTTGCATCTAATTTATTTTTCTGTACTCCTTTTTTAGTGAACCCCTTCAAAGAACCTCCCTATGCTTAAGGGCATATGGACTGCTATCAAAATGTCAGGGGGGTACATTCGTACTAATTCTTTGCCATGAGAATACCAGCTGACAAGTTTGGAATACCAGGCTAGTTCTTTCTAGTCTTCTTTTTATTAAAATGCAATAAACAAAAAAAAAATTATCCCAGAAGTACTGAACCCGTGTTAAAAGCGCAAGTTCAGAACTCTTTGTAGGCAATCATTTTGTTTTTGTTATTATAAAATATAATGATTGACATGTCAGCCATGGTTAATCCAATTTTTTAAGGGCTATTTTTTTGCATTTGTGTGGTTCAATAATGGACACGCATTAACATGCATTCTGTTAAGGGCAGCCCATTAAAATCAATAGGCTATCAATACAATAAAATGTCTAAAAAAACACAACATTTTTAACAAGACATTATGCAGTGTTGCTCTGCGTTGTGGCATGCTGCAACATTTGCTTTGGGGTGACATTCACCGCAATGCATGTAATGCTCATTTCATGCTTATGTTACCGCAAAGCATAGATGTAATTTGGCCCTTAATGTTTGATATTCGTCAAGTAAATGTACAGGGAAAGTCACATTCACCCTTTTATAAGTATGATGAGTGTTATGCCCTGTACACACGGTCGGATTTTCCGACGGAAAATATGTGATAGGACCTTGTTGTCGGAAATTCCGACCGTGTGTAGGCTCCATCACACATTTTCCATCGGATTTTCCGACACACAAAGTTTGAGAGCAGGCTATAAAATTTTCCGACAACAAAATCCGTTGTCGGAAATTCCGATCGTGTGTACACAAATCCGACACACAAAGTGCCACGCATGCTCAGAATAAATAAAGAGATGAACGCTATTGGCTACTGCCCCGTTGATAGTCCTGACGTACGTTTTTTACGTCACCGCGTTCAGAATGATCGGATTTTCCGACAACTTTGTGTGACCGTGTGTATGCAAGACAAGTTTGAGCCAACATCCGTCGGAAAAAATCCTAGGATTTTGTTGTCGGAATGTGCGATCAATGTCCGACCGTGTGTACAGGGCATTACACTGAAAACCTTTTCACACAGAAGAAATTATGTTGCCAGATGTCAGTGAATGTATTTTTCACCAGGCGAATGTATATAGAAACTTTGGTTTATAAATAGGGTGATTGTTGCCCAGTGAATTTTTGTAAATGTTTTGCTTGATTTTTTGGTAAATATGAGGTGCATGCCATGTCAAACCCCTTGCTGTTATGTGTGTAGCACCTCCTGTGTACAGTAGGTAAATTTAGTTGGAATTCTGTTGTAGTCCGAGGAGCCAGGGTTAATTTATTTAGCGTTAGCTTAGCAGAGCTCCAAAGGGCTGAATCTCTGTTGCCTCCCCCTGTATTCTGGAAGCTCCTGGAGAGTTCCAGAACTTAGAGATGAAGCCTGAATCTTTATGGAGTCTTCTCCAATCCCTGGGTGAGGACGGCCCAGGTGAAGTGATAGACCATGAGTGTTCTGAACCCTTGCCATGTGGGTAGCGGAGTCCAAGGTCCAGTGGCCTGGAGGGGACCCCTGTGCTGGGGGAGCCAGAAGGAAGGAGCCAGTGAAAAACAAAGGGAAAAGAGAGAGCCGCAAAGGAAGCCTCACACCCTTTCAGCTTTAGCCAGGCATAGCGGAGTCATCCTAGGAGCCATTGGGACCATTCCAACAGGAGGCCTGTTCAGTGGTCACCACATGAGCTACAGGATCTTTCAAAGGGACTGAGTAAGTAGCTTCAACCACTACACCCCAAAGCCTATGGAAGAGAAGCAGCTAGGTGCAATACCCAGCTAGCTATCTACAGGGGGACAGCTTAGAGCCACCCAGAGCCAGCATAGCTACCCTACACCTCTTGCTTGGGGATTCTAAAGAGAAGCCAGGTGACTTGGCATTTTTCTACAAAGGGAAAGCACCTGCATTCAGTGTTGAAATCCTGTCTTCTTCCTTTCTGACTAGTGGAACTGATCCGTTTATCCTACGGGAGGACAGCCGTGTGATTTCTGGATAGCTGAGACAGTTTTAAGTCCTCAAGTTACATTTAACTACAGTTCTGGACATCCCATATCTTCCCATCCCCATTTAAGTTTATTCCCATATAAACTAAAAACAAACCGAAACACCCTGGACTGTTTTTTGATTACTAAGTGAATGCTTGAAAATTTCTGTTGCTGTGCTGGCAAAGGGGGACCCAAAAATCCAGCGGCCCTTACAGGAGTAGCGCTACATGTGTGTGACTAAGAAAAACAGTTGTCATTCTCTAGTGTAAAGAAGGACCCTTGTACTCTGTATAAAAGCAGTGATCCCTTTGTAGAGCTCCAACATGCTGAATCAAAGTTAGAGCTCCTCATGTAGCAGGAAACACAAGGTTCGCTGTGCTATTGGTCTGACCCAGTAGGTGGTATGGCAGACTTCTGCAGAGAGGCCACTGCTTCCACAGATAGCGCAAGGGTCCTTCTCTATAGCATGCCAACACAGGGTAGACTTTACATTTATTTTCGTTTTTATTTTATTTTATTTTAGTTTCATTTGAACATAACAATATGTATTATATATAAGCGGTTAGGAAGTTAACACAGTAGGATTTTTTTGTGGATTTTTGTGAATATACAAATATTTATTTTCTGCACTTTTATTGTCACTTTTTGCACTAAATGCACCCGTGACACACACCCCTCAAGTATTTAGAGGTTGTAGGTCACCTCTTAATAAGAGCAGCGCCATACCTATCCCCTCTTTTTCACAGGGTAGACTTTATGCTCTAACGAGCAGGGCCCTCTGATTCCTCTTGTACCAAATTGTAATGTAACTGTAATGTCTGCCCTCATGTTGTAAAGCGCTGCGCACACTGTTGGCGCGATATAAAACCTGTATAATAATAATAGACTTTACTACTCAACCTAGGGCTACATTCTAATAAAAAACAAATTGTAAGACTTTGAACATCCTTTATTTTGTTGCAAATTCAGTTGGACTTTACCAAATCAATACATTTATTTTGTATATGTTCATTTTAAATACCCCATGTAAATCAACATAAATACTCCCATTGAGGAAGATCTCCGCATTCACCTGTCTAGAGAAGGACAAAGAGAACTGGAAAGAGCTTTCACACATGACAGATGAGCTTAGATCTATGAACAGGGGGACAGATTGGTTTAGCCTGTATGTGCTTTGTGAACAGAGCGGTACTTTCCAAGCACCTTTTTCACTTTCAAATCTAATAAGTGCAGTGAATGGAATCACCTTATCAGATTGCCCTTCATTTCCACAACAGTATTTCATTTCAGAGTTCAAAAGAGACTACATATGTAGAGATAAAACGGAAGACTTAAGTCCCTACAAACAGGCTCATTTTCTACAGCATCTGTACTCACAGCCACTCCGGGGAATTGCAGTTGGCAATAATTAGGATAGGGTAGCAATGCCACATGTCAAATATTCCCTAGCTGTATCATTGTTCTGTTTTCAAATTTCAATTATAAAATATTCATTACAATTAAATTACACAAGATAAGAAAATCTCAGCAAAATCGCTCTGCAGACTATTGCAAGATTTGCTTCACCGGATGGATATTCACAATTGGTGACACATAGCGAGGGATTTTTTGAACTACTTTCTAGTTTAATTTTGCAATGCACACCATATAGGAGGAACCCGAAAGTGTGTGAGCACTGACATCCACATCTTACTATTAACCTATAGTCAATGGCAGGCACGGAATTCAATAGGAACCCTGCTTTAACTTACCTACAGGTGGTGAAACACATGATGGAACCCCTTACTTATTTATTATTGGTATTTATATAGCAATTTACGTATATATTAACCACTTCAGCCCCGGAAGGTTTTACCCCCTTCATGACCAGGCTGTTTTTTTTGCGATACGGCACTGCTTTACTTTAACTGACAATTGCGTGGTTGCGCAACGCTGTGCCCAAATAAAATTTATGTCCTTTTTTTCCCACATATAGAGCTTTCTTTTGGTGGTTTTTGATCACCTCTGCAGTTTTTATTTTTTGCGCTATAAACAAAAAAAGACAGACAATTTTGAAAATCAACTATATTTTTTACTTTCTGCTATAAAACATTTTCAATAAAAAAATAAAAAAAAACTAATTTCTTCATCAGAAATTAATATGGATGGGTGACAGTGTCAGGGCGAAGGCACCAACATCTCTGAATAGTAGATATGTATAAAGGGAGAGAATTTGGTGTAATTTTACGGGTGCCTGATATATGAAATAGAAATTTCTTCATCAATTTAGGCCAATATGCATTCTGCTACATATATTTGGTAAAAAAAATCCCAATGAGCATATATGTATTGGTTTGTGAAAAAGTTATCACATCTACAAACTATGGGATATTTTTATGGAATTTTTATTGATTTTTTTTTTTTACTAGTAATGGCGGCAATCAGCGACTTATAGTGGGACTGCGACATTGCGACAGACAAATCGGACACTAAGGCTGCTTTCACACTGGGGCGGTAGGGGGCGCCGGCGGTAAAACCGCGGTATTCGGCCGCTAGCGGTGCAGTTTTAACCCCCCGCTGGCGGACGAAAAAGGGTTAAAATCACTCGTACAACGCAGCTACAGCCGCGGTATTGCCACGGTATAGCCGCGCTGTCCCATTGATTTCAATGGGCAGGAGCGGTTTAGGAGCGGTGAATACACCGCTCCTTTACCGCTCCCTCGGGCTTTCATACTGAACAAACAGCGGAGGCTGTTTAGGGGCGGTTTGCAGGCGGTATTTTTAGCGCAATAACGCCTGCAAACCGCCCCAGTGTGAAAGGGGCCTAAGTGACACTTTTGACACTTTTTTGGGGACCAGTGACACTAATACAGTGATCAGTGCTAAAAAATATGCACTGTCATTGTACTAAAGACACTGGCAGGGAAGGGGTTAACATCAGGGGCAATCGAAGGGTTAAATGTGTCCCTAAGGGGTGTTTTCTAACTGTGGGGGAGGTGCTCTAACTGTAAGAAGACAGAAATTCGTGTTCCTGCTTGGTTGAAACACAAGATCTCTGTCTTCTCTTGTCACAGAACGGCAATCTGCCTTGTTTACATAGATCGACATGTCCCGGCGGACATCGGTGTGCCCAATCACAGCGGGAGTGGGTCGCCAGGGCATGTGTGCGTGCCTCAGACCCTGAAGAAAAAAGTCACGTACAGGTACGTGATTTCGCGCTAAAAGGCCACCCTGCTGCAGTATATGTACTGGTCCTTAAGCGGTTAAACATTGACATCAGTCCCTGCCCTCCAGGAGCTTACAGTCTAAGGTCCCTAACTCACCTTTATACATACAAATACTGGTGCCAATTCAGAGAGGAGCCAATTAACCTACTAGCATGTCTTTGGAGTGAGGGAGGAAACCAGAGGAAACCCACCCAAACACAAGGAGAACATACAAACTCCAGTCCAGTGTTACCAACCAATTAGATTGAAATTTACTGACAAGACACCCGAAATTTACTGGCACAGCCAAGATTTTACTGGATTTTCCAAAAGTTACAAAATGACAGTTTTAAGTGCAAATTTCAGTATTTAGGCTACAAAAAGTACAGTATGCAATATGTAATTTAAGGTAGATATTACGGAAAATAACATATTTCTTGTTTTATTTTCAATAAGATAAGTAAGTAGCTCAGGGACAGGGGGCAAGAAATTAAAATATGTGTGATGCACACATGAAATTGACTCTCACAGTGATGCTGACAGCAGTGTGCAGCAGCACAGATCACGACCCAACACGTCCCCTCCTAAGTCACAGTGACAGTCTCTCTCCATGCAAGGTGGTCCCTTCAACCCACTCTAGTCAAAACAGCACTGACAGTCCCTCTCCCAGGTTGTCTTGCTTCTGTCCCGCAGACCCGCACACAGGCTTCCGGCCGCTCGCTTCGGCTCCCTTGCACCATGACATCACACAACGCGCTCAAGCACCCCTTTGCCAGTACCACCCTCCCGCCAGTACCACAGACATATTTTTTACTGGCAACCTTTTCCTGTCACTGGCATTTACTGGCAGGAGAAAAGTGGCCATTTTTTCCTGGCTGCCAGTAAAATTACTGACAGTTGGCAACACTGCTCCAGTCACAGAGTTGTTGATTTACTAAAACTGGAGAGTGCAAAATCTGGTGCAGCTCTGCATTGAAGCTAATCACGCTGACTGTATTGTACTTTGTATACTGGTGTAGGTTGTATTTTATGGATATGTGCTATATGAACCTATGAGTATGTACACCTAAATTACTTAACCACTAGCCGACCAGCTCACAAAGATATACTGCCGCAGGTCGGCTCTCCTACGTGAATCGATGTACCTGTACGTCGGTCCATGCAAGGAGTATAGCGGGTGCACGCAATCGCGGTGTGGAGAGGCAGAACGGGGAACTTCCTATGTAAACAAGGCGATTCTGCCTAGTGACATGACAGAGATCTACTGCTCCCAGTGATTGGGAACAGTGATCTCTGTCATGTCCCAGTAAGCCCATCCCCCCTACAGTTAGAACACACCCAGGGAACACTCTTAGCACCTTGATCGCCCCCTAGTGTTAACCCCTTCCCTGCCAGTGTCATTGCCAAAATATTTATGTGTTTTTGTTTCATTCATTATGGTCGAAATTCGTTATTTTGAATAAATTCTTAAATTCAAAAATTAGAAAATTTGGAAATGGGAAAATCTGGAAATTTGAAATTCGAAATTTGGAAATTTAAAATGTCATTCGTTAGATTCTATCAGTTTAGATGCGGCATTCATTATTTTGGATAATTCAAAACTTTGGATAAATTTGTATTCATTACGTTCACTAAGCTAAATTTGAAAGGAAATTCCAATACCTATAATTTAATAGTTAGTAATTATTATTAAGTAGTTATTATTAGTTAGTTATTATTTCCGATTTTCCAATTTTTGTTTTTATTTTCAGGTTTTTCGTTCTTTTGAATTTTTCGTTTTTTCATTCTCTTTTTTAGGGTTTTAGAATTTTTGGATTTTCGAATTTTTCCAATTTCTGAATGTTCGAATTTTTAACTTTTGGATTTTCAAATTTTAGACTTTCGGATATTTCACATTTTTGAATTTCTGAATTTCCGAAACTTTGAATTTCTGAATTTTTGGATTTTCAAATTTCGGAAAAATTTGTTAAACGGGTTTTCGTGAATCTGAATATATCCAAATTAACGAATTTGTTTAATTTAGTCGAAAAACGAATTTGGAACGAAACGAATTGCACATGTCTAATGGTTTCCAGTTGTCAGTTGGCAGAATAGTCTTCTATCAGTGGGAGGAGAAGTGCCCCGAGGGCTGGATAAAGGCCAGCAAAGAGCCACATCTGTCCCCCAGGCTGTAGTTTGGAGACCACTGCTTTGGGTTGTCACGAATGGGGTTTATTTACTAAACAGGTGATTATGGACAAATGTCAAGGAATTTGTAAAATATAGATCAACTGCGAAAAAATGCCCCAGTTCATCTATTTTTCCTGCTGAGCTGTCTGGACTGAAAGAAAATCTCTGATTTGTGTTCATAATTTCCTATTTAGTGACTAAATTCATCCTATAATCATAAGCTGCAAATTGGATTGAATAAAAAAAAGAACAATGAAAACATACTCAGCAATCATTATTATAAGTGTGTGTGCATATATGTATATATCTATCTATATATATATATATATATACACGGATGTGTGTTTGAGCTTTGGGCTGCACATGATCATACAATAGGCTGCACACACCTATGATGAAATTACAAAATGTCCCTAAAGTGTATAAAAGTCCCAGGTGACACAGGTCCTAAAATCTAGGGAAACTAGAACTGTCATTATTAGGCCCCTTTCACACTGGGGAGGGGGCGGCGTCAGCGGTAAAGCGCCGCTATTGTTTTACCCCCCAAGAAAGGGTTAAAAACCACCGCAAAGCGCCTCTGCAGAGGCGTTTTGCCGGTAGGATAGCTGCGCTGTCCCATTGATTTCAATGGGCAGGAGCGGTGAAGGAGCGGTGTATACAAGTATATATACGCTTTGCGGTGGTTTTTAACCCTTTCTCGGCTGCTAGTGGGAGTAAAACCGCCCTGCTAGCGGCCGAATACCGACGGTAAAGCGCTGCTAACAATAGCGGGGCTTTACCGCTGACGCCACCCCCGCCCCAGTGTGAAAGGGGCCTTAGTCTGCACAATTATTAAAGCCAGCTCATTGATCAGATTGTGTCAGTTAGCTAGACAGTTGATCTGTGATCACACCTGTGAGAGGCAGCACGTGATTGGCTGGAGAAGTTTCAAATTTCAAATCCACGGCCTATTTTTAGCTACAGACAGCAGACTGGTCGGGTCGGTTATATAACAGACAATAATATGATCTGTACTGACACATTCAAAATCTCATGATTTTTGTGGAGTGTTTTGTACCTTTGCACATGCAATTTTGACACGATTTGCATTTTACATTTTGCATTCTTTGTGCTTTTTTTTGCCAATTTGTTGTTGGGCAGATTAAAAATTGCAAATTGTAGTAAAATCACATGTGCAAAAACGCTCTACATGTTTTTCTACAGCTTCTCTATTGAAGTCTATTGAACCAAAGAAGCACCATTTTGCATTTAAATAAGACCCTGACTCTTTCCAAAAATGTAGCGGCTGAAAAAAGCTTGGATGTGAATGTGTCCCATCGGAAACCATGTTAAATGAACTGTACTGCATTACTGCAAAAAGCCCCAAAAAATGCATAGGTGTGGTTCCAGGCCTTAACCTCACTGACGGTTTTCCTGAGTGTGGCTCGGGGTTAAATTTCAGCACCATTAGCGGTAACCCCGAGCCACACTTGGGATTGTATTGTAGGATCCTGGTGCAGGGTACTTACCTTGTCCCCAGGATCCTGCGATGTCCCCCCGCTGTGTCTGCGGGCTCTGTCCTCCCTCCGAAGCCTCTGTGTGCTGGGCTCCGTTCCCTGCGAGCGTTGCGACGCACGGGGGCGGAGCCCAGCGGCAAATTCAAAAAAGTGAAAAATAATAATACATAGAGTACACTGTAATCTTATAGATTACATTACTGTATGAAATTATTTCACATCCCTTTTGTCCAATGCCCTGCATGCAGTTTTATATTATATATACTGTTCTTTCTGCCTGGAAACTGGAGATTGTCCATAGCAACCAAAAAGTGTGCCTTTACATCAAAAGTGGTTTTAGACCAGCTAGAAAACAGCAATAGTAAATTAGAACACTTGCAGAATTGAGCGATTTGTGGGGAAATTAATTTTATTTTTATTACATTATTATTTTTTTATAATTATCTATATTTATTTATTATATTATAATTTATGATTTTGTGTTTCAAACTTCATCATACCCGGGATATCTACTAGACTCTTGGTGGACAGATTTAAGTGTGTTGTTGTTAAGAATTACAGGCCTACAATATAAAATGCCAAATTTCTATGCAAAATAATTGTACCGCTTTGAGACGCAAAAATCTGACATAATCATACCGCCAGGGGGGTTAAGGCTCAGGTTCACACCTATGCAGCTTGTTTTTGATCCAATTCTGCAGTGCTTTTTGTTGTACGGTCTTACAGCGATTTGTGTTTTGCATTTTTGTTATGATTTTTTTTTTGGCCAATTTGTTGGGCAGATTAAAAAATGCAAATCGCACCAAAATCACAGCAAAACGGACCACATGCTTTTCTGAAGCTTCTCCATTAAAGTCTATTGAATGAAAAAAGCACCACTTATCATTTAAAAAAAATCTCTGACCCTTTCCAAAAAAAAAGAGCGGCTAAAAAAAGCATAGATGTGAACGCGTGCCACAGGAAACCATGTTAAATGAATAAGCCTCAGGTGTGTTGGAGGTTATGGAGGAGAGATAAGGGAGAGGAAAGGAGTTCAAGGGCACAAAGTTTTATTAAAAGACCGTGTGGCCTTATGGAGAAGGCATCTGACTTCAGATCAGAAGATTGAGGGTTCAAGTCCCTTTATGGTCTTTGTCCATGCTACTTTGTCCAACTTCTGTGGCCTCTGTTAATAAGCAAGGGATTGCCAAAAAAAGGGCATGGGTGTTAGGCACTGCCATGGGGGACATGTACCAGTGTAAAAAAACTATTTGTCCATAAGGGAGTGGGGTCACTTTTCTGTGACTTTGAGGGCAACATAAGAAAAACACCAATCCTTTCAATGACATGCTTGGGAGATGCCTCTAGGCTCCATTCACACTTCGTGGTTTGGAATTGTGGGCAGAACCACCCCGATTCCACCTGTGATTCCAAATTGTGTGGTAATCGGTGCAAAACGTGCAATTTTAAATGGCACCCTGTATGCGGTGCAATTTTGCGGCGATAGTTGCTCGACAGGGTTCGCCTGCAATTGCAGCAAGACGTGACTATAAAAATCGCATGAAGCTTGTCACTAAAAAAACACGCACAGGGCAGCTCATTGAAGTAAATGGGCTGCCCTGTGTGTGACAGGCAGAATTGCATGAAACACAATATCACAAAAAGTCTACAAGCCATTAAAAAGTTTACTGTTGAAAAAAAATAAAACTAAAGCCTCAAGTTGAAGTTGAGGGGAAGGACCTCCAAAGATATAATATCTGGAATATTGCCTGTGCCATACAGAACACAGGAAAGACGGTGAGATTAGAAAACTGAATGCATGGCTGAAGGCCTGGTGGAGAGGGAAGGATTTGGGTTTCTAGAGCTGAATGGGTGTGCGTACTTCAAAGTCACTAATTGCAGTTTGTTACAGGTCACCCAGTATTAACGAGGAGTTGAAGCTCCTCACACTGATAGAAAGAGCTGGGAGGGCTGGGACAATGATAATAATGGGGGATTTAACTACTCTGAAATTAACTGGAGTATTGGCACTGCTGGAACTAGGGTTGCCACCTGTCCGGGATTCATCCGGACAGTCCGGGTATTGAATCATATGTCCGGGCTTCAGTCCACCTGAAACCCGGACACATTATTTAGACTGGGCTGTGGCTCCCCAAGTAACCAAGATAGGCACACACAAATCTGTTGCTATCCGGGAGCTGCGGGCGGCTGTCTGGGAGCAGGTTTGGGATCACTGGGGGACAGGGTGATGATGTCAGCAAAAGCAATTTGGCCACACCCACATTTTGCAGCAGCACACTATGTGCACTGCATTACTAAGTCTTCGGGTTTGGCTTAAAGAAAAGGTGGCAACCCTACATGGAGTACAGGCAATTTTACCACTATATGCAGAGTTTGGCAAGCAAGATACAATGTAAAATTGCAGGTTGGCAATAATAAAGAGGGAAAAAAATGTGACATTAGGAGGCAGTAGAATCATACCTGGATGCTAGCATAACTCCTTTCACCACCCATTACAAAGCATTCCAACACAGATCACTTTTCAGGGGTGGGGGGAGCAGTAAACACTACCACTAGTGTGAAAGGAGCCTTTAAAGTGGAGCCAAAGGCATACAAACTTAGGCCGGCCAATTCAAATCTCAAATTGTTAATGGGCGGGCTGAATGTACCAAGTTGATCGATTAATCAACTTTGGTACAACCAGCCTGCCGGATTGTCTTGCGATTATCACTAGTGGCTGCTATAGCCACTAACAATACTCACAGCTTCCCCCGCCCACCCCCCCACCCCCCACTGGGAGAAGACAATTGCTGATTGCCCTGTCAATACTGTCTGTGTGTTGATGGGGGAATCGTGCAATTTTTTTTCTGACAATCTGTGGTTTCAGGAAAGAAATTTGCGCTGTGCATGGCCAGCCTTAAGCTGCCCATACACCATACTATTTTTTAATTCAATTTCTGTTAGATTTACCTTCAACTATGAAGTGCAAGCGCCTGCCTCATTGCATACAAATTGAAAGTGTTCAGGTCTGACCTCATATTATATGGTTTCGGTAAATCTAAAGGAAAGTTGTCCAAGAAAATTGTATAATCTATTAGATTGTAAGCTCTTCTGAGCAGGGCCCTCTTAATCCTCTTGTATTTTATTGTATTATAACTGTATTGTCTCCTTTTTATATTGTAAAGCGATGCGTAAACTGTTGGCGCTATATAAATCCTGTATAATAATAATATAATAAAAATGTATAGCCACTGTCAGCCTAACATAAGTTCCGATGGTCCGACGCCCGTGAGGTCCCTTGTAGGTGCGGCATTTTCTCACTGGGTTCTTCTGGGTGCCGATCTACAACCATTTTGATTGGCTGGCATGGGATGACATCACTCTCATGCATGTGGAGGAGTGCAGTCATACTTGCTGCAGAAGATTGCAAATAGGCAGGAGAGTGTACTTTGCATGTCTCTGCCCGTACGCAATTTTATTTTTTTACATTTAGTTTTGCTTTAATTGAAATAACAAGTTTGTATGGGCTTAGCATGTACGTCAGTTGTAAACTGGGGAAAAAAATAATTTCAAGGCTGCAAGCTGGCAGCAGTCATTGTTTTCTGGAAAGAAAATGTCTCTGAGAATATTATGATTGTTTGTCATATTAGATGGCAATCATTAATTTAATGGTAACCATTACCAATGCCTTGAACACATGGTGTATGGGAAGAGCAGAATATGACAAATGACATAATGATCCGTAATGCTCTTGTTGAGTAGAAACACATCCAAAAGGTCACTTGAAAGATCCTGAACTTGATGCAGAGCCTTTTCCAGAAAAGAGAATCTCCCCTTCCTCCGACTGACTGGACAACGCTAGAATAATGACTTAACCTGTTAATGAGATTTCACTAAGACAAGCAGCTCATAATTTATTGAGGTCATACATTGACTGAATGGGGCAAATTTGCATTTGACCTCTCAGCTATAGAGTGGGGTTATAGGAAGCTCTGTCTTGAAAACGATGATTAATAGATATGGCAGCGATGCCGCAGTAATCTGTTTTATGACAGATGAGTTTAGGGAGCTGTAAATTCAAAATATACAATGGTGAGAGACAGTCATTTCCATAGAGGAATACAGCAGGCATGTGGATTTTGTAAATTATTTGTCCCTGAGCCAAAACTAAGCAGATAGAGTCTTATTTACCTATCTACATGTTAAAGCAGATCTTCACCCTCAAATATATTATTCCTCCTCTTCACCTCTCCTCCAGTCCTCTGCGCATAATCAGCGCTCTTTTTAAAAAAAATGATTTAATCTTTTTCTTTTCTAAATTGTCCTGCCCACCCTCTTGCACATTCTCCCAGGTGATAGTTGTGCACTGTCCTCCTTTTGCCTCTTGGAATAGGCTGGTGATATACCCCAGGAGACAAAGCCTTTCATATCGTAAAGTATAAGGCCTCATGCACACAGGATGTTTAAAAAACGCCAGCGCTGCTGCCAGGAAAAAAGCAGTGGTACAACCAAGCTTTTAGCCACGTTTTTTTAATAGCGTTTATGGGCTCTTATGCGTGTTTTTTGGCGTTTGCGTTTTTGACATTTTTACAGTGAAAACACTCCCTATAATGTAAAAATGCCTAAAAATGCCAAACGCGGCTAAAAGCTTGTTACAGTGTTTCAGGGCTGGACTGGGACAAAAATTTGGCCCTGGACCTCATGACCGGCCCACTTTAATTTTGAGTGTCCCCAACAGCGTCCCCCTTACATCAGAGTGTCCCAATCAGCAGCTCCCTTCACAGAGAGTCCCAATCAGCAGCCCACTTCACATCAGAGTCCCCATCAGAGAGTCCCCACCAGCAACTCCCTTCACATCAGAGTGTCCCCAACAGCATCCCCCTTACATCAGAGTGTCCCCAACAGCATCCCCCTTACATGAGAGTGTCCCCAACAGCGTCCCCCTTACATCAGAGTGTCCCAATCAGCAGCTCCCTTCACATCAGGGTGTCCCCATCAGAAGCCCTTCACATCAGAGTCCCCACCAACAGCTCACTTCACATCAGAGTCCCCACCAGCAGCCCACTTCACATCACAGTCCCCACCAGCAGCCCACTTCACATCAGAGTCCCCACCAGCAGCCCACTTCACATAAGAGTCCCCATCAGAAGCCCTTCACATCAGAGTCCCCATCAGAAGCCCTTCACATCAGAATCCCCACCAGCAGCCCACTTCACATCAGAGTCCCCACCAGCAGCCCACTTCACATTAGTGTCCCCACCAGCAGCCCACTTCACATCAGAGTCCCCACCAGCAGCCCACTTCACATTAGAAAAATAAAAAATTACTGCGCTTCCCTACACCCCCAAGCTGCAGTTCTAATTCTCAGGTAGAAGAATCAAATAAGTAAAGCAATTTAAAAGAACCGCGCTAAAAATTTTATATATAGTGAATTCTCAAATATCTCAAATGATGTGATAAACTCAACGTGATAAATTAAATTCTGAATCCAAATGACAACACAATATATATGTAATAAATTGAATAATCAAAAACATATATTGAAAAACTTTATGCAAATAAAATATAAAAAGTGACAAAAAAGAGACAAAAAGGATAAAGTCCGTGACTTTAATAGTGACTTCAAATACCAACAGTCCTTATTGTAAATAATTCCACCAATAGTGATTGAAAACTTTAGTGAGTAGAAACGTCTCGTGAAAAGGATCCACCACCTATGTAGATATATGTTTACCAGAGGTAAGCTTGAATGAAGCTTATGCCAGAAATCCACTCTGTGGGGACACCACCATCGATCTCAGCATAGAGGGAGGATCGCCCGGAACTCACCGACAAAAAGGCCAAATAACTCAGCAATGGGAACCCAGGGAAATAAAAAACACATCCTCCATAGTGTGAATCCGCTTAAACAGTTTATTGTAAGAAGTAAAAGTAGCGCACTTACTAGAAATGACAAATAAAACAGCATGTAATATAAATCAGCCGGCCGGCCTGCATGCACCCGTTCACAGTGGGATAGAAACGATGACGTCAGCGCGTCTGCCTTCCGACGTACGTTTCGTCCTATTGGACGTTGTCATAGGAACGGGACAACGTTCCTATGACAACGTCCAATAGGACGAAACGTACGTCGGAAGGCAGACGCGCTGACGTCATCGTTTCTATCCCACTGTGAACGGGTGCATGCAGGCCGGCCGGCTGATTTATATTACATGCTGTTTTATTCGTCATTTCTAGTAAGTGCGCTACTTTTACTTCTTACAATAAACTGTTTAAGCGGATTCACACTATGGAGGATGTGTTTTTTATTTCCCTGGGTTCCCATTGCTGAGTTATTTGGCCTTTTTGTCGGTGAGTTCCGGGCGATCCTCCCTCTATGCTGAGATCGATGGTGGTGTCCCCACAGAGTGGATTTCTGGCATAAGCTTCATTCAAGCTTACCTCTGGTAAACATATATCTACATAGGTGGTGGATCCTTTTCACGAGACGTTTCTACTCACTAAAGTTTTCAATCACTATTGGTGGAATTATTTACAATAAGGACTGTTGGTATTTGAAGTCACTTCACATTAGAGTCCCCACAAGAGTTATCACTTGTGATAACAAGTGATAGGGGAGAGAGGAAGGAAAGTCTGCTGTTGGTCTATCTCCCCCTGCAGGCTGGAGGGAGCATAACGCCTAATGCTCTCTCCAGCATATGACGGAAGCTGCTCCTCCTGACAGGAGTGAAATTGCGATCACTCACTGTCAGAGAGGAGTGGCTCCAGGACCGCACCTGACTGGCCCACTGAGCCATCGGTCCACCGGGAATCTCCATGGCCAGTACATGCCTGGCCGCATTTAGCTGCGTTTTTTGACGTTTTTCGTATTTACAGCTCGATAACATGAAATCTCTGGTGCACAGAAAGGTGTATTCCCCTAAGTAACAATATCCTCTAAACAACTATTAGATAAGTATATATATAGTACATTAGTCCAAGTACATAATTGGTTAAATTGGTTAAAAGTTAAAGGAGGCAGCCATCCTGAGAGTGTGTCCAAACTCTGTAAGATAGATCGAAAAAAAAAGGGAAGGGAGAGGCCCACCTCAGTGTAGTATTAGGGTATCAGCATTTATTGCACAAAGTAAAAAAACACTTACAAGATGTAAGAGATTATTACGATCATCATGGTGTCATAGGTCCCGTGGCATCCACCATCCTGCAGGCTCCACCAGCAGGCCGAGTAACCTGGAGAAGAGATGTAGGCTCCAATCGCATAGCCTGTATTCCTGTCGTGGCCGATCCCAACACCTGCCTTTTCCGGTATCGTCACTTCTGCCTGTGCGGTCCATGCTGGTCAGCATCCTAGCCTTTCCACATCTCTTCTCCAGTTACTCGGCCCGCCGGTGGAGCCTGCAGGATGTCAGATGCCACGGGACCTATGACACCAAGATGAGCATGATAATCTCTTACATCTTGTAAGTGTTTTTACAGCTCAACAGCCTCTCCTCCTGGATGCACAGGCTGTCATTTTTTTGTACTGCCCCTAAACACTAAGCCCTCATGCACACAGGCTGTTAAAAAAACGTTATGAAAACGCCAGTATCTTTGCAGTGATTTTTTTAAACTTTTTTCAGCGTTTTTCAGCGTTTTTGCAATAGCGTTTTTAGCGTTTTTGAGCGTTTTTGAGCGTTTTTCCGCGTTAGCGTTTTTGAGCGTTTTTTTTTTTTTCAATTTTTTTTTTTCAATGGATCAAAAACGCTAAAAAACGTTGGTGAATGACGTTTTTGAGCGTTTTTGAGCGTTTTTCAGCATTAGAGCGTTTTTACAGCTGAAAAACGTCTCTCAGAACCCACTGGTCCTGGGTTTTCTTTACAGCTTAAAAACGCCTATGCCACTTGCAGCTCAAAAACGCCTAGGTGGGCATGAAGCCATAGACTAACATAGACATGCCTTTTTAACCTGAAAAAAAAGCTCAAAAAAGCAGCTGTAAAAACGTCCGTGTGCATGAGGACTTATGCCTCCAAACGCCTCTGAAAGTTTATGTGTGCATGGACACATAGGCTAACATGGAGGGGTGTTTAGCGGCAATTAAAAAAACATCAGACGCCCCTAACAGAAGCTGTAAAAAACGTCCTGTGTGCATGAACCCTAAGACAGCAGGCCTAGTGGCACGTCATTGCGAACCGAGAACAAGCTGCTGACATGATGTCACTCCAAAACATGGCAGCTCAGGACCGAGTAATGCCAGAAGAGAAGAGGGTCTCAACTGGACAACATTGGATCTGCTGAGTGGGTGAGTATCTTAAATGTGCAGAGCTTACCGTAAGGGAAGTAGGGGTTTAAAAAAAAAATTGGATGGAGGGTGGGAATTCTCTTTAAAGCCTCATGTGCACGGGTCGAAAAAACACCGCTTTTAGAGGCATTTTCAATTATTTTCATGTCTCTCAAGGCAGCCCAATTTTAGCCAATGTGTCCATACTACATTGATTCATATTTGAGGGGATAAAAAAGAAAAATGTCCAGAACCTGCGTTCCACACATGAATGCATAAATTCATACGAACAAGCACATATGCATATAGAATTAATTCCAGTAACTAGATAAAATGAATATTCTAGCCGATAGAATAAGTATAGGCATATTTGCTTGTAAAAGTCATACGCCCATAAATTGTGTGCCAAAACAAGCATTTTATACTTGGCAGAAACATCTAGTGTAGATGAAAGTATTTTTATATGCCCTTGTGCATGCAGTCTAAGGGGCATATTTATAAAAACATGTTATACCAAACATTCGCTAGTAGTAAATCAATCACTGTCATTTAAAGTTGAACTCCAGCAATGATCTGTATTGCATATTTCCCTAAGTCCATCTTGGCACAATGGAAGTATACATATTTCATACCTGATGGGCTGCTGAAAATCACATACATTAGTTGGTACCATTGGCTGGTATTTTTTTAATTAATACAAAGCGTTCTCTGATTGGATGAGGTGAACAGAAGGGTCAGTGATGTCACAGTCTCTAGTTTGTCCAATCAGAGAATGCCTTGTATTCATTAAAAAAAATACAAGGTCTTCTGTGAATAGCAGCAGCACTGAGTTAGAGCCTTCCATGGTTAGTGTGCAGAGGGGAAGCTGTTTGCACAGACCCCAAGCAAGACCCACGAGAGCACGTCTATCACTGTAGCAGCGATGAACACTACAGTGATTTTCAGCTTCCCCAGCAGCCCATGTATGCATACTTACATTGTGCAAAGCTGCAACAGTGTAAATATGCAATACAGATAATTCCTGCAGTTCAGCTTTAAAACACATGCAACAGGAAGATTCACCTGCAGTGAATGTTTGGTTACTGTCAGATTCATTTGAGACACACAGTAATGCATGACAGTGAAAATGCCATTGTTTTCAACGGTGGCCGCTCACATCAATGCAATGCAACTATAATGCGAGTTTGGGGAAGGGTCCTGTACTTTTGGTGCAATGCAGAGCGATTTTCTATCCCATAAACTTCAATGGAAACATATCAAAAACACATGTATATAAATTTTTGATGTGATTTTGGTGCATTTTTCTATTCACCACCTTTCCAGGAAGTAGTAGCAGTCACAGCAGCAGCAGCAGCAGCAGCAGCAGCAGCAGCAGCAGCAGCAGCAGCAGTAGTAGTAGTTTTACATGGTATCCTGCCAGTAAAACACTTAAGCAGGCCATACACGGTTTGAGATTTGAACCATGTATGGGCAGGCTGAATGTACCAAGTTGATCGATTGATCTTCTTGAGTACAACTAGCATACTGGGTTTTACCTGTGATTATCGCTAGCAACTGCTATAGCCACTAGAAATAATCACTGTCTTCTCCCGGCAGGGACAGATCCCCCCCCACACACACACACACACGCCAGGAGAAGACAATGGTCCGGCAGGAGGGATTCCTGCATCATCACTGTCTGTGTTGATGGTGGAATCAAGCAAATTTGCACTGTGTATGGTCGGCTTAAATCATTTGTTACCCCAAAACTTCATATTCCTGATATGTGCCTGCTGTACCATGTACTTGTATAAGATAGTATCCTGTTCTCTTTGTATGCTTCCAATGGTTGCAGGGAAGAAATTTGTGTAGGCCTGCCTTACTTTCCTAGTGTAACAACGCTCACTCATATGGAAGGGAAGAGTTGTCATCCTAGACTGCTCACACCTAATTTGGACTGCACCTCCTTCCCTCCTCATTTCCTTAAAATAGGGAAGGTGTTGTTTTGGTCACAGATGAGAACAGGTCAGGGCTGATAACACTGCTTCAGATTTCAGAGCATCAGAGATAGAGGTTCACTGGATTTCTGGTAGGAACAACAGGTGATTTTTTAGAGAACTAGATATAACACAAAAAAAAGCAGTTGTAGGGTTTACATTTAAAGTGACCTTATAACTAAAATTAAAGTGCCTGCAAAGGAGTAACAACATAGAAATTTACATGATAACCAATAAGTAGGGATGGGTTATTCCACCTGGCTTCGGATCACATAACTCAAACTTATAAGTGAATCCCATTTAGGTCCATAGGAGGAGCACAATTCTGGTAAATTCTGGCAATTTATGGACTAAGTTATTTTTCTTACAGGTAGTAATAGCGTTGACAATTTTCACAGCACTTTACATTCACATCAGTCCCTGCTTTCAAGGAACGTACAATCTAAGATCCTTACATCACAGTCATACATACACACACTGTGACCAATTTTAGACAGAAACCAAATAACCTACCAGCATGTATTTTGAATGTGGGAGGAAACCCAGAGAGAGAGCATGCAAACTCTGTGAGGATAGTGTCCTGACTGGGATTCAAACCAGGAACTCCAAGTGCTAAGAGGTAGAAGTGTTAACCAGTAAGCCATTGTGCTGTCTATCATCAGATAAGGGCATAGGCAGCTGGGCACTGCCATGTGGAACATTTAATAAATCAAAAAATGTTTTTCAAAAATACCATAAAGTGCAGAAAGGGTCCATTTACTGTGACATTGATGGTGATATTGAAAAAACACCAATCCTTAAAATTAAAAGCGTGGGAGATATGGTTAAGCTGTTTGTAGTGTTACAGAACAGTATGATTTTCATGGAGATCGTCAGTGGAACTGTATTCTGGTATCATTTTTTTTGGAAGTATAATTGATTTTTTAATGTTTGCATTTACCTTGGCTGAAACACAACAACACCCCAATTTGATTCATTTACACTTAAAAAATGTTTTTTTAGGTTGTTTTGGCTGACACCTGATTTTTTTCCAGCAGAACAGGCCTTAATTGACCAGTGGAAATAGCAGCCACAACAGATCTAAAAGCTATGGATTTTGCTCTTAAAAAAGTAAAGCTAATGCCCTCAACTTTGTACAAATTGGCCAGTGGCAAACATCTCGACTATAGTTTTTGAGCCTTTTTTTGAAGGGCCATGCTACATTGTCTTAAATGTTTAATAAAATGCCAAAACAGAATGCACAGTTCAAAGCCACAACCAAACATTCCTTGAACCCCCTCCTATCGCCTCCAGTTATTGCTAAAATATTCTAACTATAGACTTCAGCTATGCGTTTAGTAGACATTGTCTAGGACAGTACATAAGCACTTGAACAGGCAGCAAACAGAAAGAGGTAAAGCAGGCTCTATCTTTCAATAAAAGAGAGACAATAGTTATAAATATTGTTCAGTGGCTTTACAGTATGTAAGCAATTTGGTTAGGCCACAATAGGAGAATGAGGATAAGCAGGTTTTATCTTGAAATAAACATTGCAGTGGATGATCCACAAAGTAGTGATCTGGCTGTTTAACTTTACAGCACTGGATGCAGTGAGACATTTTAACATACCTGCTCTACTCTATATAGACATTTGACAGATGCCCTTCTTACACTTCACTTGTTAGTGCAATTTATCAATTATTCATTTTAATAAATCTATTTTTTTTTATTGCACCCGAACAGTGTGCATTTTTGCTTGCATTGTTCTGTACTGAAAAATCCCTGACTTAAGAAGATGCAAGACCTGGGTTTCACCTTTCAAAAATGACCAGCTTATTATTCACTCTTGGCTTAGAGTTGACTAGAAGGACTCAACTTCTGGCTTGAACTTGACAAAGGCTTGTTTTGTGTTCAACTGTTATTTTCTTTTCTGCTTAATACATAATATGTCTTGTATATCTGGATGTTGGTACCCATAGGTTCCTACATACACTGAATGGTGAAGGCACAATCCAACCACTTATTGACACAGTCATGCCACAGCCCTGAATGTATATCTCATCTTAGCTTCAGGGAAAGGAGATGGGCTGAGGAGAGGTACAGGCAGAAAATAACTGTCACTGTCATTCTATACTTACGGGCTGCTTAAAGTGGAGTTCCACCCACTTTTACAACTCTTCAGCATCCCTCACTAAACTGTGCACTGTAAACGAATTGGATATTTTTAAATTTTTTTTCTCAGCACTTACTGTATATCTGCTGCATTCATTTTTCATTTCCTCCTCCCTGGCCGCGGCCCATTGCATCATTTCCTGTTTGCAATGCCTTCTGGGAAGGGGTGGCAACTTCCTCTGAAACTGCCGTTGCTATGGAAACCTGACCTGAAACCTATTACACTGCTTGTGCTGCACTGAGCATGTGCAAGATCTGCAAGGTTGAGATCCAGGAAGAAATACAGTCTGGCTTCAGATGCCCAGACTTAAGATGGCCACGGCCTGCTGTAGGTTTATAAAATAACAAACTACTGCTATAAACTAACAAAACAGACCTTAGTTTACAGACTAACTTTACTAGAATACATTAAGCTTGTGTATTATATAGGTATTTTTAGCTAAAAAGTATAATTTCGGCTGGAACACCACTTTAAAATGCAAAAGCACAAATCAATATTAGCATTGCCAATTTGTCCAAATTAGGCAATCACAGCAAAACTGTCATGGATTTTGTAGATGCTGAGAAATTCAATAAAAACTTGCCATTGTAGGGAGCAATTTGTTATTTTGAGAATCTTGCAGTTCTACAATGATCTATAATTGTCTTCAAAATCATTACAGAATTTAGAAACAATCACAGTACATTTGTTGGTTGTAGACATACTGTAAATGTTGGCAATGCATAGCAAAACCACAATTTATTTTCCGCTTTTCCAGATATACTTGTAAAAGAGATCAAATTGATGTAAACAATTTATGTGTTCAATGATAAAAAAAAAAAAACATTCTTTCTGCATACAGTTTGCCTATTCAGGCAACATTAGTTAAAGAATAATTTCAGGCATCAGCATGTTATACATAATTACTTTGGTCCAGCTTCGACCAATGTAACTATGTATATACCATACTTGGCTGATTTAGATGAAAGCTGGGAATCACTGAAGTAGACACCACTACAGACACTCAAGTAGACACTTACTTCTGGGTACCCTGCTGAACAGCTACTTTCCTGCATTGTGTTCACAGTAGGTAGGCCGCTCAGCATGGGCACCATTCAGAGAATGCTTTGCATTTGCTGATAGAATGCAAAGCGTTTGCTAATTGAACGAGGTGGAAAGGTGGGGCAATGATGTTACATCCTTCACTTCATCCAATCAGAGAATGCTTTGCATTCAGTCTGCACATTACAGTTGCTAAGCGGTTAGCAGTTCTGCCTAGTAGCACTAGGGTCATCGGTTTGAATCCCAACTATGGAACTACCTGCCTGGAGTTTGCATGTTCTCTCTGTGTCTGCGTGGGTTTCCTCCCACACTCCAAAACATGCTAATAGGTTAATTGGCTCCTGTCTGAATTGGCCCTAGTGTGTGTATGTATGAATGTGAGTTAGGGACCTTAGATTGTAAGCTCCTTGGGACTGATGCGAATGTACAATATATGTATGTAAAGCACTGTGTTAATTGATGGTGCTATATAGGTACCTATAATAAATAAATAAATAAATAAATAAAAATTCTGACAATGCTAGGCATTCTCTGAATGGCACCTGTGCGGCCAACCTTCTGTGTTCACAATGCATCAGGCCGGCTGCTCAGCATGGGACTTGGAAGCTAGTGGAGATCACTGGAGTAGCAGTGTCTACTTCAGTAATTTCCTGCTTCCAGGGGAATTGGCCAAGTATGATATATACATAGTTACGCTGGTCCAAGCTAGACCAATTTAATTATGTATAACATGCTGATGCCTGGAATTATTCTTTAAAGTGATTGTAAAGGTTTTTTTTTGTAAAATAACAAACACTTCATACTTACCTGCTCTGTGCAAAACCCTTGCACAGAGCGCGGCCCCGATACTCTTTTTCTGGGGTGTCCCGGCCTCGCTCCTGGCTCCCCTTTTTCATTGTGTGCCCCCACAGAGAGACGCTTTCCATGGGGGGCACCCTTGCGGGTGCTCCCGAGTCCTGCTGCTGCTGCATCCATTGACACAGACCGCAGGACTTGGCCCCACCCTCCGGCTCCCGTGTCACTGGATTTGATTGCGCGTTCGCTGCTATCAATCTATCCAATTAGGACCCAAGACATTGGCTGGAACTGCTGGGCTCGTGCCTGGTAAGAAAAAGGGGGCTCTGGGGCGCAGCTGCAGTGCAGAAGGTTTTCACCTTTATGCATAGAATGCATGAAGGTGAAAACCTTGAGGGTTTACAACTCCTTTAATCTTCACATACTCAGGCTCTGCTTCATGCATTGCAATGTTGCACAGTTATTGTATTTTACTGCCCCCTCCCACAATGCAAGTCTATGAGGTTTATTTAGTAAAGAAATAAAAAATGTTCACTTAGAAATGTGAATGTCTTTGTAGCAATTGGTTGAATGTAAAAATCACATGATTTTTTTGTAAGAGCGGCAATAACTAAAATACACTATATATTTCCTTTAAGGGTCAGTTCACACCAGAATGCGGTGTGGAAAACTACGTCCTATGCACGTTTCCAGGACCATGTTCAAAACACACTGCACTTGCGATATGCAACGGGTGTCAGTGTTAACTTTATGACACCCCAGTGTGTTTGCCTGCTCTGGATCACATGGTACAGTAGTACCATGTGAATCTATTGCTGTGCATTTTGTAATGTAGTATATGCACTACTTTTGGTGTGGTCTTCTGTGCTTTCAGCCCATTCAAATGAATAAGCTGAAATCGCACTCCACTCGGATCGAAAGTGAATAGATTCATGCCCTATGGCCATAAGGCCCTATGACTGCCTGGAAGAGACACTACAATTATTTTGGGTCATTTTAATCTAATTGCTGTTTTTACTTTTTCTTGGCTGCTCTTTTATGTGTGTAATATTTAATACATATCTTCCTACTGCTGTACTGATGTAAATGCAAGCAGGTAAATATACAGTATGTTCACCAAAACATTAAAAAATGTTATTGTCTTTAATCTGTTAATATAATTTTATAAGTCATTTTCAAAATTTTTAAATGCAGCGTTGTGAAAATTATGGTCATCCAGCCATGAAGGTCTTTGAGCACTTTCAGAGCTCGGTTCACACTTGTGCGATGCGGCAACCAGTGCGATTCCAGTGCCTGTTCCAGCATCGCATCTCATTTGCAGGCAGTTCACCCTGCTCTCTGCGAACCACTGCGGGTGTCAATGTAAAGTTAATGGCACCCCAAATTGGGTTGCAGATTGCAGTGCAAACTGTGAAATCGGACAGGTGTGAACACCCATGCGATCCGATTCTAGTGCGGACCAAAGAAAGGGCCCTGCACCATTTCTTTGTGTACGGCTGGCCATAGATTAATTGTTTTTTTTTTTGTTTAGCCGTTAAGCCAAACAAAAAAAAAATTAACAGATTTCCTCATCTACATGAACAAGATGGAGGGAGGAATCCTCCCTGCTGTGCCATTGCATTCTGACAGTGACAAATCATCTGCTGTCAGAATGCACTGGACAGCAGCTGCAGCCAATTGGCTGCAGCCTGTGACCAATAAGAGTTTTTCAGCAATCCTGTTCGACAGTGCCGCCGGGGGACCCGATGCGCATGGCCGGCGGCACGTTCGCTGCCGGCTACCCACGATGTCGGGCTTGAGAGCCAGAACGGGGATTTGTGTGTGTAAACACACAAATCCCTGTTTTGACAGGGGAGGAGAGACAGATCGTCTTAGTAGGAACAACGATCTGGCTTCTCCTTTAGTCAGTCCCATCCCCCCTACAGTTAGAACACACCCAGGGAACATATTTAACCCCTTAATCGCTCCCAATGTTAACCCCTTCCCTGCCAGTGACATTTACACAGTAATCAGTTCATTTTTATAGCAAAAATGTAAAAATGTCAACGGTCCCAAAAAAGTGTCAAAAGTGTCCGAACTTTCGCAGTCCCAATTAAAATCGCTGATCGCCGCCATAACTAGTAAAAAAAAATAAAATTATAAAAATGCCATAAAAATGCCATAAATCAAATGCCTATTTTGTAGATGCTAAGACTTTTCCGTAAACCAATCAATATACGCTTATTGCGATTTTTTTAACCAAAAATATGTAGAAGAATACATATCGGTCTAAAGTGATGAAGAAATTTGCTTTTCAAAAACATTTTGGGGGATATTTATTATAGCAAAAAGTAAAAAATATAGTTTTTTTTTTTTTAATTGTCAGACTTTTTTTGTTTATAGCGCAAAAAATAAAAACCGCAGAGGTGATAAAATATCACCAAAAGAAAGCTCTATTTGTGGGAAAAAAAGGACGTCAGTTTTATTTGGGTACAACGTCGCACGACCATGCATCTGTCAGCGCCGTATTGCAAAAAATGGCCTGGTCAGGAAGGGGGTAAATCCTTCCGGGGCTGAAGTGGTTAATGATTATTTTTTAATGCCAAGCGAAATAAATGAAATGCTGTAGAAAAGCACTACACAATACCTGGTAATGCTGGAATTTTTTCAGTGGATCCCACGCAAGTATTCAAGACATAAACGACTGATAAAGTATTATTATAATATTGCTATAAAATGGATAGCCATTCTTCCCAGGTATCTGACAGCTACTTGAATGTTTCTCATTAACATAGTAAGACAGAGTAATTTACAGCCTATACAATTTAACTAATTCATATGTGAATGGAGTTATTTTCTGTGTAATTAGGACAGAGCACTGGGCTGCCAGGTCTCACTATTTCACAGCGATCTGGAATTCCTTGGACAGCGAAAGCAGAGGGACACGGTGGTGGCTGCGATGACCTTAGTTGGTTCCCACAATTCAGCCTTCATAAAATGGCAACCGTGCCGCCCTTACTGGGATGGTAACAATTTTATTGCGATTTGTATGTGCTAATTAATTGACCTGCCATTGTAGCCTAGAAGCTATTTATGACGAATGGGTCATTGTTCCTCTTACTAGTCACTGGACTGTTAAACCAGAACTGAAGGAAATGAATGTGACACTTAGCCAAATAAAGAAAATCTATACCATTCCCTGCTTGCATGGCAATATTGTTACTATATATAAAATAAATATATTTTTAAATGTATTTTTGATGCAGTCTTAAATGGCCTTTTAATTTGAAACTAAACTCTGGTTTAGAAAGAAAAAAATCTATGCAAGTGTGTATTCTTAAAGTGATTGTAAGGCTTTTTTTTTTTTTTTTTAAATAACAAACATGTCATATTTACCTCCACTGTGCAGTTCGTTTTGCACAGAGTGAGTGGCTCCGATCCTCGACTTCCGGGGTCCCCTGGCGGCACTGGTAGCTCCTCCCCCACATCGTATAACCCCCTAGGTGAATCGCTCTCCTGGGGGGTTACCTTGCGGGCGCACTCCCGACTCCAGCATTTGCATCCATACACACAGAATGCCGGACTCGACCCCGTCCCCCGCAACCCGCGTCATTGGAGTTAATTGACAGCAGTAGGAGCCAAGGGATATGCTGCTATTAATCTGTCTAATCAAGAGCCGAGACATCGGGCAGAGGGGAAGAGCGCGTCTCCAGCGGGGGAATACAGGACTCAGGTAAGTAAAATGGGGGGCTGGGGGGGGGGTCAGTGACAGAAGTTTTTTCACCTTAATGCATAGGATGCATTAGGGTGAAAAAACATGAGGGTTTACAACCCCTTTAACTTTAAAAAGTCCCTTCCTAAAAATCTCCAAATTTCCTTCTTTTTCTTTGCTGGTGTGATCTGACATCCTGTTAGAGAGGATGACTATGTTCATTCTCCATGTTTTTATACTGTATGTACGAGCGTAGCCACCCTATTTTATGTACGAACGTAGCCACCCTCTTTTATGTACGAACGTAGCCACCCTCTTTTATGTACGAATGTAGCCACCCTCTTTTATGTACGAACGTAGCCACCCTCTTTTATGTACGAACGTAGCCAGCCTCTTTTATGTACGAACGTAGCCACCCTCTTTTATGTACGAACGTAGCCAGCCTCTTTTATGTATGAACGTAGCCACCCTCTTTTATGTATGAACATAGCCACCCTTTTTTATGTACAAACGTAGCCACCCTCTTTTATGTACGAATGTAGCCACCCTATTTTATGTACGCACGTAGCCACCCTCTTTTATGTACGAACGTAGCCACCCTCTTTTATGTACGAGCGTAGCCACCCTCTTTTATGTACAAACGTAGCCACCCTCTTTTATGTACAAATGTAGTCACCCTCTTTTATGTACAAACGTAGCCACCCTCTTTTATGTACAAACGTAGCCAGCCTCTTTTATGTATGAACGTAGCCAGCCTCTTTTATGTACGAACGTAGCCACCCTCTTTTATGTACAAACGTAGCCACCCTCTTTTATGTACAAACGTAGCCAGCCTCTTTTATGTATGAATGTAGCCACCCTCTTTTATGTATGAACGTAGCCACCCTCTTTTATGTACGCACGTAGCCAGCCTCTTTTATGTACAAACGTAGCCACCCTCTTTTATGTACGAACGTAGCCACCCTCTTTTATGTATGAATGTAGCCACCCTCTTTTATGTATGAACGTAGCCACCCTCTTTTATGTACGAACGTAGCCACCCTCTTTTATGTACGAACGTAGCCACCCTCTTTTATGTACGAACGTAGCCAGCCTCTTTTACGCAACCCTGAGATGGACTGGGGATTATAGATTATGGACTATGGGATGTATAATATGCATAGAGCAAACAAAAGGAAGTGAGAGGGAAAAGAATAGGCTCAGAAGCTCACAAAGGACATTACACAAATGCAGAAACTATTTAAAGGAGAAGTCCAGCCTGCGCTCGTCCGGCTGGGCTTCTCCTATAGGTCACAGGAGTGCAATTCGTTTTGTGACCCGTTTTCAACAGAGAAAGGTCTGAAGTCTGCTCTCTGCTGAGGTCACTAGAATCAGTCCAG
Organism: Aquarana catesbeiana; assembly: GCF_042186555.1. NCBI lineage: Eukaryota > Metazoa > Chordata > Amphibia > Anura > Ranidae > Aquarana > Aquarana catesbeiana. Next base: position 72,472,687 of record NC_133336.1, read on the forward strand.
GCACCACGTCATCACGCCAATAAAGTCTGGATTCGCCAGGTGCCTGGACTGATGCCTGTTTCAGCCTCTCAGTGAGCCGCTGAGAGACTGAGGCAGCCGCTCCCCGCCCCTCTAAAGCTCAGCGTTCCAGTGAGTGAGGAAGAGCAGAGAGGAGAGCTGCTGATTGAAAAATCAGCAGCTCTCTGTTCGGGTATCTGTGAGACCCGTCAAATTGGCGGCATTTGATGGCTCGGCATCGGCGGCATTTGATGCAGAGTACTTTTTCCTCACAGTGCGTTCTCCAAGTGTGTCACCAGGCCCTTCTGAGAGACCATCCTTCTTCCTGACTCTCTCCCCTGGGTCTCCTCCTTGGCACAGCTTCCTCCAGGCCAAGCAGGACAGCTTTAGGGCCACTTCAGCACATGTTAGGCCCCAAAACATTCTATTGGGCCTAACAGCAGAGCTCGATTCAGCAGCAACTTTATGGGCCTCAGCCCAAGGGAAGAGAGAGAACACATGGCCCCTCCCAAATATTTATATCCTCCCTCAGCATGCACCAGTAAATCTCCTACTGGATTGGATATAAATATTCATATCTTAGTTTTGTTTGTTAAATCTCATACTATGACCAGTAATACTGGTGACATTGAGAAATCACAAGCCATCTTAAAGAGCAAGTAAAGTCTTCCTCTTTAATTGTACCTACAGGTAAGCCTATAGTAAGGCTTACCTGTAGGTACTGTAAATATCTCCTTAATTTGCACGGTTTAGGAGATATTTACTACATACTCTGCCGCCGACGTCATCAGTGCATGCACACTGAAGGAACGGCCGCTCGTGATGTTTCTTCAGGACCCATGCCGCTGGTCGCATGCACGGGAGTGACGCCATTGCAGCTCCGGCCAATCACAGTCCTGGAGCCCGCGGTCCCAGAAATTAACTCTGGGAAAGTTGTTGGCCGTGGGAGCGGAGTGCGGCTGGCACTGCAAGGCATCGTTCTAAGGTAAGTATTTCCGTATTTCATAATGAGCTAGTATGCAATGCATACTAGCTCATTATGCTTTTGTCTTGCAGGTTTTTTTTTTTGCCGGAGGTTTACAACCACTTTAAACTTAGGGAACAATCAGGTAAAAAATAATACAATTGGTCTGAGCTAACTACAGCCAAGCCAAAAATGTAATTGACACAGTAGCCCCTATTTAGGACAAGGAGGCTACAGTCCCCTTTGATGTGTTACATATACCATTGAAAGCAATTTGTTATATTTGTTTGATAAAAAATATACTGTACCTGCAGATCCTGCCAGAGATCTTGTGAATTAATAACTGTGCTCTCTGCTTGTGCTGACTGTTATCAATTATATTATAATTACGTTGTTTTCTGAAGACTACAGAACTACACCCCTCTACGTTACCGTTGGTAGTAGAGAAGTGGTGCAGTGGATAGCACTTTCGCCTAGCAGTAAGAAGGGTCACTGGTTCGAATCCCACCCACGACACTACCTGCCTGGAGTTTGCATGTTCTCCCTGTGCCTGCGTGGGTTTCCTCCGGGTACTCTGGTTTCCTCCCACACTCCAAAGACATGCTGGTAGGTTAATTGGATCCTGTCTAAATTGTCCCTAGTATGTATGAATGCAAGTTAGGGACCATAGATTGTAAGCTCCTTGAGGGTAGGGACTGATGTGAATGTACAATGTATATGTAAAGCGCTGCGTAAATTGATGGCGCTATATAAGTACCTGAAATAAAATAATAAAAAAAAAAAATAAGTGGGGTTGCATAGTCTTCTCTTTTTTCTGTTGTCATAATACAGAAGGACGATTAAGTGTTGTCATACTAGAACTGGAAGTGTGTTACTAGAAGAATCACCAGGTGAAAATATAGGAAAAAAAATGAAAACAAAGAAAGCTAATGCAGTGTCTCGGGGCTTTTGGATGTCTATACAAGGGATGTTTTTACAGGTATATATTAAAAGTGTAGTGGAGTGCTACTATTGTGAATATAAGTAAAACCAATCTAATAAAGAATTTACAAACAAATTCAGCACAATAATTTACACATACGAGGAAAAAAATAATTTCCAAAAACACAATAATAACCCATACATAGTTCACTCTTGGTATAATTAATCATATTACCATACAGTGTCCACACAAAGTCCACACAAAAAAAGAGTGTTACTGTAATCTTCCAATTGTGATCACCAGTGTAGAAAGGAAATTGATGCTAATGACCCGAGAAAAGTCACAGTCCAGCCTCTTACCAGAACATATTGACCATTAGATGCACAAATGGTCAGTCAGCACATTAAAGGTTAATATATCCAAATTGACTATCACCTCCCAGGATCAGTCATTAGAGAAAGCTTCTGGACTACATCTCATTAAAGATAGAGAAAGGAGACACAGGACGGCCCCATAGCGTAAATCCATTAAAAAAACTGCTTTGTTTAACCACTTAAGCCCCAGATCATTTGGCTGGCCAAAGACCAGAGCGTTTTTTGCAATTCGGCACTGCGTCTATTTAACTGACAATTGCGCGGTTGTGTGACGTGGCTCCCAAACTAAATTGTCGTACTTTTTTCCCCCACAAATAGAGCTTTCTTTTGGTGGTATTTGATCATCTCTGCGGTTTTTATTTTTTGCGCTAAAAACAAAAAGAGAGCGTAGCGTCAATTAAAAAAAAAAACGCATTTTTTTTTACTTTTTGCTATAATAAATATCCCCAATGGAAATGGAGACATGCGATTGCAAAAAATGCACTTGTCTTTGAATCATTTATCTTTAACCAAGGGGATGTACTAGCAGACCAGTAGCTGAAAAGCAGGCGTGTTTTATACCTTAGGGATCCCAGAACTACAAGAGACCACTTGTTATAACACTGGATTAATTCACAGTTATAGATTACTTGATAGTATGATAATGTACTGCTTGGTAATATATAATACTAAATAGGTTATAGGGCAGCTTTAACACCTCTGTCAGGTTTTTGTTTGCCATTTTGTCAGGCATATATTTTTTGTCATTTATTTTGGCTTCCTAATGCTGCCAATATATAGCTGTGCAGCTTTTTTGCTCAACCTTCTACAATTTCGAATGCAGGTTTTTCTAAAAGCACACATCTGCCCCAGATTATAAGGGTCAAACTCGCCTGGTAACAGCAACATACTGTAGTGACTTTTAGAAAATGTATTCTTTATCTATAGAGCAGCTTTACTATTATAGCAAAGCCCTGATGAAGGGGGCTTATTAATGCCCATAAAACGTGTTGGATAAAACATTACGGGAGAGAGCCGCCATCCCCTCCGAGCAGACCAGGTGAAAGTATTACAGCTGATTGCTGTAGTTGTCAGAGTATACGGAGTGATCGTTTTACATCGATGTTCCTGACGAGAGAGAGCTGTTGATTCAATTCCTAGAGCCGATCGGGTAAAAAGTCACTACAGTGTGTTGCTGTGACCAGGCGAGTTTGACCCTTATAATCTGGGGTCCATCAGATTTGGTAAAAGGCCACCTGGCTCCATTTGAGTGCATGATCACCTTCCAGGTTTGAAACATAGGATCATCTTGCAGAGTGTGAGGGGCGGCATCAAAAGCTTTCTTGTCTTTTGCACTTTTTTATTTTGTTGCAGTTTGGACAATTTTTTTGACACAGCAATATAAATATTTGTGTGGATATTTTTTAAATTTATTTGGGATGTTTATCCTTTATTCATCTTTATTTATTTATTAGTGATCAATTCATTCACTTTCATTAATTAATGCGTTGTAATATTTTTTTTCACATTAGAGATTCATTTATTTAGTAATGTGTTGCACCTTTTTCACATTTTGTGTTGCATCAGTTTGAGCAATCTTCTTTGTGTTTATATAAAAAAAATCTACTATAAAAATGAAGTACTTCCTAAATGAAAATGATTCATCTGACTTTATCTTCCACTATGGCCTCATTCACACATGCAAGTCCTTTTTTTTTTACAGCTCGGAAAAGCAATCCCGGGGTAGATTGTTTTTCAGAGCCATTAGAAAGGAGTTGATATGCCGCTTCTTGGACATCTATTGTTTTTTTCCCGGCTCACGACACAGCAACTGCATTAGATGAGGTTGTATTGCTGTTGTGGCGTGGACCTATTCACTTGAACAGGGTGTGCTTGTTGTCGGCAGTACCGCCTGCAAAAAGCAGTATGCTGTATGAAATTTGTTGCAAAGTAACCACAGCAATATGTACACGCATGTGCACTGGCAACATTAATTTGCCAATGGGCGGTTGGGAAGCAGTGAAGACAGATCAACCATCAAGTTGAGTGACCAAAGCATCTGTCTTTTTATTTAATTTTCTCACTCGTTTCCACCTGTGTGTGCACTACGCTTAGTGCATCTGGTTGGTTTGTGCTTAATCACTTCTACTTTCCTCCAGGTTTCTATCAATCTCTTTGACCCCACTGAGGAAATTTCCCTTATTTTGTGTCCAGGAGACACAACTCTAATGGCGCGTACACATGAGCGGAATTTCCGTCGGAAAAATCTTGGATGCTTGCATACACACGGTAACACGAAAGTTCGCTGAACTTTCGACCGTCAAGAACGCGGTGATGTACAACACTATGACGAGCCGAGAAAATGAAGTTCAATGCTTCCGAGCATGCGTCAAATTTCTTCCAAGCATACATAAGAATTTTGCGCGTCGGAATTGCTACAGACGATCGGAACTTTTTCCAACCGAAAAAATTGATAACATGCTCTCAATCTTTTGCTGGCTGGAATTCTGCCAGCAAAAGTCCAATGGAGCATACACACGGTCGCATTTTCCGACCAGAAGCTCTCATCGGTCTTTTGCTGGCCGAATTTCCGATCGTGTGTACGGGGCATTAGTGGAGTGTTATACTGTCCTCCTTTTCTGTCCAAAACAAAAATTAGTAGCTCACCCAAACAGGGACACTGACTATAAAAGCTTACAGAGGTTCTAAAACTTGCTTATTCTATCAAAAACTAGGGTGGAGGTCCACTTTAAGCAGCCATTCTGGGTTTCAGGAACAATATTTTCTGAATCTTGGCTTCTGTCCATATATAATCCTAATAAAAGAGGACTTTTTACTACTTGCTGTTTGGAACTCTGCCAGTAATACATCCTTCTTTTAGTGTATATAACACATTTTCAGCTTCCATCTCAATTACATATAGTGTCCTTTTATCTTTTTTTAAACTGGTGGTATACATCATCTGCAAGACCACCCATACTTTTCTATTCTCTCAGTTTAGAAGAGTTTACGCTTATGCTGTACATATAGGGACTGATCTACTAAAGGCAAATAAGCTGCTCATTTTCAAAGAGAATTTCCCCTTAGTTTAGTGAATGAGGTGAAGCTATACTGACTTCCATCATCCAATATTGTGCAAGCAAAATGCTATTTTTTTTTACTCTGCATTAACTAAGGTGAAGGAGAAATTCTTATGTAAAATGACTAGCCTATTTGCCTGTAGTAAATCAACCACATATAGCACGGGTGCCCAACCTTTTGAAGAGCGAGGGCCACTTAAGCGACTTGATAACCGGTCGTGGGCCACAATGAGCGGACTCTACTTGTGCAGAGTGGACAATGACACAGCCCACTCTACTCTATGGGCCCTCCAATCCGATCTGCTCAGACGGAAGGGAACAGACGCCCTTCTGTTTTGTTTTTTTTGCGGATCAGGTTGGAGGTAGGCGGGTGTAAACAGACACAAGTTTGTTTACATCTCCATAGAGGTGAATAGAGGGTCTGATTGGGTCGGATCGATTGTGTGAAAGGGGCCTAAGGCTGCTTTCAAGCTGATGTGCTGGGGTTTACAACAGTGCAGTACACCTGTGGCTTTCCTGCGGGTTAGCTGCACTTTGCCATAGGTTTCTATTTTATCCTGCAGGTGAAGTGCACTTTCTGAAAGCACACCAATCCGGCAGGTAATAACAGAAGTCTATGGCTCAGTGCAGGTAACCCGCAGGTGCACTGTGCTGCATCTGCAAATCAGTTTGAAAGCAGCTCAGTAACCAATGAAGAACAGATATGCCCAGATATACATTGTGATTTTAGTAATAAACTTACCTATAATAACAGTCTTCCATTCAGATATCGCCGACTGTTGCTGTCCCAGGCAGAGTGCATTTGGTATCACTCCGCCTATGACAGGAGATGGCGCTTCACAGGAAGCAGCGCCTTATGCCTCTCTGCTTTGCAGCCGCTTGCGTCCCCTACCGCCGCCTTCATTCACAACACTGATGCTCTGAGATTTACAACCAGCCATCCCAGAGCAGGAGGTTGGGGGCCACATCAGAGGGCTCCGCGGGCCAGATGTGACCCCCCAGGCCACTGGTTGGGCACCCCTGACATATAGTATTGTGATGGTGCTATTAATAGACTTGTTCTACTCTTTTAATCTAGGCAGGATTCGTATTTCTTACATCACATCCACATAGGCTGGGCACTTTTTGGTTTTACAAAACACAAGGGCATGGTTGTAAGCCGGGGGTGTGGTTAAATAGTTATGGTTTTTAGCATGCACTAGCAAAACGATAATTCAGTTATGGCTTCTTGTTATAGAAAAACCAAATAACTTTAGATCCTTTTTGTATACAGTGTCTTGAAAAAGTATTCATACCCCATGAAATTTTCCACATTTTGTCATGTTACTACCAAAAACGTGAATGTATTTTATTGGGATTATATGTGATAGACCAACACAAAGTGGCACATACTTGTGAAGTGGAAGGAAAATGATAAGTGGTTTTCCAATTTCTTTACAAATAAATATGTGAAAAGTGTGGCGTGCATTTGTATTCAGCCGCCATTCTAACACATGAATATGCTTTGATCTAAACCATTCCATTGTAGCTCTGGCTGTTTGTTTAGGGTGGTTGTCCTGCTGGAAGGTGAACCTCTGCCCCAGTCTCAAGTCTTTTGCAGACTCTAACAGGTCATCTTCTAATATTGCCCTGTATTTGGCTCGATCCATCTTCCCATCAACTCTGACCAGCTTCCCTGTCCCTGCTGAAGAAAATCATCCCCACAACATGATGCTGCCACCACCATGTTTCACGGTGGAGATGGTGTGTTCAGGGTGATGTGTAGTGTTAATTTTCCGCCACACATAGCATTTTGCTTTTAGGTCAAAAAGTTACATTTTGGTCTCATCTGACCAGAGCACCTTCTTCCACGTGTTTGCTGTGTCCCCCACATGTCTTCTCACAAACTGCAAACGGGAATTCTTATGGCTTTCTTTCAACAATGACTTTCATCTTGCCTCCTCTTCCATAAAGGCCATATTTGTAGAGTGCATGACTAATAGTTGTCCTGTGGACAGATTTTCCCACCTGAGCTGTGGATATCTGCAGCTCCTCCAGAGTTACCATGGGCTTCTTCTCTGATTAATGCTCTCCTTGCCGGACCTGTCAGTTTAGGTGGACGGCCATGTCTTGGTAGGTTTGGAGTTTTGCCATATTCTTTCTATTTTCGAGTGATGGATTGAACAGTGTTTCGTGAGATGTTCAAAGCTTGAGATATTTTTTTATAACTTAACCCTGCTTTAAGCTTCTCCACAACTTCACACCTGACCTGTCTGATGTGTTCCTTGGCCTTCATAATGCTGTTTGGTCACTAAGGTTCTCTAACAAACCTCTGAGAGCTTCACAGAACAGCTCTATTTATACTAAGATTAAGTTAAACACAGGTGGACTCTATTTACTCATTACGTGACTTCTGAAGGCAATTGGTTCCACTATATTTTAGTTAAGGGTATCAGAATAAAGGGGCCTGAATACAAATGCACACCACACTTTTCAGATATTTATTTGTAAAAAAACAAATTGAAAACCATTTATCATTTTCCTTCCACTTCACAATTATGTGCCACTGTGTGTTGGTCTACTCTATCACATAAAATCCCAATGAAATATATTTACCTTTTTGGTTGTAACATGAGGAAATGTGGAACATTTCAAGGGGTATAAATACTTTTTCAAGGCACTTTATCTGCAAGACCACCCATACTTTTCTTTTCTCTCAGCTTAGAAGGGTTTACACTTATGCCATACATATAGGGACTGATTTACGAAAGGCAAATAAGCTGCTCACATCCACATAGGCTGGGCACTTTTGGGTTTTAAGAAACACAAGGGCGTAGTTGTAAGCAGGGGGAGTGGTTAAATAGTTATGGTTTCTAGCATGTACTAGCAAAATAAGAATTCAGGTATGGCTTCTTGTTATAGACACACCAGATAACTTAAGATCCTCTTTTTGTATATACTGTATAATGCACTTGTCCTTGTCACCATTCTTCACAGTGACATGCTTGTAGACTTGCCATTATTCACAGTGGCATGCTTGCAAACATAAGGGAATTGATTTACTAAAGGCAAATAGGCTGCTTACTTTGCAAGTGAATTGTACTTTGCAAGGGAATTTGCCCCAGAGCTTAGTGAATGTGGTGATGCTATGCTGACTTCCATCATCCAATCATATACAAGTAAAAATGCATTTTTTTTTATTTTTTTATATTCCTTGCATGTGACTGGGTATTCATGGCAAAGGAACATTTTATCACATTCACTGAGCTCTGGGGCAAATTCCCTTGCGAAGTGAACTACTTATATACCTTTAGTAAATCAAACCCCAAAATATCACTTTTTTAATTCCAGTATGCGTTTTAGTACAGTAAATTGATAGGAAATTGATCTTTAAAACATCAAGAACACATACAAATGAGAAAATAAAAAGTTAATTAGTAATGTAATGCTCCTTCCACACTTTTTTTTGCTAATTAGTGCATATTTATGGAACATTACAGAATAATTTCTGAATCATTAAGGTGTAAATTGTTCTAGTGAAAACCTGACCAGTGCACAGCCAGGTAGCTAATCTCCTGCAACACTAAGTGCCGGTTCACACAGGGGCGACTTGTCAGGCGACCTAGCCGCCTGACAAGTCGCCTCCCGTTCAGTACAATGGAACCGTTCTAATAGGAGCGACGCAAGAAAAAGGTTCCTGTACTACTTTGGGGGCGACTTGAGGCGACTTGCATAGACTTCTATACAGAAGTCGTTTTGCAAGTCGCCGTGGAAGTCGTGTGCAGGTCGCCTCGGTGAGGCGACCTGCAAGTCGTGCCGCCCCTGTGTGAACCGGGGCTCAGGCTGGCCATACACCATGAAATTTTTTTTTGAAGTTCATACAAAAATTCTGAAAAAGAGCAATTGATCTTGCCATAATTGAAGAACCTTGACATTTTGTCCAGACCTGCAAGTTGAATGGAATCCACAGGTTTCTTTTGTGCTTAGAACATACACATTACAATATGTAAGTTTTTTCCTAAGGGAAAAAAACACAGAATTTTGTTCATTTTTTTTCATTCTACACCTTCAATTGTCTCAGTATCATGGTCAAAAAGATTGCCAATCTGTTCACACTAACCATCAGAAACTTGAACAATACAGTGTTCGAAATTATTTAAGTAAGTACAGTATGTATATACCAAATGTGCTACTTCACATAATGTATGTGAAATAAAGTGTGGTGGCGATGGGGTGGGGGTGGACAACAGCTACCAGATAAGGTCTTCAAACATGTCTGATAACTACTATTTGTCCCATGATCAGATGATCACCCAGAGTAAATAAACCTGATTGTTGCCTGATCAAGTTGATTATTTGACCATGGTAAATTATGTAAATTCAAACCCTTTAGTATATTGTTGTACGCGGAGAATTTCGATTTTGTGGGAATTTCAGAGACTTGGTTCAACAGCTCTCATGATTGGCTGGCAGCCATTCAAGGTTATACCCTTTATCACAGGGACAGAGAGGGTAAAAAAAGGGGAGGGGTATGCCTATATATCAAGAATAATGTACAAGTGAATGTGAGAGATGAGATTACTAAGGGAGCTAGGGAGGAGGTGGAATCCTTATGGGTAGAGCTCTAAAGGGATGAAGCTAAGGGGTAAATAATACTTGGAGTATGCTATAGGCCCCCTAACCTGAGGGAGGAGGGGGAAGCGGACCTCCTATCACAATTTGGATTAGCATCTAGGATGTGAAGTGTTATCATAATGGGGGATTTTAATTATCCAGACATAGACTGGGTGGAGGGAACCACGCATTCGTCTAATGCCGCGTACACACGATCGGAATTTCCAACAGGAAATGTTGGATGTGAGCTTGTTATCGGAAAGTCCGACCGTGTGTAGGCTCCATCGAACATTTGCTGTCGGAATTTCCACACACAAATGTTTGAGAGCAGGTTCTCAAAACTTGTTGTTGGAAAGTCTGAGTGTGTGTACACAAGTCCGACGCACAAAATTCCACGCATGCTCGGAATCAAGTACAAGACGGAATTGCTCGGTCTTGTAAAACTAGCGTTCGTAATAGAGATAGCATATTCGTCACGCTGCAATTTTTTTACATCTTTCAATGCAGCGCATTCTCTTCTTCTTTATAATGCTAGAATAATGAAGTTGCTTTGCTGCTGATATTCACAGAGTTCTGACAAGCGGATTTTTTATTCTTTCTCGTGATCTCCTATATAATCTTTGTTTTTTCTCAAGATCTCCATCTCCATTTGCTAACTAAACCCTTGTTTTTAACGCAGACTGTTGGACAGGTTAATTTGGTCAGTTGGCAGACTGGTTGGTGAGTTGAGCTATGGAATGTTCTGTTTTTGTCTTTCATGTGATAGCCCTTCCATGTGCTCCTTGCTGTGAAGGCCAGTTATAGGTGGGGGCAGGGGCCATTTGTTTGTTATTGGTATATATTGGTCCGGGGACACACTGTACACCTTTGCTGCCATTGTGCTCTTGCTAGGTGTCCAGTGTGCTCCTGTTCCTTTTAGGGGGATTGGGCTGCCTCCAGGTCCACCTGCCCCTCATCTATCCATTTAATGCATGTGCTTCCATTGTGGAGACACTTATAATTTCAGTAGTGTTAGGACTGCAAGCATACACAGGGTGCCGTGAAGAGGCCTTGCAGCTTATGCATGCGTTTGCAAATGCGTGCTAACTAAACCCCTGTTTTTAATGCAGACTGTTGGACAGGTTAATTTGGTCAGTTGGCAGACTGGTTGGTGAGTTGAGCTATGGAATGTTCTGTTTTTGTCTTTCATTGGAGAACCTAGGAGACAGCTAAAAGAAACACAAGCAGTAAATCAAATGAAACATGAGTTCAGTTTATAAAAAAAAATATATATTTTATTGTTTAGATATTCACTGGCATATCAATGCCCCCCCACCTGCAAAGTACTCTAGATACTTTTGGCGAACTTTGCGGGCACTTTGGGGGCGGGTAAGCCAGGAAGGCCAGGTTCAAGAGCCGTCAGAGTTGTTGGATCCGGCAAGCCGGCCTCAGTACCAACTGAGGCCACATAGTTTGATGCATTTTTTCGCAAAATGTTATGTAATATGCAGCATGCAAGAATTATGTATGTGACTGAGTTTATGTTCCGCCATGTTGATAGCTGTGAGAAATAAGCAGAACCGGCTGGCCATTATTCCAAAGGCATTTTCCACCACTCTTCTGGCTCTGGCCAGCCGGTAATTAAAAACCCTCTGGTCCGGGGTGAGGGATGGTCCCCCAGGGCAAAAGAAGATGGTCCCCCAGGGCAAAAGCTTCATCCGTGACGAAGACAAACGGGAGTCCTACCACATTGTCTTCCGGAGGTGGCAAGCACAAGCTGCCATTCAGGAGCCGTCTGAAAAACTCAGTCTGGGCGATGACTCCACCATCCGACATCCGGCCATTTTTCCCCACGTCCACATATAGAAACTCATAATTTGCCGACACCACCGCCAACAACACTATACTATTAGACCCCTTAAAATTATAATAGTATGACCCCGAGTTGGGGGGTGGGACGATGTGGACGTGCTTCCCATCTATTGCCCCACTGCAGTTGGGAAAGTCCCACTGCTGGGCAAACTGGGAGGCCGCAGTCTGCCATTCCTGTGGGTTTGAAGGAAACTGTGGAGTCAAACAAGAAAAAAAAAAAATTGTACTTTTGCACATTACTAGACATGTGCACACTGAAATATTTCGTTTCGGAATTTCGTTTTCGTCCAAAAAAAACATTTATTTAGTTACTCCCGAAATTCGTTTTTATTTATTTCGGTTTTCGTTAAAAATTGCATTCGTCCGAAAATCCTAATTAAGGTCGAATCTGTCATTGAATGCTTATGGTGTCTGTCGAATGTTCAAAGAAGATTCGACGGAGCAGCTAAACTGTGCGACGCCATATAGTTTACCTGCTCCGTCGAATCTTCTTAGAACTTTCAACAGACACCATAAGCCAAAGTACTGTGTACTTAGTTCTAGCTATTTTACTGCTCCTCCTCTTTGGTTACAATCAGCCAATAACATTCATCATCATCATTATTTTTATTTATCTTTCCTCCCCTACGTCGAATCTTTCCTCCCCTACGTCGAATCTTTCCTCCCCTACGTCGAATCTTTCCTCCCCTACGTCGAATCTTTCCTCTCTACATCGAATCTTTTCTCTCTATGTAGAATAATCTTGGACTAATAGAGCTAAGGTTAGGCACATTCGACCACAGGTTTGATGGACAGATTGTTATTGTCATCATCATGTCGAATCTCCTATCTATATTGAACTGTTGTAGCAACGAAAACAAAAATAAAGCATTTGATTATGTCGGATCTTTCGTTTTTCGGACTCTGCACTTTCGTTATCGTTTGTTAAAACGATAACGAAAATACCTGAAATTCGGACGAAAATGCATTCGGACGAAAATGAATGCACATGTCTACACATTACATTGCAAGCAGATTAGACTCAAACATTCTTGGATAAGTATAACATTTATTGAAATGAGTATTTAAAGACAAAAGTATAAGGTACACTTATCAGATTCATCACCCCCTCTGATGGCCCATTGTAAAAATTTTAGCGTGGGGGGGATGTTTTGGACAGGTAACCCTCTCCACTTCATTGAGAGCTGAATGCATAAATAATGTATGTTACTTTGGCCAGCCCCTCCTTACTTACAATATTGGCAGCCCACTGGACAGGTAAGAAGTGTCATAATACAAAAATATGAATACACACTGTACAAATTGAAGCACATTTTTAACATTCTGCAATTACCTATCAAGATATATGGAGAGCAAAACTTTAAACAGTACCATTTGAAAGTATTCAGGCAGGCCCTTGCATTACATGCTTTGGTGAATTCGTCCATAAATATGAACACAAAAGAGGTAGGTATAGTGTGTATGGGTTTGGCAAAGTCAGCAGATAGAGTATTGTTATCGGTTGACTTAGCGGTTGGGGGGAGGGAGGGTTCCAAATGAGTTTGGGTCCACAAAATAAAGCCTCTTGCACTCTGACAGAATTTAAGGACAAAAAGAACATTTGTACACATTTTAGGGGGTGTTTAGGGTAAGCACTACAATGAAGCTGACAAAATATATTGTTAGGTGACTAGGCTAGGTGTATGGGCCCAGGAGAGGATGCTGGGGAGGTTAGTGAAGGTAAATATGCATGAAGGACAAAAAAGGAGCATTAAAAGCTTACAACATGCATGAGGACAAAGAGGACATTCACAGCATATTACAATCATGGTAATTAAGGAATGATGAAATAAATACAATATATTAGCAAAAATTAAATACCTAGACTGTGATGTTAAAGGATAAAACTTACTTATAGTCCTTCTGCAGGACCTGAATTATGGCAGAACAGGTCTCTGGAATAATGATTCCCAGAGCCTGGGGGGAGATCCCAGTCGTAAACTTAATATCCTAGAGACTTCTCCCCGTCGCCAAGTACCGCAAGGTGGTGATGAGCCTCTGCTCGGGAGTGATGGCTTGCCGCATGCAGGTGTCCTGTTTCGTAATATAAGGGGACAGCAATGCCAACAGACGGTGAAAAACGGGGTCCGTCATCCTGAGATAATTCCTGAAAATCATCAGGATTATTCTCCTGGATCTCCCGCAACAAAGGCATGTGCGAGAATTGGTCACGCTGAAGCAACCAATTCTTCGTCCATGAACTCCTCCTCGCCCTGTTCATGGACTGGACTTGGATCAAAGCAAGAACTCCAACACCAAGCCCAAGCACAGCACGAACTCTACGACGAGTACGTACCTGCAACATGGCTTGAAAGCGGTCGGCTGCTCAGAATGAACTAACAGAACGCACTGAAAATCAGAAAGGACCTGAGAAGAACAATCTGAAAATCAGAAACGAGCAGACAAGAACGCACTGAAAAACAGAAGCGAACTATTAAATAGAACGCACTGAAAGACAGGAACGAACTGACAACACGCACTGAAGAACAGACACGAACCCACAAGCACAAACAGAAAAGCAGAAACAAACTGAAAAGCACCAGACTGAAAAATCATCTCTCACCAAACTTCTACTAACACGAGATAAACACGAGATTAGCAGAAGGAGCCCAAAGGGTGGCGCACTGGCTATTGTACTTCCTTTTTATAGTCCTGTCGTACGTGTTGTACGTCACCGCGTTCTTGACTTTCGGAATTTCCGACAACATTTGTGTGACCGTGTGTATGGAAGACAAGTTTGAGTCAGCATCCTTCGGAAAAGAATCCACGGTTTTGTTGTCGGAAAATCCGATCGTGTGTACGCGGCATAAGGCTTGCCAGTTCCTAAATGTCTTGCAGGACAATTTCATGGGTCAGATGGTAGATGCACCAACTAGAAATAAAGCGTTACTAGATCTACTGATTACCAACAATACAGACCTGATCACGGATGTGGAAATACGGGGCAATTTAGGAAACAGGGATCACAGGTCAATTAGCTTCAGTATAAATCACACAAATAGGAAACATAAGGGAAATACAAAGACGCTGAATTTCAAAAGAGCCAACTTCCCTAAACTATGAACCTTGCTAGAAGATATAAATTGGGATAAAATCTTAGGAACAAAGAACACGGAGAGATGGGTTCGCTTAAAGAGCATGTTAAATAAGGGCATTAGCCAGTGCATCCCATTGGCTAATACATTTAAAAGAGCAAACAAAAGTCCTGGATGGTATAACGCCAATGTAAAAATGCATATAAAAACAAAAGAGAAGGCCTTCAAAAAATACAAGGTTTGAGGGATCATTATCAGCATTCAAACTTTATAAAGAATGCAACAAGAAATATAAGGGTGCAATTAGGGTGGCTAATATAGAACACGAAAGACACGGTCATGCGACATTGTACCCAAACAAAATAAATGTCCTTTTTTTCCCACAAATAGAGCTTTCTTTTGGTGTTATCGCCTCTGCAGTTTTTATTTTTTGCGCTATAAACAAAAAAAAGAGCGTCAATTTTGAAAAAAAAGCAATATTTTTTACTTTTTGCTATAATAAATATCCCCCAAAAATATATAAAAAACTATTTTGATCCTCAGCTTAGGCCGATGTATATTCTTCTACATATTTTTGGTAAAAAAAAAGCAATAAGCGTATACTGATTGGTTTGCGTAAAAAAATGTATAACGTCTACAAAATAGGGGATAGTTTTATGGCATTTTTATTATTAATTTTTTTTTTTATTAGTAATGGCGGTGATCTGCGATTTTTATCGGGACTGCGACATTATGGCGGACAAATTGGACACTTTTGACACTATTTTGGGACCATTGTCATTTATACAGCGATCAGTGCTGTAAAAATGCATTGATTACTGTGTAAATGACACTGGCACTGAGGGGGTTAACCACTAGGGGGCGATGAAGGGGTTAAGTGTGTCCTAGGGAGTGATTCTAACTGTGGGGGAAGGGCTTCAACGCACATGCCAGCGATCACTGCTCTCAATGACAGAGAGCAGTGATCTCTGTCATGACACAAGGCAGAACGGGGAAATGCTTTGTTTACAAAAGCATCTCTCGTTCTACCTCTCCATGACACGATCACGGGCAAATGAAGCAAAAAAGTAGTTCTGGACAGCCGCACTTCGGAATATAGCCTTTATTGTAAAAAATCCAAGAAATACAAGCCACAGCAGAAAATGGGACAAACGAGCTGACGCGTTTCACACTTAACAGCGCTTAGTCATAACTGCTCGCAGGCAACCAGCGGACAAAGAGTCTGCGGGACCCGCAGTCACAAAAAACGCTGCGGGTGGGCATGCGCGCGCCCCGCTGGCACCTCACGCGTGCCCGCAGTGCCGCTTCTTAAAGGGGGCGTACCTTTACTCCCTTTTGCCCACCAGTGCCATTCTGCTGACGTAAATCGGCGTACGCTGGTCGGGAAGTGGTTAAGTATGTAAACAGTAAAAATGGAGGACAAACCATATTGGCCCCATAAAGAATGTGGAAGGACATCTGGTTACAAAGGATGGGGGGATGGCGAAGGTATTGAATTTATTCTTCTCCCTAGTCTTCACAAGGGAATCGGGGGGCTTCAGTAACCAAAACTGCAGTGTTTATCCTTGTGACACGTCACAAGAAGCACCCTCATGGCTAACAGAGGACAGAATTAGAATTAGACTTTGGAAACTTAACATTACAAGAGGCGCATGCGCGGAGTCTAACTGAGCGGTAATGTGCAGTTAGAGCTCCGCTCCGTGACTGAGGGAAAACCCACCATACAGCCTGAACCTGCCGGTATATCATCCACCACTACCTTGGGCTTATTTCCGTGACCTCAGGAACTGAACTGTCACAGGTAAAATGGTGCTAGGAGGTGGCAGAAACAAGATTAAAACGTCCTCCATGAAGGAGTCTCAGTCACGGGCTGCAGCCAGAGCGGCATCAGCCTCTGCCTCACAGATTACCTCACAGAACACCTCAGAGCGCTCACACAAAGAAAAGCAGCCTTCTGTTCAGATAACTTCACCAGATGATTCTGACATAGAACTTTTCCCCTCACAAGATTCTTCAAAGAATGTATCTGCTTCACCTGTGCCTTTGAAACAATTTGAGAGAATGTTACAAAAGGCACTTAGGCCCCTTTCACACTGGGGCGGTGGGGGCGTCGGCGGTACAACAGCGCTATTTTTAGCGCTGCTGTACCGTCGTTCTTGCAGCGGTATTCGGCCGCTAGCGGTGCGGTTTTAACCCCCGCTGGCAGCCGAAAAAGGGTTAAAATCCCTCGAACAGCGCGGCTATAGCCGCGGTATTGCCGCGGTATAGCCACGATGTCCCATTGATTTCAATGGGCAGGAGCGGTGAAGGAGCGGTGAATACACCGCTCCTTCACCGCTCCAAAAAAGCGGTTTGCAGGACTTTTTTCACCGTCCTGCCTGCGCACCGCTTCAGTGTGAAAGCCCTCGGGCTTTCACACTGAACAAACAGCGGAGGCTGTTTAGGGGCGGTTTGCAGGCGGTATTTTTAGCGCAATACCGCCTGCAAACCGCCCCAGTGTGAAAGGGGTCTAAAACAAACAGCAGAACATATTACAAGCAGCCTCACAAGAGAAATTAGAGAACTGGGCACACGTACTGATGTATTGGAAAATAAATTTGAAGTAATGGAACTTTCTGTACAAGACACCATGAAAGAAATAGAAAACCTTAAAGAGGAGAATTTCACACTTTAGTCCAGATTAGAAGATTATGAGAATAGGGCCAGGCGTTCAAACATTCGTATTAGAGGAATTCCTGAGACGGTAACTGATTTACCTTCGACGATAACAGCCATATTTCAGGAGCTACAACCAACAAGACCTATTGAGCGCCTAGAGAAGGATAGGGTCCATCGAGCATTGGCGCCAAAGAAAATAGATGGCCCTCCACGCGATATCATAGTGAAACTTCATTACTATTGCACGAAGGAACAATTGATGTCAGCAGCCAGAGAAAAACATAACCTATCCTTTCAAGGTCATGACTATCAGCTATTTACTGACCTGTCTTAGCTGACCATCAATAAGAGGCGATCAATGAAGCCCCAATTGGCAGTACTACAGAATCACCATATCATTTACCAATGATTCACACATAAAGGTTCTAGATTTACCTGCAGATCTCCTGAAGAATTGCAGCTGACTTTACAAGATCTACACCTAATAGATAAATCACAATCTACCAACCTTACCCGTAGAAGATCTACATCCAACAATCCTGGAAACCATCAGGCTAACAAGAGGAGCCGTATTGCCTCCCCTCCGCTGGATCAGGAAGACTCTATGGACTGATAATATGAGACGGTGTCACATAGACCCCATTTGGACTTCATAGTCCTTTTCTCATTTATTTTGAATATTAAGACTAAATACGTCGTGAGCCATAGTCATTAATGGCATATTTAACAGATTTTCCTTTATGTTCTGAAGTTATAACATTTCCTAAAGGATCCTTCAATATTAATAGTTAATTGTTAAATCTTAGTTCAAACAGAAACATGTTTAAATATTTAAGCCTTATTATTTCACACCCAAACTCATCTCATTTATTATAAAAAAAAATGTGTATGTGTTTATGTATGTGTATGTGTGTGTATGTGTATGTATATGTGTGTATGTATGTGTGTGTGTGTGTATGTGTATATATATATGTATGTGTATATGTATATACTGTATATATGTATATATGTATATAAATAAAAATAAATAAATAAATAAATAAATAAAATTAAAAATAAATAAATAAATAAATAAATAAATAAATAAATAAAAAATGAAAATAAAATAAATATGACATGAGAGGATACCCCCTCCAATCAAGCAGCCCCTGATAGACCAGTTTTCAATTCTAATCTATTGCTATCTTTCACCTCTTTATTAGCTTTAATTATGGTCTAACATGTTCAACACTTCTACTTGTACATACCCTGTTTCCCCGAAAATAAGACCTAGCGTGATTGTCAGTGATGGCTGCAATATAAGCCCTACCCCCCAAATAAGCCCTACCCTCTTTCCCCCGAAAATAAGCCCTACCCTGAAAATAAGACCTACAAGGACTTTAACTAGGGCTTATTTGGGGGGTAGGGCTTATATTGCAGCCATCACCGACAATCACGCTAGGTCTTATTTTCGGGGAAACAGGGTAATAGTCGCTAGTTAGCTCTTCTGCTATCTTTGAGTTTAAATTAGGAATAAGAATTTATCTTTCCCCACCCTTCATCAGTTACCTTAATATGGGATTTGTAGTTTCACAAGTTATTATATATGCAACTACATCCCAGGTCATCCCTTTTTTTCCCCTTCCATAGTATTAAAATACATCTTTATTAACTCAATATTTGAACAAAATATTAATGATATTTATTTCCTCAGTTCTAATAATTAATTAATTCTTGTTTAAAAATGTTACAATCGCCCTCATTTACGTTTTCAAATGAATTGTTCATTTACTTTATTCAATTAGCCGAGTGGGCTAAGAATCAAAGCATCTTAGTGATGCTCTGTTATAGGGTTTTTCCCTCTTTACACGATAGTTCCATATGCCCCACTGTGCCTTCCTCGACCGACCATTATTATTATGTGGTCGATCAACGATGGCCCCATATCCCTTGATGGGGGAAATTTTCCCTCCTCACGGGTAATTCTTGGATCTCATATTAGACTAACTTATTCAACAGTATATTTATTCATTTACGCTACCTATTTTTCTCTTTTTCTAGACCTCCCTAGGTCCTCTTCTTCTTCCCCCCCTTTTCTGTTCACTTGGATTGGTCCACTCAGCCGGAAATATAACAAAAGTGGTGAGTATTATCTTTTTTATCTTCTACCATGGCACCCTTGAACATCCTTTCCCTGAATGTTCAGGGACTTAATATACCGCAAAAGCGTTCAAAAGCATTTAGATTCTTCCAAACGCAGAAAGCACATATAGTTTGCCTACAGGAAACTCATTTTACAATAAATTCTACATCCAGATATTTGAGCTCTTCCTATCCTCAGGTCTATTTGGCCTCAGCATCCACTAAACAACGTGGCACCCTGATAGCTTTTCATCGTTCAGTACCCTTTTCTCCTATACCAGAAATCAAAGACCCTGAGGGGAGATACAGCATTATGACAGGTCATATTATGGATATGGAAATAACAATAATCTCATACTATGCTCCAAATAAAAACCCTGCACCCTTTTTTACACATCTCCTACAGGTTATATCCACACACAAAATAGGGACTATTGTAATGTGCGGAGATTCAAATCAGGTTCTTTTACCATTCTTGGATAAAACCCCCTACACGCCCACGAGATATCCATCCAATCAATCCTTTTCACAGCTTCTTTTGAGATACAACTTAATTGACTCTTGGAGGGAAACTAACCCGGTTAAGAGAGGTTATACATACTATTCGAACCCACATCAAACTCTTTCACGCATTGACCGTATATTTTTAACCATAGGCATGATTCCGGAGATTCTCAATTCAAATATAATCCCAATACCATGGTCAGACCACAATGCGGTTTTTACCAGTATAGCCTCCGCCATTCCCAAATCCCATGATCGTACCTGGTACCTTCCCAATATTCTGCTCAAAAATCCATCTCACTGTATCCAGGTCGAACAAGCCTTAAAAGAATGTTTGTTATATAATACATGCCCTGAAATATCTCCGTTAACCCTTTGGGAAGCCCATAAACCAGTGCTAAGAGGTATACTACAAAAACAATCTGCATTGTTCAAGAGAGAACGTAAAAATTTGTCACAAAAGCTTGAATTGGAATATAATTCCTTTTTACATTTTCAAGATAACCCCTCCTCGATTTCTAAAGCCTGTCTAGAAAAAGCACGCCTAGAATATGACCTATTCCTCACAGAAAATGCAGATAAATCTTTACGCCGATCTAGGCATGCCTTCTATATGAAGTCCAACAAGCCAAACACATTTCTAGCACAAGCCCTTAAAGCGGGGGTCCACCTATCTATCGTTTTTTTTTTTTTTTGAGTTCATTCACAAACGTTTCTTCTCAGCATTACATACTCACATATTGTGTGTAATATGTCCGCCTGTGTCAGATTTCGTCGGAAAGAATAACTTATATTATTCACTGAAGGCGGTTTCCATCTTCATTGTGGGCATTTGAAGCCCACAAGCATTTATTTCCTGGATGTGGTGAATGCTGTGCTCCCAGCATTCACCACTCGTTCCCGCACATGCTCAGTGGCATCCTGGGAAGCCTGAGACTAGCTCCCAGGAGTCTGGAAGAGGCTAGAAACATGCCTACTCCCACGGGAGGAGAACCAGGAAGTGCAAAGAAGAATAGAAAAATAAAAGGTAATTACGGTGATTTAAATTTTTTTAAACGGCATGTCAGCATCTAGGCAAGGAAGAGAATACATACAGATATTGTTCAAAATTTGGGTGGAACCCCGCTTGAACTCCCAAATTAAACAAACAAAACCAATAAGACTCAAAATATCCAAAGATAATTACACATGCAACCCCGTTAAAATAGTTCACAAATTTAGATCCCACTTATCATCCTTATATTCGGCAACAAATGATTTTAATCCAATAGAGGCGGAAGCCTTCTTTTCTCAAATAAAACTCCCAGAGTTAACACACGCCCAACAAGCTCTTCTTGAAGAACCCATTTCTTCAGAAGAAGTAAGTTTCACAATCAAAGAACTAAAGTTAAATAAAAGACCTGGCCCGGATGGCTTTTCAGCTTTATATTACCGCACATTTGCAGAAATCTTATCCCCACTACTTACCAAAGCTTATAATACAATACTAAAAGGTAAATCATTTAGACAAGAGTCGCTTATGGCAATTATCTGTATGATACCCAAACCTAATACTGATCACACATCTTATAATAATTATCACCCCATATCTCTCTTGAACTTAGATACAAAAATATTAGCAAAAATCCTGGCAACTCTACTTTATAAAATTATAGGTAACCTTATCCATAGAGATCAGGTAGGTTTTATGCCTAATTGTCAAGCAGGAGACAATGTACGCAGAGCAGTTCTATTGGCACACATTGCTAAGACCCGACGTATCCCCTCATGTTTCCTCTCATTGGATATTAGGAAAGCCTTTGATTCAGTGTCTTGGACCTATCTTTATCATACTTTACAGAAATGGGGTTTTGGACCTCGTTTTATCAAATGGATAGCCACACTTTATAATTGTCCTCAAGCATACATAAAATATGCAGGCTATAAATCAGACCCATTTAAAATTGAAAGAGGCACGCGTCAGGGATTCCCTTTATCCCCCCTTTTATTTGCCGTTCTCATAGAACCTCTTGCCCAATTTATTAGACTAAATCCAACAATAACGGGTATAGAATTAGGAGGTTACAATCACAAACTCTGCATGTTTGCAGATGATATTTTACTATTTTTATCTTCTCCTCAGATATCAGGCCCCAATTTATTACCTATTCTTAATACATTTGCCAATATTTCGGGACTGATAATTAATCCCAAAAAATGTCTAGCCCTGAATATATCCCTGTCTGATAGAGACAAAGAAATAGTGAGGTCAGCACTCCCTTTCACTTGGGCAGAGAAAACACTCCCATATCTGGGCATACATTTAACAGCATTCATCTCTGATCTCTTCTCAGCTAATTATCCACCCATCCTAAAACACATAACAAATTTGATGAAACAATGGTCTTTCCTTCCACTATCTTGGTTTGGAAGGATTAATACTGTTAAAATGTCGATCTTACCTAAATTATTATATCTGTTTAGAGTTCTCCCGATTCCAATTCCGGCTTATTTTTTACGACTAATTCAAAATAGAACGAAAAAGTTGGTATGGGGATCCACAAAACCACGAATTCCTATACATACTTTATACCTCCCAAATCTTCTGGTGGCCTGGGCTTCCCCAACTTTGCAGCATACTATCAAGCTGCACATATGGCAAGCTTAATTAAGTATCACACAACTCATGACACACCCCTGTGGGTAATGATAGAAGCGGCGGAATGTGACCCTCTATCGGTCTCAAATTTATTGTGGCTTAATCCCAAGGATCGTCAAGGTTTATGCAACCCCATCACAAAGCACTGTATAACCCTTTGGGACAAGCTTAAAATTAAGCATCAGTTGCAGTCTCCTCATAACCCTCTCCTTCATCAAAAACCCGGCCTTTTACCCAGCATGGGTTTTCCCTAAATCGTTTAAAATATGGGACTCCATGGAAATCTCGAGACTACATAAATTCGTCACACCTTCCAACATTATCCCATTTCCAGAATTATGTGAAACAGTCGGATTACCTCAATCAGAAACATTCCGTACCTTCAGATCAAAAATTTTTTTACACCTTTCACAAATACAGACACTCCTTTACACCAATTTACTAAATTTGAATCCACTTGTCTAAAAGATCCACATGCCAAGAAACAAATTTCTTCTATCTACTCCCATTTACTGACTAATATTAATTTAGATAAACCATCCTATGTTCAGAAATGGGAGGAGGACCTAGGACGAACTCTTGAGGATATGGAATGGTTAAATATCTGGCTGGCCACTAAAACATCTTCTGATAATATTTTAGCGATGGAAACAAATTACAAAGTTCTGACTTGTTGGTACTTAGTACCTTCTAGAGTCGCAAAATATGTTCCAACTTACTCAGCTCTTTGCTTTCGTGGCTGCCAAGACCTGGGCACACATTTGCATGTCTGGTGGACCTGCCCGGTAGCCCAGATCTTTTGGAAGAAAATTTTTGGCATAGCCTCTGAAATGTTCAAATTTAAAATTCACCCTGATACCACCATGGCTTTGCTCAACTTAAAACCGATATACCTAACACATATACAATTCAAGCTGTTGATTCAACTACTGACAGCCGCTAGACAAACAATTGCGAAAGCCTGGAAATCCCCTTCACTAGGTGTGGCTGAGACAAAAAATAGAATGAATAATTTCATGATTCACTCTAAAATAGCTGCTATAGAAAATAATCTTATACCAAAATTTGAGAAAATATGGAACCCATGGATTACATTTTTCACTGCATCATCTATGGATGAAAAAGTCCTATTGCCATGGTAGTGGTTAAAATTGACTGATCTTAGTCTTTACTCATTTCCATATGGCTCTCGGACCAATCTGGTGAACTCCTTCTCCCCCTCTCCTCTCTCTTCCTCTATATTCCTGTTTATTCCTACTCTCTTCTTTTCTGCCCCCCCCTTTTTTTTCCCTATTGCCTGTGAACATAGTACTATTTAAGTTAAATGTTCTTTTTATAATGTAATGAATTGCTCTCATTGTATATCTTAAATCTTTAGCTTTAGATTGGCTTATTAATTCAGCAATAACATACAGTCTTTAGACTCCCCACACTAATTCCTTTATATGTACAATGTAATCTTTACATATGATTTGTTTTCTCTTGTTTATTTTTTTTTTCTACTTATTTTTAATTTTCCTATGTAATAACAATATTAGACTCTGTTCATATGTGATTATTCAACATATACGTTTTGCTGATTGTTGTATACTCAATAAAATCTTTTGACAAGGAAACTTAACATTAATAAATCAGTACTGACAGTCTACTGACTGGAATGGTACCTGCAGAAAAGCCATTGTAGCACCAATATTTAAAAAGGGCCCAAAATACATCCTTGGGAATTACAGACCAGTTAGCCTAATATCAATAGTATGCAAGCTCTTGGAGGGGATGATAACGGACTATATATAAGATTTTAGTAATGAAAATGGTATCATTAGCAGTAATCAGCAGGGATTTATGAAGACTCGTTCTTGCCAAACCAATCCATTAACCTTCTATGAGGAGTTGAGTTGCCATCTAGATAAAGGAAGGCCCGTAGACGTGGTGTATCTGGATTCTGCAAAAGCATTTGACACAGTTCCCCATAAACGTTTACTGTACAAAATTAGGTCAGTTGGCATGGACCATAGGGTGAGTACATGGATTGAAAACTATCTACAAGGGTGAGTTCAGAGGGTGGTGTTAAAGGGGGAATACTCAGATTGGTCAGGGGTGGGTAGTGGGGTCCCACAGGGTTCTGTGCTGGGACCAATCCTATTTAATTTGTTTATAAATGACCTGGAGGATGGGGTAAACAGTTCAATCTCTGTATTTGCGGACGATACTAAGCTAAGCAGGGCAATAACTTCTCCGCAGGATGTGGAAACCTTTCAAGAAGATCTGAACAAATTAATGGGGTGGGCAACTACATGACAAATGAGGTTTAATGTAGAAAAATGGAAAATAATGCATTTGGGTGGCAAAAATATAAATACAATCTATATAGTAGGGGGAGAACCTCTGGGGGAATCTAGGATGGAAAAGGACCTGGGGGTCCTAATAGGCTCAGCAATGGCATGCAATTCCAAGTTGCTGCTAACAAAGCAAACAGAATATTGGCATGCATTAAAAAGGGATTGACTCCAGAGATAAAATAATAATTATCCCGCTCTACAAGACTCTGGTCCGGCCGCACCTAGAGTAAGCTGTCCAGTTCTGGGCACCAGTCCTCAGGAAGGATGTACTGGAAATGGAGCGAGTACAAAGAAGGGCAACAAAGCTAATAAAGGGTATGGAGGACATTAGTTATGAAGAAAGGTTGCGAGCACTGAACCTATTCTCTCTGGAGAAGAGACGCTTGAGAGGGGATATGATTTAAATTTACAAATACCGTACTGGTGACCCCACAATAGGAATAAAACTTTTTTGCGGATGGAGTTTAACAAGACACGTGGCCACTCATTAAAAGTAGAAGAAAAGAGGTTTAACCTTAAACTAAGTAACTAATGTAGAGGGTTCTTTACTGTAAGAGCAGCAAGGATGTGGAATTCTCTTCCACAGACGGTGGTCTCAGCGGGGAGCATTGATAGTTTCAAAAAACTATTAGATAAGCACCTGAACGACCTCATCATACAGGGATATACAATGTAATACTGACACATAATCACACACATAGATTGGACTTGATGGAGGACTTGTGTCTTTTTTCAACCTCACGTACTATGTAACTATGTATGTAGTTTGCTAAAGCACTGTGTTTCATTAATGGTTGGCATTTTTTAAAATAGAATATTTGTTTTCACCTTTTTTCAAAGTTGCTGATCTCCTGCACCCTCTTCGCAGAGGGTGAGGGTAGACGACTAGACGTGAGGTGACATGAGCTCCAGTGATAGCTGCATGATAGCTGCATGGCACCTCTCAGGATGGGCTTTCTTAACCCCTTCAAGCTATAGCCCTGTAACTGTGTTTTAAGGCGGGGGGCAGACCTACTGATCACAATACCACCACGATCGACTGTCACAGTGGTCACGTGATGGGGAGCCCATCTTGCCAACTTCTGTTTATAACTAGAGACAGTTGGTGACAACTTAGTCACTGTGCTAAAAGATCTCAACTGCCATGCCATATGTGCGCCATGTGGAATGGTAGTTGAGGTCTTTCAGCACAGTGACTGAGCTGTCACCAACTGTCTCTTTGGCAAACTGGATTCTAATCCTGCTACTCCCATCCACCTTAAACTGAACACAGACTGAATGCTTATTAAATGTCTCTTTGGTAAACTGCATTTATGTTACTGCTGTTTCACATCCATCTGTAACCATGTTCACATTATTGTGATGTTTATTTTGTTTAAGTCTTACCTAAATTACCTTATCTTTACAATTCTGGCCTTTTGATCCTCTTGCAGTTTGATTGTGGTGCGAAAAATTTGCTGCAGTAGCTGTGTGCCTAATATTACCTCCTGATTGATTAATTGTAAGCTCCTTGAGGGCAGGGAATGATGTGAATGTTCAATGTATATATAAAGCGCTGCGTAAATTGATGGCGCTATATAAGTACCTGAAATAAATAAATAAATAAATAATTGCAAAATTCCATCCACTCCCATCACAGTATAAAACAAGACCTTCTTTATGGGGAAGCATGTGCAGGGGTTGCACATGCAGGGGTTTCTTCCAAAAAAGTGGGGTTCTTTAAATAAGTGGCACCAGGACCGTCTTTAGCGCAGGGCAAACGGGGCACTTGCCCTGGGCCCAATCTTTGTTGGGGGGCCCGCGCTAGCCGTGACTTGGGGCCCCCGATGACAGCTTTACAGAGCGCACAGAGGACACGGGGGGATGGATTCCGTGCTAGCCAGCTGAGAGGGGGCGGGGCCGGGAGCTCCACTGACGCTCTGACCCCGCCTATGTGCAGCCTGTATACTCGGAAAAGAGCGTCTGTAGTGAGAGCCAGTGATCAGAGTGGGAGCGTCAGTGGAGCTCCCTGCCCCGCCCCCTCTATACAGGCTGGTGAATACAGAGGTCCGGGGGCGGGGCTGGGATCTCCAATGACACTCCCACTCCGATCACTGGCTCTCACTACAGACGCTCTATTCTGAGTACACAGGCTGCACGTAGGCGGGGTCAGAGAGTCAGTGGAGCTCCCAGCCCCGCCCCTCTCAGCTGGCTAGCGCGGGAATACATCCTCCCGTGTCCTCTGTGCGCTCTGCAAAGCTGTCATCGGGGGCCCCAATTCACGGGTGACGTTGGCCCCCCAACAAAGCATCAGTGGAGCTCCCGGATGTTGTAGTGAGAGCAGAGAGTGGAAGCCCCGCCCACACACCTGAATGTATGTAGTTAGTTTGGCTGGCCAGGTATGTCCTTACACCCATAAAATTCCTGAATGTTTAAACCCTGAGCTGTGTTATTCAACTGTAAAGCTGTGCGTTACTGAAAGTTCTCTGACCATCACCTGTCTAATGTCTGCAGTCTCTGATTGTCTCCTGCAGTATGTCTGCAGTCTTTAATTGTCTTCTGCAGTATGTCCGCAGTCTCTGATTGTCTCCTGCAGTATGTCCGTAGTCTCTGATTGTCTCCTGCAGTATGTCCGCAGTCACTGATTGTCTCCTGCAGTATGTCCGCAGCCTCTAATTGTCTCCTGCAGTATGTCCGCAGCCTCTAATTGTCTCCTGCAGTATGTCCGCAGTCTCTGATTGTCTCCTGCAGTATGTCCGCAGTCTCTGATTGTCTCCTGCAGTATGTCAGCAGTCTCTGATTGTCTCCTGCAGTATGTCTGCAGTCTCTGATTGTCTCCTGCAGTATGTCCGCAGTCTCTGGTAATCTCCTGCAGTATATCCGCAGTCTCTGGTAATCTCCTGCAGTAAGTCCGCAGTCTCTGATTGTCTCCTGCAGTATGTCCGCAGTCTCTGATATTGTCTCCTGCAGTATGTCCGCAGTCTCTGGTAATCTCCTGCAGCATGTCCGCAGCCTCTCTCCTCAAACTCTTTTTTCTTCACCCCTCTTCTCCACCCCACAATCTGTACATATCATCCTCACTTCTCCCCTCTCCCTATTACTGCACTCATCACCTCTTTCTAACTCTAATCCTACATGCTAACAAAACCCCCGGGACACTGAAGCATGCCCCCTCATATAAATGGTATTCTCATATTACCTCCCTTACTCTTCTGCTTCTCCTAACCTTTGGAAACTCACCACCGTTCATGACCTCTTTGTCACTAACTCCTTCAATCTACTTGCTATCACCGAAACCTGACTCCATGAATCCCACACTCCTTCTCATGCTTCCCTCTCCCACAGTGGCCTTCTCTGGACTCACTCCCCTAGACCTAATGGATTCAAGGGAGTTGTAGTGAGATTCCTCCTATCCCCACAGAGCACCTTCCAGGTTCTTCACTCTCCTCCCTCTCTGTCCCTCTCATCATTTGAAGTTCACTGTATACGCCTATTCTCTCCAACTTCCTAAAGAATTGCTGTGATCTATCCCCCCCCCCCCCCCCCGACCCGTTATCAACTTTACTCAATGAGTTTTCGGCCTGGCTACCCTACTTTCTCTCTTCTGAAATTCACACAATCCTTCTGGGTGACTTCAACATCCCTGTTAATACAAACAGTCCTGCTACTTCTAAACTTCTTTGTCTAATCTCCTCATTTGATCTGAAGCAATGGGTACAGGCTTCTACTCACTCTGATGGCAACACCTTTGACCTTTTATTCTCCTACCTATGCGCTCCATGCAACCTCTCCAACAATCCTTTTCCTCTCTGATCACCACCTTATTAGTTTCTCATTCTCCCTGTCTTCCACCACCCTTCCCTGCAATCGCCTAACCATTACCCGTAGAAACCTTCGCCACTTCAACCCTTCTATCCTCTATTTTGACCACCTCTATGACAAAATCTCACCCCTGTCTTGCCCCAACCTAACCACTTCTGTCTACAATAAATCCCTGTCCTCCACCCTGGACGAGCTCGCTCTCCTTACTACACATAGAATCAGGCCTCCACCCCTACAACCCTTGCAAACAGATGACATCAGATATCTCAAAATATTTAGCTGTGTCTGTGGCATAAGACTAAGTCTCTCAAAGACTTCAACTAATACAAATCTACCTTTCAAAAATACAATTCCTGCCTCCACACAGCCAAGCAGACCTATTTTACCACTCTCATTAACACCTTCTCAACCAGTCCCCGTCAACTCTTCTCTACCTTCAACTCTATACTTTGTCCTCCACTGCCTCCCCCCATTAACTGACTCACTCCCCTGGAGATTGCTAATCACTTCTAAAATAAGATACAATTCGTGATGAAATCTCCACTCTACAGGTATCCCCCAATTAACACCCCATGTAAACAGGTACAATTGACACTCCCCTTATTCAAACCTGCTACTATAGACAAAGTTGCTAAACTCCTTTTTAACGCCCACCTAGCCACCTGTCCCCTGGACCCTATTCCCTCTCAAATACTACGGTCACCCTCTGACTCTATCCTACACTCTCTAACCCACATCTTCAATCTCTCCCTCTCTTCTAGCATCTTCCCTAATGTTCTCAAACATGCACTGGTCACCTCCATACTTAAAAAGCCAACCTTGGACCCTACCAATCTTAACAATCTACGCCCTATCTCCTTGCTCCCCTTTTCTTCTAAACTCCTTGAACGCATGGTCTACAACCAACTGAGTGACCACTTCATAAAGAATGACCTTCTTGATCCCCTTCAGTCTGGATTTCGCCCTCAACACTGCTCTTCTAAAACTCACAAATGACTTACTAACCAGAAAAACCAACGGACACTGATCTGTACTCCTACTTCTGGACCTTTCGGCTGCCTTCGATACGGTTGACCACCCCCTCCTCCTCAAAAAACTTATCAACTTCTCTGTGGCAGCTGGCTTCTCTCCCTCTACACACTGCAGAGCAGATGCCTCCTCCTCCTTGGCCCTGGTATTGTACACAGACAGAAGGAGGAGCCAGAGAGGAGGGACACCACTGCGTGAGCAACACTGATCTGAGGACATAGTGAGTTTTCTTTAAAATGGAGAGCTACAGGGGAGGGGGACACAGTGACTGGGAAGAGGGGTGGAGGGGGGCAGGTAAAAAAGAGTGTGCATGTGATGTGAAGGAGTGATTTGGGGTCTAGGGTAAGTGGATACGTACTGGGGGGCGCTTTGGAGGGAAGGTGACTTGTGCTAGAGGAGGGAGTGGATTTATAATCCCGCTACCTCACCTTCTAGCACAAGTCCTCTCTAACCCCTGAGCACCCACCCAACATATATCTGATCACCCTCTCCAACTCACCCTCTATTACAAGTCCTCTCACCTCTCAAAGCACCACCCAGTACATATCAGCTCCCCCACCTCACCTTCTAACACAAGTACTCTCCCCTCCAAGAGCACCCCCTAGCACGGTGATGGCGAACGCGTGGCACGCGTGCCGCTGCAGACACGCCGAGCCGTCTCTGTGGGCTACAGGGGAGGGGGACACAGTGACTAGGAAGGGGGGTGGAGGGGGGCAGGTAAAAAAGAGTGTGCATGTGATGTGAAGGAGTGATCTGGGGTCTAGGGTAAGTGGATACGTACTGGGGGGCACTTTAGAGGGGAGGTGACTTGTGCCAGAGGAGGGAGTGGATTTATAATCCCGCTACCTCAACTTCTAGCACAAGTCCACTCTAATCCCTGAGCACCCCCCCAAGATATATCCGATCACCCTCTCCAACTCACCCTCTATTACAAGTCCTCTCACCTCCCAAAGCACCACCCAGTACATATCAGCTCCCCCACCTCACACACAAGTACTCTCCCCTCCAAGAGCACCCGCTAGCACAGTGATGGCAAACGCGTGGCACACGTGCCGCTGCCGGCACGCCGAGCCGTCTCTGTGGGCACGCCGTGACAATTGAGAAATTATATACACTGACAAATCATCATTGGAATCGTCCACACCGCACCCGCGAACTACAGCTCCCACAGTTCTCTGGGGTTAGTGGTGATGTGTTCAAGTGGGCGTGACGCATGCTCCAAATGAGAGCACTGAAGCCACGCCCCCCCGTTCTCTTTATCTGATGTTCCCTGCCGGTACACCTGCTGTGGGAAGTCCCTTCATCGAACACCACCGGAGCACCTGGGGACTAACCCTACACCGCAGCCCAGATTTCAATGAGTCAAATGTGAGTTTAATAATTATCCACTTGCCGACCCACCATAGCTGAAAGATGGCTACAGCGCGGTCGGTTTATTCTGGGAGGGCGTCCATGGACGTCCTACCAGAATCTTGCTCCCGTGCGCCCTACAGTGTGAGGGGTGAGGGGGAGAGATTGTTTGCAGAGTATGGTTACTGAGCAGCGCTGTGGGCACTACAGATCTAGCCCACAGCGCTGCTCAGTACCAATACTCTGCCCATACTCTGCAATACTCTGCCCATACTCTGCAATACTCTGCAATACTCTGCAGTACTCTGCCCATACTCTGCAATACTCTGCAGTACTCTGCCCATACTCTGCCCATACTCTGCAATACTCTGCAGTACTTTGCCCATACTCTGCCCATACTCTGCAATACTCTGCAATACTCTGCCTATACTCTGCCAATACTCTGCAGTACTCTGCCCATACTCTGCCCATACTCTGCAGTACTCTGCCAATACTCTGCAGTACTCTTCCCATACTCTGCAATACTCTGCAGTATTCTGCCCATACTCTGCAGTACTCTGCCCATACTCTGCAGTACTCTGCCCATATTCTGCAATACTCTGCAGTACTCTGCCCATACTTTGCAGTACTCTGCCCATACATTGCAGTACTCTGCCTATACTCTGCAGTACTCTGCCCATACTCTGTCCATACTCTGCAGTACTCTGCCCATACTCTGTCCATACTCTGCAGTACTCTGCCCATACTCTGCAGTACTCTGCCCATACTCTGCAATACTCTGCCCATACTCTGCCCATACTCTGCAACACTCTGTCCATACTCTGCAATACTCTGCAGTACTCTGCCCATATTCTGCAATACTCTGCAGTAATCAGCCCATACTCTGCAGTACTCTGCCCCAAAAAAAAAAGTTTAATGGAAAGCTCTGTTATTGTGTTTATCTTTTTAAACAAATGCTGTTAATTAGACAACTGTACGAGTTGTTTTTTCTAAACTAAAACCTCGGTATTCAGGTGTAATTGCGGTGTTGGCACTTTGAAAAAAATAAGTCATTTTGTGTTGCAGTTTGGGCACTCGGGCTCAAAAAGGTTCGTCATCACTGCCCTAGCACATACTTGCCCCCTCCCCAACCCACCTTCAAGCACAAGTCCTCTCCCCTCCCAGAGCACCCCCCAACACATATTCAACCCCCCCAACCCACCTTCTAGCACAAGTTCTCTCCGCCCCAGAGCACCTCCAGTACATATTTAACAGCCCCCCAACCCACCTTCTAGCATAGTTCCTCTCCAATTCCACAGTACACCCCAGAACATATCCAAAACCTGGCTTTTGCTTAACCATACCTCTTAAGCCCCTCCCAATGTAAAGTTTGACCACTTTTTGCCACAGGTCTTTGCCTCCCTTAAGTGTTATATGGGAAAACATTTTTTGAGACCATGTTTTACCACACCAGGTGACACCAACCCTAGTGACGCCATTGGGTCGGCAAAAGGTTAAGGTTACAACAGAGAGTCATGCCTGTGTAATATATGTTTAAACAGCCACTTGTAGTCTGTTTTGGAAGCCTATATTACAACGCAGGAGTACAATAGGGAGACAGCAAATGTGTCAGCAACAAGGGTTATCATCCTGTAACAAGGTAGTCTTTAATAAAAGCTGCAGTTTCAAAAATATTGGAAATAATTTTGAAATAAAATGAACATGTTTTAAATGCATGAGTATATGTATATTGTATTGGGTTTTTTTTAGTCACATTTCTTTTGTTTATTTTAAATCTTCAGATTAGTGGGGACTTTATCCTATATATATTCAGCTGTGTTTCTAGTTTGTTTCCATTGTTGGTAAAGTGCCCTTTGATCTTCCTTCTATGCTTGGCTACCACCAGCTATGCAGTTTACATGTCAGTGTTCTGTCAGAGGCTCCTGACACTGAGCAAACATCTACAAGTCCTGCTGTGTCCCCACCTATCACTGTCTGTATCCTGGTGCTTGGTAAGATCGGAAGGCAACAACAAGGACAGAATGATCTATATTTCTAGAGAAGGTAAGCATAACTGTCCTGTAATTTCAGCTCTACAGTGTAACCACAAAAAAGCACACAAGAGCTGGAAAACTAATTATGAGATGTATTGCATAGATGCCAACAGTGCCAGATATGCCAAGCCATTGCTGCATCTCGGACCTCAGTCCTGATGATGCTGTGTCCCAGGCGATGACCTGGGATCACCCTTATTTGTGATACTGCATATGTAACTCAATAAAGCATTCATTACACATTGCACAGATGTCAATGGAAATCGGACCCCAAAATCACAAAAAGTAGTACAGAAACTACTTTCTGAAATCTGTGCGGCACCGCAAATGCAGCGTTGCAACGATTAGGACGTATCATTGACGGCAATTGCAGCCGATTTGACATGCAATTTGACATGTAAAATCGCATGTCAAAACGCACCAATGTGAACCAGGGCTTACTGTATATACAGACTGATTTTACTGTTGTGGGTTTAATAAAACTTTAAGGTCACCTGTGTGGGTTACAACCTAAGTGTACATCTCTATTGTCTCTACCAACAAGCATGCAGTGCAAGGACCTGCCTGATTGAATATAAATTGATTAAATAGTTTAGAGGGTCCTCATATTACATTGTTTTGATAAATTAAAATCGAATACCCAACAGCAGTCCAACTCTATCCACAATTTAAAAAAAAGTTTTGTCTACACATACACTTTAGGCTCAGAAGCACACTGATGAGGTGTTCACTACTTTCTCTCCTACAGTTAGCATGGGATATGTCAGCCTGATTGGCTCCTATTACTTTCCCTCCCTCTGCTGCTGCACAGGGGATTACAGAAGGCTGATAGCAAGACAAACTGTTGCATTTAAAAATAAATGTAATTATGAATTTAATTAATTGACTTCATTTGTTATTTTATACTATGTGCCTGTAGTTTTTTTCATTACTTTCTAATTTTTATTAAAACAAAAATATAATTACCACAATTACATACCAGTATGCCTGATACTGTACATCAAGCCAGTACACTAGACGAAAAAAATGGATATACGCCCTCACTAAAATAATACAAGATATATTAACATTTAAATAGCAGTAACAGGATACATAATAGTGCAGTCTATTATTAAGTTCCCATATTTAACACTAATACAATGGGATCTTTACTAGGGTTTCACATACATTTAATCCTCAGCACCTACTACTACAACTCACAGTGCATGATCCAGGATCATATTCAATCTTCCAATGTAGGTTAATATAGCATCGCAATACACATAAGAAAGAAAGGATAGCAGAGAAAAAAATAGAGGGTCTGACTTAAATGACTGGAGAACCACTGCAACTCTGACTCCATCAATCCCTGTAGATACAAAAAGAAATGTGAACATAGAGTAAATACTGCCATAACAAAGAGCCATACCAGTCACATCAGAGAATTTCTGAGCCAAATTACCCAAATAATGTGAAAGCTGGAGCCAACAAAATGTCTCCACCCGGGACATATCCATTTTATTCCATAAGTATGTGTTATCCATGAGCCCCTTCTCCATTATTGAACAATTTACCCTATAAAGGCCCTTAGTAAGCCAGCAGCACTCAAAGTGGTTTACCCGTGGAACTGTCGTTTTAATTACTATACTGTTCAGTTGCAATTGATTTATTGACCTGTTGTCTCTTTTGAAAACCAGGCAAAATATATTTGCCCTAAGGCAAGCCTTAGATATCCCAAAAGACAACGAGTCAGTTGACTTTGATATTGACTATTGATGTCTGCTATGTTTCCCAAACAGTAATGTAACAGATATAACATTTTTCAAGACACATAAAACTTCCGTATATTTTTAAAGACAAAACATACACTAAGATGCTGTCTTCCTTTTCTCAGTTTTGGCCATCAGCTTTATGTTCTAGTATAGGCTACAAATAAAGCAGAGTCTTGAAGGTACCGCATTAGATCTGTTGAGGGCTGCACCAACCTATTATCAATAGGACCTGCTACTTGAAATGAATTCCACACACATTAAACAGGCTTAATTTGTGCATAGAAAACATGCATTACAATATGTATGATTTTCTCCAAATGAAAACCAGAAACACAGTTAGAATTTCATTTATTCAAGAATATTTTTTCATCCAGTTCCTTCAAATTTTGTCATCATTTTGTATGAAAATGATTGTAGATTTGAGACCACTAACCATTTGAAAATTGAATGAAGATTCGCAAAAAGTTTTTAAACTTAAGCCAGCCATATATAATTCAATTTTCTTTTCTTCAACCACTGGTAAACACTAGCATGTGTCTTTATTTTAAAAAAATTTGGGCAAAATACATTTAAAGCATTAAATGCATTAATACTGTATAATAATAATAATAATAATTTTTTCCAAAATGCATTTTGGCAGAATTTTCCTGATCACTTTGGAGTGTCTACTTTCCAAAAAAGGGGCCATTTTATGGGAGTTTTTCCACTGTCCTGTCATTTTTATTTTAACAGCAGGTAAGGGAAACAGTTTTTTCAAGATTTTGGTCATTTTTAAAAACTATGGTTAATACTACAAAAAGAAAGCTCATAATATATGTCTCCAAAATGATATAAAAATAGGATTTTTATTACAGCTTACCTGCAAAATCCTTTTCTTGGAGTACATCATGGGACACAGAGCCTTAAGTAATTACTCAATGGGTTATAGGCCACCTTCAGGTGTTGACACTGGTTATACCCAATCAAGGAAGTTCACTCCCTATATAACCCCTCCTCCTTCCAGGAGCACATCATTTTTCATAGCAAAGCAATATACCTAATCCCAAAAGAAGGGCGGGACCTCTGTGTCCCATGAGGTACTCCAAGAAAAGGATTTTACAGGTAAGCTGTAATAAAAATCCTATTTTCTTTATCGTACATCACGGGACACAGAGCCTTAAGTAATTATCTAATGGGACGTCCCATAGCAATGCTACTTGAGGGGAGGGTACTCACAGACTTAAGGACTTATACTGCTGCCTGCAGCACACTGCGCCCAAAGGTGATATCCTCATACCTCCTTACATCCACCTGATAAAATCTTAAGAATGTATGCATTGAAGACCAAGTTGCGGCCTTACAGATCTGCGCCATGGAGGCCTGGTGACGCACTGTCCAAGAAGCACTAACCGACCTGGTAGTGTGCGCCTTAACTTGAAACGGGGGAATTTTACCCCTTAAATCATAAGTTTGAATTATCACTTGCCGAATCCACTTAGCGACAGTGGATTTTGACGCTTCCTGTCCTTTCTTAGGACCCTCTGGCAGAATAAATACGACATCAGTCTTACGAATCTGAGCAGTTGCCTTAAAATAGATTTTCACTGCTCTCACCACATTAAGACAATGTAGTGACTTTTCTTCCCTGGAACATGGTTTTGGAAAAAAATTATGGCAGGACAATATCTTGGTTCAGGTGAAAACCTGAGATCACTTTTAGCAAAAGGCCTGGGCGAGGGCGTAAACACCACTCTGTCCTCATGAAAAATCAAATATGGCTCTTTACAAGAAAGAGCAGTCAATTCCGAGACCCTCCTTGCTGAGGATATAGCAACCAAAAACTACCAACTTCCTTGTCAGAAGGACTAGGGGAATATGTTGTATTGGTTCAAATGGCTGTTTTTTGTAACACAGACAAAACTAAGTTCAAGTCCCAAAGGTTCAAGGGAGGTTTGACGGGCGGAATAAGCCATGTCACCCCTTGTATAAAACCCCAGACTAAGAATGAGAAGCAAGTGGTCTTTTGAAATAAGACCGATAAAGCTGAGACTTGGCCTTTAATAGTACTCAAGGCCAATTTCATTTCTACCCCTAATTGTAGAAAGGCAAGAATTCTGCCTATGATATATCTCCAAGGGTGCCAACCCTTGGATTCACACCAGGAAACATAAGCCCTCCAGACTCTATAATATATAGTTCTGGAAGCTGGCTTCCTTGCATTAATCAGGGTAGAGATAAGTGACCCGGAAAGTCCACGTTTCTTCAGAATGTGGGTTTCAATAGCCAAGCGTTAAATTTAGAGACCGTAAGGTAGGATGAAATATCGGTCCCTGTGAGAGCAGATCTGGCCATAGTGGGAGGGACCATGGGCCCTCCACTGCCATCTTTACAATTTCTGCATACTATGACCTTCTGGGCCATGCTGGTGCCACCAGAATTACCGGCTTTCTTTCCAGCTTGATCCTGCAAAGAAGTAGAGGCAGCAATTGAATAGGGGGGAATGCATAGATCAGTGAGAACTGATCCCATGGGGTCAGCAACGCATCTGTTCTGCATGCGAATGTTCTGGGCACAAAGTTGGCTAACTTCATGTTGAACCTGGATGCTAGAAGATCTACGTCCGGAGTCCCCCATCTTTGGCAAACAGCACGAAATATGTCGGGATGAAGAAATCATTCCGCTGGGAATAACCGCTGGCGACTCAAGTAGTCCGCCTGCCAATTCTCTACTCCCGGAATGAAGACTGCCGAAAGGCACGGAACATTCCTTTCTGCCCAAGTTAGAATATAGTTCACCTCTCTCTGCGCTGAGAGACTTTCGGTGCCCCCCTGGTGATTGATATAGGCCTGTGGCATTGTTGGATTGAATCCTGACAGGACAATCCCGTAACCTGAAAGTCCAGGTCTTTAGAGCCTTAGAGCCAGACGTACTGCCCCCATCTCTAGGATATTGATGGACAAGGTTCATTTCAGTTCTTGACCACTGCCCCTGGACAGTTGTCTTTTCTAGTATTGCTCCCCAGCCTGAAAGGCTGGCATCTGTCGTTACCACTTTCCAGATGACTGGTCTGAATGATTTTCCTTTAAGCAGATTCTGGGTTAGTAACCACCAAGTGAGGCTTTGGGACACTCTTGGGGACAGCTGCATTGGCAAGTCTAAAGCTTGAATTGTTTTGTTCCAAGCAGACAGGATACTGTTTTGCAACAGTCTTAAATGAAACTGGGCATAGGGAACTGCTTCGAATGAAGCCATCGTGGTTCCTAGCAACCTCATGCAAAGGCGAATGGAGGGATCGCCATTTGACCTGACCATCCACACCAACTCTCTTATGGAATTGATCTTTGCCTGAGGTAAGAACACCTTTTCCTGGGCTGTGTCTATGATCACACCCAAGTACTCCAGCTTTTTTAGCGGTATTAAGGAAGATTTCTATAGGTTGAGAATCCAACCCAACTCTTCAGATAGTTGGTTGTAGTGCGTACGCTTTGGTCCAAATGAGCCACCGACTGATCTATTAGTAATAGATCGTCTAGGTACGCTACGACTGTTATGCCCTGTGCCCTTAACCTGGCTAGAGGTGGGGCCAGCACTTTAGTGAACACCCGGGGTGCTGTGGCTAGCCCAAAGGGCAGGGCTACAAACTGGAAATGGTGCTGTTCTAACTCGAACCGCAAAAACTTTCGATGAGCGGGAAATATAGGGACATGCAGATATGCATCCCTGTTGTCGATTGATGCCAGAAGTTCTCCTCCTAGAAGGATAGAAAATGACCTGATCGTCTCCATGTGAAAGAAGCGGATCTTCAGGAACTGATTTAGATTTCTTAGATCTAGAATGGGTCTGACATCACCATTTGGTTTCTGTACCATAAAGTTTGAATAAAACCCCAAACCTTGCTCTTTTGTGGGGATCTGTATGATCACCCCTTGAGATATTAATTGGTCTAGTGCCTGAAACAGAGATTGTCTTTTCTCTGGATCTTTGGGAATGCTTGACCTCAGGAAGCAAGACGATGGAAAGTCCCGAAATTCCAGCTTGTACCCCAGCATTACCACGGAGATGACTCATCTGTCCTGAATTTCTTCTTTTAAGACTTCTGAAAACTGCAGAAGTCATCCCCCACCTTGGTGAGGTGGGGTGCCTCTTCATAATGAGGCTTTAGGATTCTGGCTTGCAGGTTTCTGACAACAGGACTTCTTTTGAGCCTGGGTTTGACTCTGAGATCTTGAGTGTGGCGGCGTAGGCCGTCGCCCCTGCCTAGAGGTGGAAGCCCTTGGCGTAGGGAAAAGAGCCCATGTAAATGAAAGACATTTATACTTTCTATTGACTGGCAAAAGAGTACTTTTCCCACTAGAAATTGTTTGGATATATTTGTCCACGTTTTCTCCAAATAGTCGCTCCCCATGAAAAGGGAGCCCAGTTAGGTGATATTTACATGGTGCTTCAGCTGACCAAATTTTTTAACCACGGGATTCTACGCATATGGTTCTGGTGAATAGCATCTTTAATAGCATCTATGGCAAAGCATAATGCTTTTGGTAGTTCAGCCAAATTCCGAGCTTGTTATGCAGGAAGCTCTCTAAGGGCCTGTTTAAATTGGTCCTTTAGGGATTGACAGACGCTTATTGCAGTGACTGCAGACTGAGTAATGGCACCTGCCATGGAAAAAGTAGATCTTAACAGGGATTCCAACTCCTTATCTGTTGGATCCTTAAGCATCTGTGCATTGTCTACTGGAAAAGTTAGGCCTTTATTCACATTGGAAATTGCAGTGTCAACTGCTGGTATTTTCCATCTTTTGGAGAATTTCTCCTCCAGGGGATAGAGAATTGCAGTTTTCTTAGGAGGGAGAAAATGCTTATCCAGGTGATCCCATTCAGCAAAAATAAGCTGTTCTAGTAATGCATGTGCAGGGATGCATGCAAAGGTTGAGAGGGTTTTAAGGAACCCAAGGAAGAAACCGAAGTTTCAGGAGACTCCATTAGGGGTAGCATGAAAGTAGAACGAACCATCTCCGTAAGCGATTGTATCAGCAATTTCTCAGATTTGAGAGGCTGAAAAAGGCTCATCTACCATTGTTTCCCCTGCAGATGAATCATCATCGGTTTGTTTTTCCTCCTGATCGACTGAGGGTAACACCTCATCCTGTGCCCACTGTTCCCCTTGCAAAGGTTCTGAAGTGGGGGAGGGGGATCTAGCACGCTTCCTATCCATCTGAATGGAGGATGCGATTAAAGCGATTAAAGCCGCTAATCTTTCTTCCAGACCGTGCAGGGAGGAGGAAAGAGAGGCATGGAACAGAAAGGACTGCAAGGATGGATAGTGTAGGGCTGGGCATGACAGTGTGTCTAAGGGAGACACATATGGGGTTAATGTGGAAAGGAGTAATGGGAGTGGCAAGAAAGGGGAAGGTAAGAAAGAGGTTTTTGCCAAGGGGGAGTGGTTATATTTATAGAGGGGGCGGTGCAAAGGGTCAGTGTGAGGAAGAATTTACAGGAGGAGGCAATTTTTCCCACCCTCCCTCCCTAGATATATGTGTGCAATGGCTCACCCTGGCTTTCCATAACTGGTAATTCAGACGAGGATGACAGCATGGAAATGTGACTCGGGATCCTAGCAGCTGGGGGTGAAACCTTTACCTTTTTGGTTTTTGTGGTGTCTTTTTTGGTAGGTATAGTCCTAAGTACAAAAACAGAGGCACTATACAAATTGCACTTAATCGCTGAAAATAGTCATGACATTTAAAGCCGCTATAAAATTCAGCCTAGCGCTGGGAAAAAGGTTTCGTTCCTGTATCAGGAATGCCAGTTTGCAACCCTTACATGTCCCACAGCTCTTGTGTCCTTGTGTTGCAGGTTGCTTGCTTTCTCCTCGTCAGCCGAGGAGAGACCGTCACAGCTGTGTTGTATTTGTTTTTAGCCTGCCGTGTGTCCTCATGGACGTTCACGGCATCACGCTTAGGCCCCGCCCCCTCCAAGAAAAAATTCTGCTCCCTTTTACTTTTAAAATGTTCCCGCGCTTGTGCGCAGTGTTTTCGGGCCCACCGACCCAAAACGAGGAGGGGGGGGGGAGCAGGGACCCATCCAGCAGCAGGCACAAACAACAGTGAAATCAGCCACAGTTAAAACAATTAGCGGGGCCTCCGCACCCCTCCGTGGCGGGGGGGTAATGTAAGGGGGGTACAGCGCTGCTGTCCCCCTAACCCTCTGGTCCCATCAGGGGGGAGAAGAAAACATTTTTGCAGATTTCTTTTACCTTGTAAAGTCTCCCTCCACACGCTGCTGCAACCAGACACGGACTGAGCTTACAGTGAAGAAAACAGAGTAAGGTATTTGCATAGACTCCCTCTAGCGGAGAATTAAGGCATGACAAAATTTTTTCCCTAATGGAAGAAATACATAGATGTTTTTAATACCTAAGTTTCTTTCCATACCTTATCCTCGCTGCAGGATTTGCTGAATAAACAGGCAATCCAAACTTCACCCATCACGGCGGGCTGCGTAGAAAACCTTCAAGGCCTGGGTCCCTAAAATGGGGTTCCAACTGCCTTGGACCTGTAAAAAGCACCCCATCAAGAAGTTTGGGTAATGTAACAAGACCTAAGCCCTGGGTTCCAGCCCTACAACGAGAGGTATTACAGGCAAAACCTTGTGCTTCGGATACGAGGCCCCAGGTACCATCCCTTTAGGCCTCAATGGCACTTTGGATGGATCTGGTCTTTATGGAGGCTATTTAAATCCAGCATGGATCCCTCCAGTGGAGCTCCTCAGAGCACATCTTCACTTGTGACCAACACCTTAGACACTGGCGAAAAAACTGATGTGCTCCTGGAAGGAGGAGGGGTTATATAGGGAGTGAACTTCCATGATTGGGTATAACCAGTGTCAACACCTGAAGGTAGCCTATAACCCATTAAGTAATTACTTAAGGCTATGTGTCCCATAATGTACGATAAAGAAAAATGTATTTGGGTACAGAGTTGCATGATTAGGTAATTGTCAGTCAAAGTATCACAGCACTGGAAACTGAAAAATGGTGTAGTAATTAAGGAGTATTACACATCAGTACTAAATTAATTGTCTATAAAGTGACTGTGTATAGGTGATGCGAGTTTTAGAAAATGTTCTGATGACATCAGCGGAGATGAAGGACCAAGCCAGCGAGTGCAATGACTGTGAAGTTTAGCTTCTCCTGAGTGCATACAAGAGTCCACTGATTTATACAGACAATGGAATGCATTGCTTATTCAGTGACCTCAAGATGCAGACGGAGCAACCACACTGGAATTCCAGGCCAGCACAACTGCATGTTTCAGTCTGCCAATGACAAGCTGTAACCTTCAAGACAAGCTTTGTTGAAACTGAGCATTTTGTGAAGACTTTGTAACAAGAAATATGATGGCCTCTCTAATGATGGTCTAAGGGGATGGCTGTAATTAAACGCCTTTAAAATCTAGCAATTTACAAGCAGTGAAACTGGTCATTTTTCTTCTGCAGACAGCAAATTTCACTGGAATGCATGTTTAAAATAGTTTCAAAACTACTAACATATAAAGAGAAGTTGTTAAAATTATTTTGGAATGTGATGTTTTGTTCTCCTTACAACATTTAAAGTGCACCTCTACCTAGAAATTAAGAACTCATCAGTATAGTGTGTGATGGGTCTTTAAATACATTGTAATGACTCTGGGCATGATTCTGTACAATATAATTATAGCACAAGTACAAGCACAAGCAAACCTACTGCTCCTCCCTGGCCCCCAGTTTGTGTTGGTCAAGCTTGGTACACGCTGTGAGTTTTAATTTGTTCAACTCAGCGTGCTGAAGGAAAGAAAAACTGAGGAGCTCGCTGTAATAACTATCTGATGTTAGTACAGCAATCTCCTCACTGAGCTGTTTTGTTCTAAGAGGTTGACTGCTCCCCCGCCAGAACACACCGGTCAGTGATCACAGCCGTTGGCTGCCAGCGCTGATTAGATGCCGATCGGATGCTGGTTTTCCAGCATGCCAAATGTCTGGCTTCTGTCGGACGGGTCGATGTACACTCGGGCCGAATGTTATTATTATTATATGGGATTTATAGAGCACCAGCAGTTTGCGCAGTGCTTTACAACCTGAGGGCAGATGGTACAGGTACAATACAATTCGATATAGGAGAAATTAGAAGGCCCTGCTCATTGGAACTCCCTCCTCATAGGTCTACCTCTTTGCAGGTTATTCCCTCTTCAATCTATCATGAATGCTGCTGCCAGACTTATCCACCTTACTAACCGCTCAGTGTCTGCCACCCCTCTCTGCCAATCTCTACACTGGCTCCCGATCGCCCAGCAAATTAAATTAAAAATACTAACCACAACATACAAAGCCATTCACAACCTGCCCCGTGCTACATCACCAATCTTGTCTGCAAATATCACCCAAACCATCCTCTCCACTCCTCTCAAGACCTCCTACTCTCAATCTCCCTTGTCTCCTCCTCCCATGCTCATCCCCAGGATTTCTCCAGAGCCTCTCCCATCCTCTGGAACTCGCTACCTCAACCTGTCTGGCTATCCCCTACTCTTGCTGCCTTCAGGCAATCCCTGAAAACGCATCTCTTCAGGGAAGCCTATCATGCCTCCAACTAATCTTTTACCACTTCCATCAGCTCATTCCCCACAGTTACAACCTTTTGTGCCACCTGCCCCACCCTATTAGATTGTAAGCTCTTCTGAGCAGGGCACTAGTAATCCTCTTGTATTTTATTGTATTGTAACTGTAATGTCTCCCTTTTATATTGTAAAGCGCTGCGTAAACATTTGGCGCTATATAAATCTTGTATAATAATAATAACAATAGAGCTTACAATCTAGGAGGGAGGGTCAAGTGATACAAAAGGTAATAACTGTGGGGGATGATCTGATGGAGAAAATAGAAGTACAGTTGTTATGTGTGGGCAGGTTGTTGCAGGTGGAATGTCAGCCAGTTTCTGTTGAACAAGCTAATATTCGGCCCGTGTTTACCAGGCTTTAGGTGGAATGCCAGCTTGCACTGTTAATATGCTGAAGAGCTCTACTGTGATAGCAGACCACATCAGGTTTGCAGCTCCCATCATAATATTGAATATTTTAGTCCTGCTCAGAGGCCATAACAAAATATTTGCAGATGTGTGGCACAGTTAAGTCGCTGTGCATATATTTTCTAGTTGCTGTTTCTTGTGTTTTCCAGGCTGTCCTTACTTGTTCTGCTAAAAGAAAAAGGCTGTTGGTTACAGAAATCAATAGCTCTAACACAATATGTATTACCACCTTTCTCCCCCTCTCTGCTGTTGTGTGCAGCTGGCTACTTCTGAAGTTTCAATTAGAGCAAGCGTCTGAAGGCAAACAACTTCTGCTGGGTTTTTCATTTAGAAAAGCCATAGTAATATTTTGATCAAATGGATTATTTTTACATTTATGTTTGCATTTCAAATATTTTATACAGGATGCACAAAAGGGATTGTGAAATAAACAACTCTAAAACATTTATTTGCATACTTATAAACTCTAACCTAACAAAAAAGAATGATTCTAAACACTTTTAATTTCCTTCTAATGGGACAATATAGCACATTTTGCAATAGCATCGAACAAGACCTGGGGCCCATAGAGGCAAAGGATGGTGCTACCATATAGGCTACAGCGGGTTCCATTATAAGTCTCTTCAG
The DNA here is from genome assembly GCF_042186555.1 of Aquarana catesbeiana. Taxonomy (NCBI): domain Eukaryota; kingdom Metazoa; phylum Chordata; class Amphibia; order Anura; family Ranidae; genus Aquarana; species Aquarana catesbeiana. The sequence continues at coordinate 72,517,408 of NC_133336.1, forward strand.
CAAATCGTAGTACCACTCAAGGTGCTGAAACTGACAATGACATTTCAAAGTCTTATGGGCATTGCAGTATGGTTTGGAGACAGAGGATATGAAAGGTCATTTAAAAAAATGACCTTGTCATTAGTATAAGAAAACCCAAGTGGTGCCACCTTGTAAGAGAAGAATAGCATACCTCCCTTTTCATAAGTCTGCAATTCCAGTTTTCTGTGGAACTACAGATTCTGCGATCCAACACTTCCCTGTGTGTCAGACAGTGTGTCCCAAATTGTCCACTGTGTTTTGATCTACAAGCCGCCTATGTCACCAGTATACGTAATGACATAGCAACCGGCACGAGGAACCAGAGAGTGCACCTAAGGACACAATATCCGACACCCTGAAGCTCTAAATAGGAGCAAAGACTGCAGTCACAGAGATGACACCACTTCAGTGTTCACTTTTATAATATGAACTTTCATGTCCTTTGGTCTTATCCTGTAATGTATCGCCCAAAGCATGGGTGTTATTATAGAGGGGAATTAGACATGTAAGTAGAGAGACAGCGGGGGTGCTCCATGTGGAGCTTTGGGGGGGGGGACTAGTGTGCTGGTAAGACAAATCAGTTACTTATTTTTAACTACACCCCAACTCTGGTTTGATTTAAATAAGAAATTTGTAAAACCAACTGTCAGAAAGGCATAATTTTTACTGGTGCCTCAAGTGGGTAAGCGGGCAGCTTATGAAGCAAGTAAATTCACACTGCTGTATGTTTTGCTCCTCTACCCCTCCACAAGTTCATTTCAAAGTACTGTGGCTTAATGGTTAGCACTTCTGCCTTGCAGAAGAGAGGAGTGTATAGTGAAGCTAGAGGGGTGTATAAAGGCACATATCAAATAAACATTATCATATAATGACTCAGTCCCATAAAAAGTCTGTATAGTGGGAAATGACAAATCACGAAATTATAAACACATCACAATGTATTATCAGTTCACGAGGGAAGCCCATAAAGAGGTATCAGCTGAGCACTTGATGGCAACTCCCTTAGAGCGAAGCAGTAGACTCTGTAGTTGAAAAGCAGGGAACAAAGGGGCGCCAGACTAAGTGCAGCATTTAAAACCATGAATTTTATAAAAATGACAAATGGCAACTCATAAGATAACTGAGTGATACAGGCATAGTATATGTAAAGTAGGAACGTCTATCCTGAAGCCTGTCCAAGCAGTCCTAATACCATAGCAGCCTTGGGCACAAGCTGTATTCGTAGATGGAAGTAGGAAGAGGCCGAATGCCGCTGTAACCAGCATGGAACGCAAGCTTGCAGCACTGTGGTTCCCTATTCAAGACACTATCTGCATGGAGTTTGTATTCTCTCCCGGTTCTTACATGGGTTTCCTCTAGGTACTCTGGTTTCCTCCCACACTCCAAAGATATGTTGATAGGTTACCTAGCTTTGGCCCAAAATTGACCCAGTTATGATATTCTGCTAAGTAGCCCTTGGATGGCTGCCTCACCATCTGCCCCATCAGCACATAAAATGCTGTCCCTTCCCCAGGGAAAAAAGTGTTATATAAATTAAAATGGTTGTAAAGTCACATATATGCAATACTTCTATCATCTCTGTTTTCTATAGCTATAAAGTAGTGTGTGTCAGTTTTTCTTAAATTCTAATCCCAAGTACCTTCTTTCACAGCGCTGTACTGCGGTCACGTGACCTCCATCCGCTCTCCTTCCCTGGTCTTAGGAGAGGAGCAGGAGGGGCTGAGATTACCCACCGACGTCAGCCAGCCAGCAGAGGGAGGTCATGTTACTGCTATGAAAGAAAGTATTTGGGATTAGAAATGAAAAAAAAAACAGACACACTCTACTTTAAAGCTATATAAAACATAGGATATAGATATCGAGGATATATATTGCAGCAGTATAGAGGCAGGAGGAGAGGGGGGAGCAGATTGGCTCTGCAGGCAGAGAGGGAGGGGGAGTGGGGAGAGGGGGAGACACTCAGAACACAGCAGGATGACGGAGGCACGTAAACTGACCACAGTATCATGGATCAGCAGCCATGATTACCATGATCAGTTCACACAGGGGGACACAGGAACATACAGGATCAACCAGGTATTTTAGAACATAGTGTGCACTCGGTGCTCATTTTTCATATAAAATCAAAGTCGCTTACCTGAGCAGTTTGATCTCAAATTATAGAGATCATGTGTGCTCAAGCAAATGTCAGCCAACACGGATCATCCACTCCTCGGGCTTCTCCAAACAATGCTCCTCTCCAATAAGAGTGGGCTATTCAGTTATGAGATCTCTCATAGGAACTGGCCATCTGTCTCCAGTTTGTCTCAGACACGTAGGATAATGGAAGGAAGAGGCTTCATGGTGTAGTACTCAACAACGTATATTTATTAAAAATATGTAGTACTTACATTCAAGAAAACTGTGAAAATCGCGGTAATAACACAGCTACGGACTTAGCCAGCAGGCTGAAGCGTGGTGATGTCAAAAAATGCTGCTCCACCCGATGCGTTTTTCCGTAAGAGGCATCAACTGGGTCCAGGGGCTACATATTTTTATTAAATATACATTGTTGCATACTACACCATGAAGCCTCTTCCTTGCATTATCCTATGTGTCTGAGACAACTCGGAGATACAGTAGATGGTTCGTTCCTACAAGAGATCCCATAACTGAATAGCCCGCTCTTATTAGAGAGGTGCATTGTTTGGAGAAGCCCGAGGAGTGGGTGATCCGTGTTGGCTAACATTTGCTTAAGCGCACATGATCTCTATAATTTGGGATCCAACTACTTTGGTAAGCGGCGCTGATTTTATATGAAAAAGGAGCACCGGGTGCACACTGCGTTCATTAACCTGAACATTTTGTATGTATGATTTATTTACAGTATCTCACAAAAGTGAGTACACCCCTCATATTTTTGTAAATATTTAATTATATCTTTTCATGTGACAACACTGAAGAAATTACACTTTGCTACAATGTAAAGTAGTGAGTGTACAGCTTGTATAACAGTATAAATTTGCTGCCCCCTCAAAATAACTCAAATAACTCAACACACAAGCATTAATGTCTAAACCGGTGGCAACAAAAGTGATTCCCCCTAAGTGAAAATGTCCAAATTGGGCCCAATTAGCTATTTTCCCACCCCGGTGTCAAGTGACTCAGTGTTACAAGGTCTCAGGTGTGAATGGGGAGCAGGTGTGTTAAATATGATGTTATCGCTCTTGCTCGCTCATACTGATCACTGGAAGTTCAACATGGCACCCCATGGCAAAGGTTCAGCCTGTCAGTGCTCAGACCATACGCCGCACACTGCAGCAAATTGTTCTACATGGCTATCATCCCAGAAGGAAGCCTCTTCTAAAAATGATGCACAAAAAAGCACGCAAATAGTTTGCTGAAGACAAGCAGACTAAGAACATGGATTACTGGAACCATGTCCTGTGGTCTGATGAGACCAAGATAAACTTATTTGGTTCGGATGGTGTCAAGCGTGTGTGGTGGCAACCAGGTGAGGAGTACAAAGCATGTCTCCAGGCCTAAACCTTCTTGAGCATCTGTGGAGCATCCTCAAACAGAGGGTGGAGGAGCGCAAGGTCTCTAACATCCACCATCTCCGTGATGTCGTCATGGAGAAGTGGAAGAGGACTCCAGTGGCAACCTGTGAGGCTCTGGTGAACTCCATGCCCAAGAGAGTTAGGGCAGTGCTGGAAAATAATGGTGGCCACACAAAATATTGACACTTTGGGCCCAATCTGGACATTTTCACGTAGAGGTGAACTCAATTTTGTTGCCAGCGGTTTAGCCATTAATGGCTGTGTGTTGAGCTATTTTGAGGGGACAGCAAATTTACACTGTTATATAAGCTGTACACTCACTACTTTACATTGTAGCTAAAGTGTAATTTCTTCAGTATCACATGAAAAGATATAATAAAATATTTACAAAAATGTGAGGGGTATACTTACTTTTGTGAGATACTGTATATGTGGACACATATTGTCTTTTAATTTTTATTCACAATATTTGTTATTTGTGTATGAACACATATTGATTTTGAATCCTTTTTATTCAGATTATTTATATATCTAGATTGCGCACTTATAATTTTTTCTACACATACTATTAGCTGAGGTAATCAGGCTATCATAAGCAGCAGCAGCCTTGTAACAATCCACATTTTTTTGGGTGAGCGAAAATATATATCTTTTTACACATTTTAGAACATAGAAAGGGACAAATTACACTGCACTATGCTGTTATTCATGCTTTAAAGGAACAGGAGCATTATTATTATTATTTTTTTTTTTTTTGGGTTACAAACGCATTAAGTAATTAATTAATACATCTGTTTAGAATAACAATGAAAATTAAGATATATACATTTAAAGAAAATGCACTCTTTGTCAGCTAAAGAAGTTATCCATGAAAAAATTCTTCAAACCAGGTGTGTTTGGTTTTGTAAACACAGTATATTTGGATGTAAGCCTCCAAGTATAGTATCCGATTACATTGTGTGCAAAGGCTAGCTGTGTCCACCATATACAGAAGCAGGCTCGTGTTTCTGCACTTATCCAAAAATTTTTCTTTCAAGCTGTGTATCCAAATAATGAAAAAGTCAGGGGCAAAAAGATATTTTTTTATTTTTTATTTTAGATATTTATTATTTATTATTAATTTTTAAAGTCAGTGGTAAACAGATATTTATGTTTTATTATTTTAGATATTTATTATTAACATTTAAAGTCAGTGGTAAACATATATTTATTTTTTATTATTTTAGATATTAATATTTATTAATGATATTTAAAGTCAGGGGTAAATGCATATTTATTTATTTAGTTATTCATGTATTCATATATTTTCTAAACTCTTTTTAAACTCAGCACTTTATGTATTCCACAAGGAAATACTATACATATGAAAAATGTAATTTTTTTTGTGTGAAGTTACAGCTACAAAACAGTCTATTCTTCAATATTTAACTTGCACATATACAATGTACCTTTAGTAACCCTCTCTGTCCACTTTTCTGAAGTGTACAGTCACTGGTATACAGATGGCTTGGGAAGTGGTTTGTTGATATTGATATGAGAAGTGAGCAATCTCAGTGTATAAATTTCATTCCAGGTTAGTGAAACAGCACAGACCTCTTTCTTCAGAAACCAGACTGAGACTGTAACCTCAAACACTCCGCGCACCACCCCCACCCCTCCTCCACTTCCATATACACACACAGGATTAAGTTTCAGCTCCTTGCAAACATGCCAGGATGTTTTCTAAGATGCAGGAATTTTTAGGCATCTTGGGGAAGAATTCAGGAAATCTGCTTATTCTTGATTCCACAAAGCTACCCATCCATCTGTCAATTTTCATATTGCTTTATCCTGTAGGGCACACAGGGTAGCAGTTTCAATAGGTCAATCCAGACTTCCTTTTGGCCCAAAGATTCCATCTCTTCTTGGGAATTCCATTTTGTTTCCATGCCAGCTGGAAAATATAATACCCCCAGTATGTCCTGATTTGGAGATTCCTACCGGTTGGGTATATTTAATAAAGCTGCAGTAATGCTTTTTGGGAGACATTCATATAAGTTTTCCAAACTATCTCAATTGGCACCTCTTGGTATGGATAAAAAGGTGATCTACACGCTTCCAGTCAACCACTGTCTTAATGCTATCACAAATAGTTCTGAGGTCCTGTAGAGAAGCCTAGGATTTTATGCTTGCTCCTATGACCTTGTACATTAGGACACTACCCCCCCCCCCCCCCCGAGCTCATAATCATAGGTGAGAACAGGGATGCGTATAGACTGATCCATCAACTACAGGCCTTCACAAAAAACGTAACTAATTGAAACAACATACTGTATGTTTCAATACCTTGGATTTGTAGAATGTTTTCTACATTGGACTATGCCAGTTTATGGTAGGTAAGAATGAGCTGAATTTTCAGACCTATGTTTTTTTTATTTCCCCGAATAGGATCTATTTATTAAAAAAGAATATACACAGGGAGCTCCTTCTGAGATGGAAGCAGCCCACTTTACCTACGCTGCATAATTCTGGAAATCTGCAGTGAATGCGGTTTTACCATTGCACAAGTTAACCTATGAAAGTAGAAACTGTCCCAAGAAGTTCACTAAAATATGGTCCACCTGGATTGATGAATATGGTTCAGATGATGTGTAACTTGATGTCAATTGGTATGGCTCAGGATGTGACTCGAGTAGCTTTCTCTCCCTGATTCACCATTTCTCTAGTTTCCTCCCTTTCCGTCCTCTTTCTCTCCCCCCCCCCCCCCCCTTATTTTCACCCTCAGTGGAGTGTTAAAACCTTTATTGTGGGAAACATTATGCCTATGCTTCTCTTACTTATTGTTGGTGTTAACTGGGAACAGTGTTATTATCTGTTGTACTTCCAATTCTGACCTATATGTGATGGATCAGGATTGTGTAAACTCAACTGTGATCTTGTATTTACCTTGTGAGTTATTCAATCAATCTATATCTGTTAAAAAAATTAAAATAATAATAATATAGAAAAAGTGTATATCCACGCTCAGAATCAAAACCAGCTATACACTATACCCAGATACCGGGCACATGAAACATAAGTAAACAAAGTGCAGTACTAAATGTGCAAATTCATAAATTAAAGTGCAAAAAAGTGCTGTAAAGTGCATAAGTCAATATAAACAATATATTCAAATATTATCAAGAAAAAAGTCCATAAAGAAAATTCATAAAGAAAAAGTCCCAAGAATCCGTTAAGGATAAAGGATCTGTGTAATAAGTTGAAACAAAGGAGTCACCAGCGTGTCACCCTCCACACAAGAACATTTGAAGGTTTACCAGAAAGCCAGCGACCACCCTTACTCAGGGGGTCATACAGCGCTTTATTGGATCTCAGATCCACTCAGTAGGAGCCAATGCGTCCTGTTTGTCCTCTAGGATAGCTGCGAGCAGTATGCAATGGAGAACTCCAAGCAGATCAGGAAGCAACTTCCCGAAACACTCCGCAATGCTCAACAAGCGTGGTGCATGAAAAACATAAACTCCACATAGCTTAATATGTCAGTGGTCAGTGATCAGTACCATCCTTCTGGTCCAGCTGTGTATTCTAGGCTCTGCAGTGGCACCAAGAGCACCACGCAGGACTGTGGGAGGACCATGTTTGTTGAGCATTGTGGAATGTTTCCGGAAGTTGCTTCCTGCTCTGCTTGGAGTTCTCCATTGCATACTGCATACACACAGCAGAGCAAAATTTAGCAAAGAAAAAAAAAAAAAAAACTTGGCACAGCAAAGTAACAATCAGTAGTTCGACAAAGTAGTACAATAATGTACAGGTACGCAGCATCAATTATACTACGGTTCAACCTTAGGAATTCTAAGTCAGACTTAAATTCCCCAAAAAGAGGAATAGCAGAGTACCAAAAGATATGTGGAGTCCAGTTGCAAGAGGGTAGGAGAGGGGGTGAAAGGGGGGGGGGGGGGTAGTGGAAACGATGCAGGGGTCCAGACCTGTGGTTTAATGGTCAGGTTACATTATTTCCTTCACCTTCCAAACAAGTTCAAAAGTGCAGTTGTTGGAAATTATATCAATGCTATTTGCAAATATAATCTCAGAATCCCACCAATATTCTCCTATATAGGTCATACATTACAGTAAACAGGAAGTGAGAGAAATTCACTCCACTTCCTGTCTTTTTGATGGTTGTCAGGCTAAACATAAAGCAAAGGGAAATCCTTCAACTGGGGTAAAAGATCCTCATGAGAAGTGCTGTTCTATAAATCCTTATTACAGCAGACAGAAGTACTACGTAATGTGAAGTTTTAAGGCTAAGTTCACATCTTTGCAATACGGCAATACACAGGCACTGATGTGCATTTTTACATTTGTTCCTTCACGTTACATTTGGGCAGCCCGGATATTTGAATGGTCTGCCCAATGCACAAAAATGGCACCAAAGAATTGAATGTACCTTTTTTTTTAAATGCAGTACACCACAACACATTGTAATAATATAACATGAGTTGTGCACTGCAACGCACATGCATCAACAAGGTGCATTGGCATGGCATTAGGAAAAATGTGCTTAGTAGGACACTAAAGACAGATATTTTAGTTTCTGATGTATGCCATTGAGTGCAACAGGCTGGCTTACATCTTTCCAAGACTGAAGCAGGAAAATCTGTCTGACCACACTTCATAGCTTTATACCAGAATAACATCATTATTACAAGGCCAAGGAGAAAAGAGAGCAGTGAAGGGCATGAGACCCATAAATATTGGCTAGGGTTGAGATTCACATTTGGGTTAAACATGAGCTCGATCCAGCTTCGCAGAAGTCGTTTGCAGTTTGGGAAAATGGCGAATAATTGCAGCAATCTAAAACTCTACGCTTAGTCACAATAAAAAAATATGGGCTGCTGAACTCAATATTTGCTAGAATACAATAGATACAAACTGAATAACAAATTAGTTGCATTGTGCTTTTAAAAATAGATCACATGACACAAATAAATAAATTAATGATTTTTTTTTTTAATTAATTTGTTTGTTTGTCATTTGATCTATTTTTAAAGGGACTAATTAACTAATCAACCAATCAACTATTTGCCATTATAGCAACACATTGTCACTAATCACTTCCTGACCTCTTTACTGTGGTCAGGTGGCTTAGAAAGGACCGATCATAGGTGTTTTCTAATGTTCCAGCCCCCTCTCTATAAAAGTTAGAATTCCCAGGAGCCTTATGTCAGTGTGTGTTGGAGAGACCTAGAGTACATAGTCAGAGATCATAGAGTGTTGCTGCTATACTATATAGGGCCGCTGAACAGTGCTATTTTTACAGTCAGCCATATATACAGTTATTGTAGAGGCAGAGGTTCTGCATGCACAGCTATTAGAGGTCAAGCAGGTTCTCCACCTGCAAATTAAAAAATGCTCCTAAACGATACTATTTATCCTTCAAAGTGACGACCCCACGGGGGGTGTGGACTGGAGCATGATGGAGTAGGACACATGTGAGGAGAGCTCCGTCTGTAAACTATCCTTTATCTTGGTATCCTTGAGATTATCCTGCAATACACCCACAGTTTTACACCCATTGCATATTCTTCATGTCACCTAAACATAAGGCATCCAAGGCCAGCTCAAAGCTTGATAAATTCAGGCATAAGGAGAGGGAGGCCCCAGGGGAAGATGGCGGCACATCAACATCTGACTCAGAACCTCCGGCAGCAGAAACAGAGAGAATGCTGGAAGTGATTTCCACATGTCTAGCAACCGTTACCGCCAAGATCAAGGAAGTTAAAGTAGACATCTCACTCCTAAGCCTGGACTTTCACAAGCTTCGGCACAGAATGAGTGAGGCTGAAACCCGAATTGATCGAGCGGAAGATTAGCTTCAGCCATTATAACATTCTTCTGAGCAGATGCAGCATCAACTCCAGCAATTAGACTAGAAGCAAGATGACTTGGAGAGTGATAATCCCATGGACTATTGAGTGTTCAGGCCGGGCCACTAGCCAGAGCTTGCACAATATAATTAATTTGAGTGTTTTTTTTTCTCTAAAATAAAACACATACATTTTGATTTCATTCAAACTTCATTAAAACTTGCCTAGTGTCTACCTCTGAAACTGCTACCTACTAAAACAGCTCACATAGTGTGAATCGGATCTATAGAATTTTAGTGGCTTATTTTCCGTGAAATAATACTCTCTAATTTTGATTTCTTTAATAAAACTTATTATATAAATAATATATTATATAAATATAAAACTTATAATAAAACATGTTCCAGTAAAAAAAAAAAAATTTTGATTTCTTGATTTAAACCTACCTGAAGTAACTTTGAATCTATGGTCTACTAAAACTGCTTACATAGAGGTAACAAATCTGCAATTTTGTAGAGTCTGATCAGTCACAGGGTTCTCTCCCTCATTCACAGATTGTATTACAGGCAACTTAATCAGTGAAGGAAATTTTTTCTTTAAAGGAGAGGGCAGGAGAGGGTATCCGCTCCCCACCCCACCCCTTAGATCATCTTTATTGCAGCTGAGCCTGGAGACCCAAAGCTGTTAACTCCCACAGTGACAAAAGTTCAGCAGAAGGAAGAGCAACACTGCAGTGAAGATTTCTACAGAATCCAGCAGCCTGCATATTGTGGCACTGTACATAATTCATTACATGTAAGTCATGTTACTAAAGCGGTAGAGAATTAAAATGTTTTTTGACAAACCTTTAGCTTTATAGTGGTTCTAAAGGCAGAAGGTTTATTATCTTAATGCATTCTATGCATTAAGATAAAAAACCTTCTGTGTGCGGCCGCCTCCCCTCAGCCACCCTTAATACTTGCCGATAAATCTCTCCTGTGGTTAGCTGTGGTGTCTGGGGATATGTATGTGTATCTCTCCCTCTCCTGGTTCTTGCCCAAATAATGCGTGTGATGCTGGTGGTCTTGCTGCCCTCTCAGGATTTGTGGGCGTCCTTACAAACAAAGAAAATAATACAAAGGAGAGGGTGCACCGACCTAGTGCATTAGCCACATAATCATTTATTAAGAATTAAAAGTAATCTACTTACAAGCTTTTGACAAGCAAAGTCAAGTACAATGAAGCCAACAGGGCTGCCTCAAGATCCACAGTTCTCAGTTAGTGGTAAGGGAAGCCCTCATAGCATCTAAAGGCTAACGCGTTTTGAGTGTCAAGCCCTCTTCATCAGAGCCGAACGTAATACTTACCTGACCCCCATCTTGATCCAGCGATGTTGCCTGAGATCCTCAGCTAGCCAAGACTCTCCCTCCTCATTGGGTGAGACGAAGCAGCAGGCTCCATTGGTAGTGAGCTAATGAGGAGAGAAAGGGGCGGGGCCAAGCTGTGGCCCAGTGCCTGAATGGGCACACAAAGCAGCAACTCAGCTTGGGTGCCCCCATAGCAAGCTGCTTGCTGTGGGGGGACTCGGCAGGAGGGAGGGGCCAGGAGCACCAACAAGGGACCAGAGAAGAGGAGGATCTGGGCTGCTCTGTGCAAAACAACCGCACAGAGTAGGTAAGTATAACATTAATTAGAAATAAAGAAAAAGTGTATATCCATGCTCAGAATAAAAAACAAGCAGCTGTACACTATACCCAGATACTAGGCACATGAAACATAAGTAAACAAAGTGCAGTACTAAATGTGCAAATTCATAAATGAAAGTGCAAAAAAGTGCTATAAAGTCCATAAGTCAATATAAACAATATATTCAAATATTATCAAGAAAAATGTCCATAAAGAAAATTCATAAAGAAAATGTCCCATGAATCCATTGGATAAAGGATCCGTGTAATGTGTTGAAACAAAGGAGTCACCAGCGTGTCACCCTCCACACAAGAACAATTGAAGGCTTACCAGAAAGCCAGCGACCACCCTTACTCAGGGGGTCATACAGCGCTTTACTGGATCTCAGATCCACTCAGTAGGAGCCAATGTGTCCTGTGTGACTCCAAGCAGATCAGGAAGCAACTTCTGGAAGCACTCCGCAATGCTCAACAAGCGTGGTGCATGAAAAACATAAACTCCACATAGTGCAATACGTCAGTGATCGGTACCATCCTCCCGGTATGAGAGCCTGGAATACACAGCGGGATCAGGAGGACCACGCTTGTTGAGCATTACAGAGTGTTTCCGGAAGTTGCTTCTTGATCTGCTTTGGCGTTCTCCATTGCATACTGCTTGCGGCTATCCTAGAGGACATACGGGATGCATTGGTTCCTACTGAGTGGATCTGACATCCAATGAAGCGCTGTATGACCCCCTGAGTAAGGGTGGTTGCTGGCTTTATAGTAAGCCTTAAATTGTTCTTGTGTGGAGGGTGACACGCTGGTGACTCCTTTGTTTCAACTCATTACATAGATCCTTTATCCTTAACCGATTCTTGGGACATTTTCTTTATGAATTTTTTTTTATTAACTTTTTTCTTGATAATATTTGAATATATTGTTTATATTGACTTATGCACTTTATAGCATTTTTTGCACTTTAATTTATGAATTTGCACATTTAGCATTGCACTTTGTTTACTTAGGTAAGTATAACATGTTTGTTATTTTTAAACAATAAAAAACAAGACTTTAATTTCACTTTAAGCTTGAAGTTTTCAGATTTTTTGATGAAAAGCCTGTGAAAAAGCCCAGGCACATTTGTTTACTCCTAATGATGGCCCCAGCAGGTAAGTAGAGTTGGGAACTTAAAGAAACATGATTCATAAGATATACATGCTGGCAACTATAGGGACACCTACCTACATTTAGCTGAGTGAGTTTACATGGAAAGTGTTTACAGTATATTTGATAGAAGCGTAGTTTCATTAACTACTGGTAATAGTCTATATATCTTATAACAGTGTCATGCAGTGGGCTGAAGATATCATGTGATTAAATTGTCATAAGTCTGGTAAGGATTACATTTACTTGGATTTTAAGCTGAGATATTGATAGACACTGATTTCCAGCTATTCTGCAATAGGATATAGACTATACATAGGTACTTTATGGGTTCAAAGGCATATTCTTGCAGTGGAGTGGTATGTGGTATGTGTCTTATTTTACAGTAAAGTTGCTGATTTAAATGTCTCTGTCAAATGCAAAGATAACCTCAGCAACTGGGAAATATAATGCTTTAGTACAGAGCTCTACCCCTGTTAATAGAATAGCATCATAAAATGTTAACGCTCCCTATTAGTGAAGTGGTGGAACAAATGAATCTGAACCACTTTACAACTCCCCTTTTTGTTGCTGACAAGTAAGCTGTAAATGGAAGTAAGTGTGTTCTTAAGCAGTAGGAGGCACTGATAATAAAATACCAGGATAGCATTTTAACATTCAAGCAATCTCTAAACCTCTATACCATTGCACTTGGGTTAATGACACACATATGGGGAATATGCCCCTTAATTATGTTTTTCTAGGATAAAATACTGCATATCTAAATTGAAGGGTGACTCTAATCCCTAAAAATCTTGAAATCATGTTATTGTCAATGATTCCAGGATTCTATAGACAAGTTTACAAAAGGCATAGTACAACACTTTCTCTCTTCTGCATGCAGAATTGTCTGCAGATATTGGCGAAAGACAGGTACCCTCCAAATATCAGAGTGGACAAACAAAATGGATTCTACTTATTAGATGTATTGAATGATCTACTTGGAAAGAAACAATAATAAGTCTTTCTTAATGGCCAGCTCAACATGGCTGCAATTTAAGTCCTCTGTGGACTATTTATTTTTCATCTGAGACTAAAATCTTAGATACTGATGGGCCACCAAATAATACATTGGCACTGTACTTGGGGCTTGAGCAGCACTTGCCCTTTTTTTATGTTTTCCTCTTTCCCTCCTCTCCCCAATTAATGTACTTTATTTTCCATAGGCTTCCCTTGCTCACCATAACCTTGTACTCCTTAAGTCTAATTTACTATTATTTCCTCTTTGATTCCCAGACAGTTATACAGAAACTCCCTCTTCATAAACAAAAACATGATTTGACTTGAGCATGATAGCTTTGATATAAGACTTAAGCCAGCCATACAGGTGCAAATTTCTTTCCTGCAACCTCAACAATGGACAGTACTTCATACTCCTCATGGTTCTCAACCTGTACAGGGTGAGGACGAGGCACCGAGGTGGTAAAGCGTTTGCAGACCAAATTAACCAAAATACTGGGTTAATCCTGCAAAGAATGCGGAAAGGCCCAATAAACCGAGATGCGAATTTCAGAGAGGGAACACGAAGTCAGAGGTTGCGAGATGACAGCCAGACCCTGTCCCCAACCTGGTAGGAAGGCGCAGGCAGGTGTCTGCAGTCAGCATGGAGTCTGTACCTATCATTAGCATGTCGCAAAGCCTCCTGGACTTGTGCCCAAGTGAAATGAAGACCATGGACATTCTCCTCTAACGCAGGAATACTCTGCGGAACAAATGAGTCAGGCAACATGGAAGGTTGGAAACCATAATTTGCCATAAACTGGAACAATCGGAAAGCAGAATTCAAGGGAAAACTCCGCCCATTGTAAAAAATATAGCAACGTAAGAATTGCTCCAAGGTCGGATTGGCTCATTCTGCGGCCCCATTAGACTGCGGGTGATACGCAGAGGAGAAAGCAAGCTGAATTCCCAACTGTGCACAAAAGGCTCACCAGAACTGGGACACAAACTGACTACCCCTGTCCGAGACAATCACCTTGGGTAGCCCATGTAAGCAAAAGATCTCCCAAGCAAAAATGGAAGCCAGTTCCTTAGAAGTAGGCAACTTCTTAAGCAGAATACAATGGGACATTTTGGAGAACCGATCAACCACTATAAGGATAACTGTGTTGCCCTGGGAGTTGGATAACTCCACAATGAAATCCATAGACAGGTGGGTCCAGGGTCTCCCTCAATTGGGTATGGGTTGTAGGCGGCCCACTGGATGGTGTCACGGAGCCTTACTCTGAGCACACACGGAACAGGCAGCTATGAAGGCGGTTACATCAGCACGTAGACTAGGCCACTAGAATTGTTGGGAAATGGCCCAAAAGAGTTGATTCTTCCCAGGGTGACCAGCAGCCTTGGGAGAATAGTAAGTCTGGAGCACGGCAGTACGGAGACTCTCTGGGACACGGCAGCAGTCACAAGGTTTCTTAGGAGGAGCATGGACCTGAGCAGCAAGAATTTTGTCATCCAAAGGAGAAGTGAGACTGGTGCGAACCGTAGCCAGAATACGATCAGGAGGAATTACAGAAACCGGAACCGACTCCATCTTGGAAGTGGAAGAAAATTATAGTGACAAAGCGTCAGCCCTTACATTCTTAGTACCGGGTAAGAATGAGACAATGTAATTGAAACTAGACAAGAAAAGAGCCCATCGTGCCCTTCTAGGAAAGAGGCGTTTAGCCTCAGACAAGAATGTGAGATTCTTATGGTCAGTAAGAATGAGAACCGGCACAGTGGTACCTTCGAGGAGATGTCTCCATTCTTTCAAGGCTAAAATGATCACTAACAGCTCTCTGTCACCAACCTCGTAATTGCACTCCGCAGGTGACAATTTCTTGGAAAAGTAGCCACAGGGATGCATAGCGCTCTCAGAGATAGGACATTGAGACAGAAGGGCGCCAACTCCAGTCTCAGAAGCATCAACTTCAAGGATAAAAGGTAACGTAGGATCAGGATGTGCCAACACAGGAGCAGAAACAAAGGCAGCCTTGAGACTCTCAAAGGCCTTAATGGACTCCGGAGACTAACTCTGTGGGTTACCGTCCTTTTTGGTCATACCAGTCAGGGGCTTGACGAGAGATGAGACGTTATGAATAAACTTCCGCTAATAGTTGGTTAAAGCCAAGAAAACGCTGCAGAGGTCGTAAACCCACGGCTCGGGGGCCACTGTAGGACTGCTGAAAGTTTCTCTGGGTCCATCGAAAAACCAGCAGTGGAAATGACATAACCCAGGAATTTAACCTGTTCAGGATGGAATTCGCACTTCTCCAATTTACAATAGAGATTGTTCTCTCTCAGTTTCTGAAGCACACGACAGACATCTGTATGGTGGCTCTCCAGGGACTTGGAAAATATGAGGATATCGTCAAGATAAACCACTACACATAACTGCAACAAATCTCGGAGGACATCGTTAGTAAATTCCGGGAAAACTGCCGGGGCGCTACAAAGGCCAAAATGCATTATGAGGTACTCATAATGGCTTGTTCTGGTATTAAACGCAGTTTTCCACTCGTCGCCCTCTTTAATCCTCACGAGATTGTATGCCCCTGTCAAATCGATCGTGAAATTATTAAGACCCCTATAATCAATACAAGGTCTCAGTTCACCACTCTTCTTCTTCACAAAGAAAAAACTAGCACCAGCAGGAGACGAGGATTTGCGAATGAAACCCTCGAGAAAGTGCGTCTGCAACATACTCCCCAATGGCCTTATCCTCCAAGACCAACAAAGGGTAAACCCGGCCATGAGGGGGTATGGCACCAGTTTGAAATTTTGACCTTTGTCAAAGACTTTGTAAAAATCGCGTTACTCCTCCGGCAGGGAGGAGAGTGAGGAGGTGCACAGGACCCTGGCTACTCTCTGGAAGCATGTCTTACTGCATTGTGGCGACCAGGAGAGAACCTCAGCATGGAGCCAATCAAAAGAGCGGTTGTGCCTCTGTAACCAAGGATAACCAATAACCAACGGAAACTTAGGTGAGGAAATAACTTGGAATTGGATTATCTTATGGTGAAGAACCCCTATGGCCATGGACAATGGAACAGTCTCATAAGTCACATGGGCAGGCTTTAGAGGTCTCCCGTCAAGAGCCTCAATGGCAAGTGGAGTGTCACGCAGCTGCAATGGAATAGAGTGCTTCGATACAAAGGTAGCATCAATGAACAGGCCTGCAGCCCCAGAGTCGATTAGAGCCTGTATCTCGACGGACGACTCAGCCCAAGAAAGGGTAACCGAAACTAGGGGCTTATCCTTCTGGATAATTGGGGACGAAACAACGCCACCTAAGGTCTGTCCATGACAGGACCTCAAGGTTCGGGTGTTCCCTGGATGGGTAGGACAAGACTTCAAAAAGTGACCTGCCTGGCCACAATAAAGGCACAATCTCTTCCTTCTCCTAAGGGTTCTCTCATCTGCAGAGAGACGCATCAAAGCCCAAGTGCATGGGTTCATCTTCACTGACCGACTCGGTACCAGGAGGCATGGGAGGTGAGGGAGGCAAGAGTGGGACTGCAAAGTTCGGAGACAAATGTACAGGAGGCTTCCGCAAGCGCTCCTTCAAAGGTAGTCTTTCTCTGAGTCTGGAGTCAATGAGGATGGCAAACGTGATCAACTTCTCCAGCTAAGTGGGTATATCTCGGGCTGCTATCTCATCCCTGATGGTATCTGAAAGACCATGAGAAAAAGAAGCCACGATGGCCTCATTGTTCCAAGCAACCTCTGCTGCCAGAGTACGGAATTAAATGGCGTAATTGGCAACAGTTCTCGTACTCTGTTTGATGGACATGAGGCACTTGGCAGCAGAAGCGGAGCATGCGGAAATGTCAAATACCCTTTTAAAAGAAGCCACAAACTCAAGGTAACTAAACACGATGGGTTTTTGCGTCTCCCATCTCCCAAGGGTTTGCCCAGGCCAAGGCTCTCTCAGAAAGCAAAGATATCACGAAATTTACTTTCCTACTTACCGTGGGAAAAGCCTGGGGCAGCATCTGAAAGTATATCTCAACCTGGTTGAGAAACCCTCTTCATTGGACTGGATCACCTCCAAATCCTAGGGGAAGCAGAGTGGAACCAGACATACCTCTTATAGAGGTAATACTCGAGGCGGGTGTCTGCACAGGGACTGGAGCAGCAACAGGAATGGCCCGCAACACAGGTTGTGCTGGAGCAGCCACAATGGGAGATTCCAGGTGAGCCGTGCCACTCAGGAGCGTTTGTAATGCCATGAAAAACTGATCCATGTGGTGATCCTGGTCATCCAATCTGGAAAAAATATTACCAACAAGTGGATTGACTGCATCTTCTGAATTCATGGCCTTCGCCTACTGTCAGAAACCATGAATCAGACTGAGACAGAAGTACAGTTAAATCACACTTGTTTAATAATAATAAAAAAAAAGGTAAACAGAGTAAACGTAGTCAAAACATAGTCAGAGTTCATGGACCGGAACGGATAGTCAGACAAGCCAAAATGTCAGGAAGCCAGAGATGAGCGTAGTAGAACAGCAAACAGGATCTGGAACCAGAAAGAATGTCAGCCAAGCAAGTCCTTAACAGGAACACAGGAGAGCGTCTCTAGAGATGTGACCAAGGCGAAGGCAGAGATCATCTGGACTGGACGGCTTAAGTAGGCAGGACTGACAAGCAGGATATCATCAACAGGTGAGTCACTGTGGAGAGATAGGAGCTGGCAATTAGCCGACAGCTGAGCGGCCAGCTTTGAGAAGGAAGGGCTGAGTCCAGGCCTGACAGTTGGAAGTGCACCTCTGCCCGGATTCATCCTCCCTTTAGGTAGATGTGCCAAAGGCAGTGGCATAGTGGGTTATGGGTTTTAGATGGTTTTGTGTGTCTTTTTTTTTCCTTCCCTCTTCTCATCAGGTGCATCCAGGGAGAGAGAGCTCAGAAGGTTGGGAACAGGTGGAGCAGAATAGTAAGAGATTCATGGAAGTAGCGAGAGAATGATAGGTAGAATGAAGATTGTATCAGATAATGTGAGAGGGCTTTGCTCAACTAGTAAGAGGGGCCGTCTCTGGCATGAACTGCGTCAAATGAAAGCAGAGATAGTCTTTCTGCAAGAGACGCACTTCATGGCAGGGTCAACCCCTTCTATGCGTCTTTTTCTATATAATCAATGGTTTCATGCTCCTTCACCCATCCCTAGGGCCAGAGGAGTTACAATAGGTTTCCACAAACAATGCCCCTTAGTAACTATAGAAATACGAGTAGACCCTGAAGGCCGTTTTCTTCAGGGTCAGTGTTATACTTTTGCTACTATATATGCCCCCAACAACCATACCGTTAAATTTCAATCTAAAACTGAATATTTTGGGGAAGTTTCAGGAAGGTTTATTGGTTATGGAAGGGGATTTTAACATTACCTTGGACTCCAGTCTGGACACTTCTTTGGGGAAAACCTTTGTGTCTCATAAGGCTTTAAGGCATGTTAAACTGCGCCTTCCTTCTCTGCATTTGGTAGACAGTTGGAGGGTGCTGCATGAACGGGACAGGGATATCAGCTGTTATTCCAAAACACGTAATGTATATTCAAGGATCGATATGTTGTTGGTGGATCAATACTATCTGCATTATGTAATGCATCGATCAGGGGCCTGGAAAGAACATGGCAATTGAACTAATCTATCCTGGATGATAAACAGAATGTGGAATCCCTGTTCTGCACACTAGCATTATATTTTGAGACTAATACATTAGTGGAGGTGTCTGACCAAGTGGTATGGAAAGCCCATAAGGCGGTCATTAGAGGGGAGTTGATTTCAATGGGTTCGCATATTAGAAAAGAGAGACAGAAAGAAATGGTTGAGCTTCTAGAGGAAATACATAAATTTCACTGCATGTAGACTTAAAACAGCTCCTCGATCGGAAAGTTCAAAATAAACACAGGTATTTCGCACACTGATATTACGAACAGGGGAATAAGGGTGGGAGATTATTGGCCAGACAATTAAAGAAACAACAGGATTTACGCCATGTTCACACTATAAAGACAGATGATAAGCATATAGTGGACACCCAAGCAATAGCAGCTGAGTTTCACCATTTTTATAGGTCTCTATTTAATATATATTCAGTTCATGTGGGGGCGATGGAGGGTGGGCGTGCAGACAGAATTCGGGAATATCTTGAAGCTTCAGAGTTGCAGGCCATTCCATCTGTGGCCCTGGAGGAAATGGAAAAAGCAATTCTGATTGAAGAGTTGGGCGTAGTGATTGCGGCTTTTCCATTGAGTAAAAGCCCGGGACCAAACGGTTTCACAAATATGTGTTATAAAAAGTTTTCCCCAATCCTGTTGGCTCCTCTTTGCAGATACCTTAGTTCTGTCTCGGTCTCTAACCCATTGCCTCCTGAGGCACTGTTGGCTTATGTGACAGTTCTCCCGAAGTTAGGGAAGGATCCTCAGTGCTGTGCCAGTTATAGACCCATCTCCCTCCTTAACGCTTTAACTCCTGGCTAAAATTCTGGCCCTAAGGTTACAAGACCATATAGGTAAATTGATTCACCCAGATCAAACAGGATTTATGAAGGGCCGAGAGGCCAGAGATAATACTATTTGGGCCTTGCATGTACTGCATTGGATGCATAATGGACCAAACCAGACCCCGAGTGTAGTAATCTCAATGGATGCTAAAAAAGCATTCGATAGGGTGGGGTGGGAGTTTATGGTCAGATTTTTGAGGGAGATAGATCTGAGAGAACGGATGATGGGGTAGGTGACGGAACTGTATGCAGATCCTAGAGCAAGAGTTAAAGTGGTTGTAAACCACCACTTTGAAAAAAAAAATAAAAACTAAAACCTGCAAGACAAAGGCATAATGAGCTAGTATGCATAGCATACTAGCTCATTATGTAATACCCACCTGAGATCGAAGACTTCGCTGCGGTGCTCATACACAGCACCGGACGGCAACATCACTCCCGCACATGCGCGTGGGAGCCGCCGGTAGCGGCACATTCACTGAAGCAAACGGCATGTACGTGCCATTGCTTCAGTTTGCTTCAGTGCGCATGTGCCAATGACATCGGCACATGCAAATACAGGGGATATCTCCTAAACCGTGCAGGTTTAGGAGATATCCTGGGTAGCTACAGGTAAGCCTTATTAAGGGCTTACCAGTAGTAAAAAGTGGTTTGTAAGGGTTTACAACCACTTTAAAGTCAATGGTAGATTATCAGATTATTTTGAGATACGGAATGGGACTAGGCAGGGATGCCGATTATCCACATTGTTATTTGCTATGGTGCTAGAGCCCTTTCTGTGAATGATTAGGGGAAATAGGAGGATTAAGGGGATTTGTATTGGATCAATTGAGCATAAGATCTCAGCTTATGCAGATGATCTACTGTTGTACCTTTCCTCCCCTCAAGAGTCTTTGATGGAACTAATGTTGGAATTAGACAGGTTTGGCCTTATATCTAATTTTAAAATAAGTATTGAAAAGTCAGTGTTGATGCAGAGCCATGTTCCTTTGAGGATGATGACCACTTTGCAAAAATCCTTTTCTTTTGTTTGGCGCGTCAATTCTATATCCTACTTGGGAATTTATATTTCTATAGATGCAAAGCGCCTATATGATCTAAATTATGGTCCCTTGGTGGTATCTATGTTAAAGAATTTGCAGAAGTGGAGAAGTCATACATTGATGTGGTTTGGAATGGTAAATGCGCTTAAAATGAGTGTAATCTCTAGACTTATTTATGTTTTGCATACCATGCCCATAACACTTCCACAGACATTCTTCAAACAAATATGAAGGGCTTTTATGACCTTTGTGTGGGGAGATAAATATCCCAGGTTGGCATATAAGATTTTGAGGAGACCAAACAGGAGGGTGGGGTGGGACTCCCAGACATAGCGACTTATTACAGAGCCATGGCCCTGGTTCGTATTGTGAATTGGTGCCATGACTCTGTTGATAAACTTTGAGTGCCCTTGGAGAAGACATTAGCGGGTAGGAACTTGGCTGGAGCTCCCTGGATTACGGTTTCTTATAGGGAGTTATCGGAATAACATTGACATGTTATTTCGTCAACATTTCGTCACCATTGACGAAAACAACATTATCCATCCGGGACAGAATGAACAGTATGGGAAAGTTTGCCCCCCAATATCCCCCATGATACCATTGGAAGGATTCCCCTGGTTACCCCGGGGGAAGAGAAAAGGAGTTTAGATTGTTGGGGAATGGATGGGAAGGGTAACTGTGCTAGAGTGGCCCCACAGGGTAAATTGTTACCACTGGCAGAGTTGGTTGTGATAATGGGGGAAATACCAATGGCTGTATGGAAATATCGTCAAATGACGGATTTGTTTAGTAAGTGGAAGCATCAGATTAGGCCAGCGAACCCTCTTACTACTTTTGAGGAAGGGTGTGTTAATTTATCAGAACCGGGTCATATGTTGTCTCGAATGTATAAGCTGGTTCTGAGTACTCAAAATATGACAACTCCCTATTTTATCCAAGAATGGGAAAGGAAGCTGGGTTATAATTTCACATCCGAACAAATTAAAAGGTTGATGGGGGCAACACACCATACCTCAATAAGTTCTCATATACAGGAGAAGTTCTTGACAAGATGGTATCGTACACTGGTTTGACTGGCTCAGATATATCCATCGGCGGATGTTAATTGATGGAGGGGATGTAACCAAAGGGGTTCATTTCGGTGGGGGATTATTGTGGTCTGTGTTAATGAAAGGATCTATATGGATACTTTGTGCAATGTGTGCCTTTATGTTGTTTGTTGAAATTTGTCTTAATAAAGAAAAAAATTATTATAAAAAAAAGACCTGTTATAGGTGTCCTCATTGGAATATTTCTCCTAACTGCCTTTTTCGGTGATAGTTGTAACAATTGAACACACTAGTGAAACAACACACTACTGATGTAGAGACTGGCATGGAGAGGCCACAGTGTGCATTGAGGAGATGCACAGGCATCCAACACACCATGAAAGAACAGGCGGTCCTCTAGTTACAAACCTCCAACTTACAAACGAATCCTACTTACAAATGGAGGGAGACAACAAGAAGTGAGAGGAAATCTACCCCTAGGAAGGGAAATTCACTCCTGTAAGAGTTATTACGGGAAAAATGTGTCTGAAGGTCACTGAAGCTTTATCACCAAGGCTTGTTTCCATAACAACCCAAAACTTTCAAAATCCAATTGTCATTGGGACAGAAAGTGAGGTGAAATCTTCTGGACAGGGGCACAGACAGCAAAACAAATGTTACAGGGGTGTTAACCCTTCCCTATGCTATCCAAAAAGCTTAAAAATAGTTTTTGTTGGCTGGAGCTACACTTAAAAAATGTACTTGTTCTGTCTTACAAACAAATTCAACTTAACAACAAATATACAGACCCTATCTTGTTTGTAACCCGGGGACTGCCTGTACTTGATGCTAAAGATCCTAGTGACATTTGTAAAACTGAGTGCAAATGCGAGTTAATAGAGATGGTAATCATAGGCGTGCGCAGAGGGTATGCCGGCTGTGCCCTAATCACCCCTGGGGCACAGATTCCCCCTGCTCACCAAAGCCCCCCAACGGGGCTCCAAAAATTTTTTTTATCAAATTGTAAAAAATAATATAAAAATAAAATTGTAAAAAAATAATATAAAAATAAAATAATAAAAATAAAAAACTGCCCTACTGTTTTTTACATGTATTTATAAGAGTGTGTGTATATATATATATATATATATATATATATATATATATATATATATATATATATATACGTGTGTTTAAGCTTTGGGATGCACACCCTAATGCAATAGGCTGCGCACACCTATGGTGGTAATAGTAAATACAATAAAACTTTTTATTAACACTGTTAATTAACACTAGCACATTGACAAGTATATTCTAACAAATTACGGATTTTGCAGTTGGCAAATTGCTAAATTTTAATGAAATCTCCTGCTTTTTTGTGGATGTTTCAGGGAAATAAAAAACTCTCAAAAACCCAAAAACAAAAATGTTATATATTGAAGATTACCAACCCTTGGATGTGGTGGCTGCATACTTTATTTATATTCTGATAATGTTTTTGCCGGAAATATGCTTCTAGTTCTAGAATTATAGTACTCACTTGCTCTTCAGTACCAAAACTATAGGATAGATAGAACTACATCTATATACAACTATAGGATAGATATACTACATCCATTTACAACTATAGGATAGATACGACTACAAAACTCCATACAGCTCCTATTGTCCACAAAATAGAGCAGCAGATACATAATTGTCAGAGAAAAATGTATGATAAAAATCAGTAAAGACAAGAGAGCACAGGAAGTTATAAGCTCACAAGAGTTCTGGCATATCAACAGATATTTTTGGAGCTTATGAAGTAGATATAACATGATGCTTTCAATGGGAAATTTAACAGACCATAAGAGACCAAATAAGAGACTTTCCGCTGTGGTATTATCAAGTGATTCACTCTGTGCAGATGGTAGAGCTAAGCTTACATTGCTGCATATTTTTCTTGTGGAATAACAACAAGAATAGAAAAGGTCACTGCGTTGTATTTCCCCTTTTCCCTCTTCTTCTCTCTCTCTTTTTTTTTTTTTTTTTTTTTTTTTTTTACATTTTTTTCTCTTTTTCTTTTTTCTCTTCTTTTGATTTTCTCTTTCTGTGCCTGTGTGTTTGAGAATACAATACCAGTTTTTTTCTGATTAATTTACTTAAATCACTCTAGATCAGTGGTCTCCAAACTGTGGTCCGGGGCCTTATGTGGCCCCTTGCTTGCCTTTATCTGGCCCTTGGGGAGTTAATCCACCAACTGACACCAATGATAGGGCATGATTCCTCCTACTGACACCATCAATGGGGCACTATTCCTCCCATTAAAACCAATTATGGTGCACTTATGCAGGGGCATATTCTACTCCCACTGGCCACAGCCCAGCCCCCCCCCCCCCAAGCCTGAAGGACAGTAAACCAGCCCATTGCTTAGAAATTTTGGAGACCCCTGCTCTAGATAGTAATATTTGAGGAAGGATAATAGGATGGTATTAAGTAAAATGCAATATGTTATTATGTATACATGTATTGTTTATGTATCATGTGATACTGCAAATTATGCATCCCTGAAAGCTGTGTTGTATTAAAAAATTCATTGGAAATCTAACAAAAAAAAAAAAAAAGTCATTATCAAGGTATACAAAGACCAGGCCATTTACGGCACTGCGTTACTTGATAATTGCGCGGTCATGCGACACTGTACCCAAATAAAATTTATGTCTGTTTTTTTCCCACAAATAGAGCTTTCTTTTGGATGTATTTGATCACCACTGTGTTTTTAATTTTTTTGTGCTATAAACAAAAATAAGAACCCAACAATTTTGAAAAAAAAAAAAAAATTTTACTTTGTGCTATAAATCATATCCAATAAAAAAAGTACAAAATCTAATTTCTTGATAAATTTAGGCCAACATGTATTCTGCTACATATTTTTGGTAAACAAAATCCCAATAAGCATATATTCATTGGTTTGTGCAAAAGTTATAGCAATTGTAATTTTTTTCTTTTTTTACTAATAATGGCGGTGATCAGCGACTTATAGCAGGATTTTGATATTGCGGCAGACATTCGGACCCTAACTGACGCTTTTGACACTTTTTGAGGACCAGTGACACTAATACAGTGATCAGTGCTAAAAATATGCGCTGTCACTATACTAATGACACTGGCTGGGAAGGGGTTAAACATGTAGGGTAATCAAAGGGTTAAATATGTGCCAGTGTTAATGTGTACTATGTGAGGTGCTTTTACTTGGGGAAGTAATTGATTTTATTCCCTGCTTTGCGGGGAAAGAAAAACTATTACTTCTCCACTAACAGGACAAAGCTCTGCCTTGTTTACATAGGCAGACTCCTGTCCTGTGTAAATTCATGAGGATCGCCAGGTGCCGATGGTAATCCATTAGCCAGCACCCAGTGATTGATGCCTGCTGTGTTAAATCACAGCACGGCCGGGTCACGAGCGGCGCACGCCCCCTACCCGGAAGCTTTCCATCACATACTAGGTAGGTAAACTGGCGCAGCCGAGCTGCCTTGCCGCCGTATATCTAGGTTATATGGCCGGCAAGCAGTTAAACAGAAGAGATGTTAAGCTGGCTATACATTACTATAATTTGGTTAAAAGAATTTGGTTTTAAAAAACTTTGTGCAATTTTTTGATGATTAGTAGGGTCAAATCAACAATCCTTTTTGACCACAATGACAAGAAAATTTGAAGGAGTAGGATGGAAATCTTTTTTCAAACTAATTTCTAACAGTGTATGTGGTTTACTTTAAGTAGAGTCAATTCTTCCAAAAAAGGAACCAAGTTGTGAAGTATTTTCAAGGGGCATTCTTCAAGCTGTCAAATGTACTAAGAATTTTCGTAAAAATATTCATATGAACGTTCATTTGAATATCTACTAGTGTATGACCAGCTTAAAGTGGTTGTAAACCCTTTACAACTACTTTTTACCACAGGCAAGCCTATAATAAGGCTTACCTGTAGCTACACTGGATATCTCCTAAACCTGCACAGTTTAGGAGATATCCCTGTATTTGCATGTGCCAACGTCATTGGCACATGCGCATTTAAGCAAACTGAAGCAATGGCACGTACGTGCCGTTGCTTTAGTTAGACTGTGCCGTTACCGGCGGCTCCCGTGCGCATGCGCGGGAGTGATGTCATCGCGGCTCTGGCCAATCACAGCGCTGCAGCCGCGATACCCGGAAGTAACCCCGGGGAGCGGTCGGCCGCCGGAGCAGTGAACGAAGACTGCTGCGGGGGCTTCGATCTCAGGTAAGTAATTCATAATGAGCATACTAGCTCATTATGTCTTTGTCTTGCAGGTTTTATTTTTTTGGATTTTTCTTTTAACCTCCCTGGTGGTATGATTATTTCAGATTTTTGATGCTTAAAGCGGTACAATTATTTTGCACGGAAATTTGGCGTTTTATATTGTAGGCCTGTAATTCTTAGGAATAACTTGCTTAAATCTGTCCAAACAAGAGTCTAGTAGACATCCCGGGTATGATAAAGTTTGAAAAATGAAATCAAAAATTATAATATAATAAATAACTATAAATAATTATAACAAATAATAATAAAAAATATTCAATAATGTAATCAAATCAAAAACACTGAATTTTGCTCAGTTGCAGAATTTTCGCTGTCATTACTTTTAGTGTTTGATTATGAATTTCCCCAGGAATCACTATCACTCAATTCTGCAAGTGATTCTAATTTATTATCGCTGTTTTCTAGCTGGTCTAAAAGCACTTTTGGAGTAAACGGACATTTTTTGGTTGCTATGGACAATCTCCAGTTTCCTGGCAGAAAGAATAGTATTTATAATATAAAACAGCATGCAGGACACTGGACAAACCACTAGGGACAAGGGGGATGTGTAATTATTTGATACAGTACTGTAATCTGTAAGATTACAGTATACTGTATCTATACTGTGTTTTTACTTTTTGAATTTGGCTCCGAACTCCGTCCCCGTGCGTCGCAACGCTCGCAGGGAACGGAGCTCGGCACTGTGAATCGAGTGAGACACGGCGGTACGCAGATCACAGCGGGGAGACATCGCAGGATCCGGGGGCCAAGGTAAGTAACCTCTACATGGATCCTGCGATGCGAACCCGAGTCTGGTTTGGGGTTCCCGCTTTTGGTACTGAAAATCCACCACGAGCCAGACTCGGGAATACCGCCAGGGGAGGTTAAGGGCCACCCTGCTGCAGTATATGTACGTGGGGCAGTCCTTAAGCGTTTAAGAGAAAAAAAAAACACCTGTAAGACAATAGCATAATGTGCAATAATGTGCTTCCGGCCTGTAAAAAAAAAAAAAATGTAAAAGTCAGCAGCTACAAATACTGTAGCTGCTAACTTTTAATATAAGGACACTTACCTGTCCAGGGATCCCGCGATGTCCGCACCCCAAGCTGATTCGTCCATCAGCTTCGGGTGCAGGCACCAGAATTGCAAGTAAGGGAAACCGTCTGTGAAGCCTTCAGGCTTCACAGCTGGTTTCCTAATGCACATTGGGTGTGTCCCACTGCGTTTTCTGAATTGTCCTGTCATCTTCTGGGACACACACAGGTCCCAGAAGGCAGCAGGGGGGTAAGGAGGAGGGTAAATGCAAAAATTACATACCTCGACGCCGCAAGGTAGGACAGAAATCCAGCTTGTAAACAATAGAAAAAGTACAAAAGAACTAAAAAACTAGACCTAGTTGCATTTTAGCCTGGAACTCCGCTTTAATATATGCAAGTTTGGAATGTTAAAGCCACAATTCTGGAGTTCTTCTTTAAGTGAGGACTCAAATCAGACAGCGTAGCTGCCCACTGCTGTGACAAAGTGAAATTCTGCAACCCACTTATGAAAGTTCAATGAACATTCTGCCCTGTCAGGCAACTGACTTTCATCTTCTGCAGTCCAGTTCTTGTTTTGTTTATACTGTAATGGAAGTACAAGGAAGGTATTAGAGTGTATCTATCATTATCAGACAGTGAAGTCATAAGTCAACATGCTTGAGTGAAAGACTTCTGAGCGATGGGTCAGTGACTAATGTATTCCTGCTAGAAGCCGTCATTTGATCTGAGAAAGAAAAACATAAGAAATGTAAAAACCTCACAGGCTTATGAAGGTTTCCTCACACCAACAGACAAACCTATTACTGTGCTATCCAATGAAAAGTGCCCCGATCCTGGCAATCTCATCATTCCTCGATGTTGTCATGTGTCAGCTTATCTTCCATCTTGTTCATGAGTTATGATTATGATGCATTTCTACATGAAAAGCAGATACAGTGAGAGCAACTCTTTCTCTAGCCTCCAGTTCAAAACAATGAAGTCACTCATCGGCCTATCTGATATTCATCTTGCACAATCACTTTGAAAATAAAACATATTTACTTTGAAGTGGTACTAATGGCTTCCATATAGCCCTGTTATCACAAAGGTCTTAATAATTCTACGGAATGATGTTATTTTATTTAAGTATTTCCATTTTGGTCTCAAAGAGACTTCAAAGATGCTGTTAGCATTTTGCTTTTCATCTAAATGAAGGTGGTAACATAAGAGTATGACAACAAATTTGTTTTCCATTAGATTGTGTAGTTTTATGGAGATCGTACATGCTCCAATATTGTTATCCATCTTTGTTCCTGTCAACTGCGTTTTCATGGCCCCACACACAGTGAAATGAACAGAGAGTGCACCGGCATAGTGTAAAATCCTCAATAAAACTTGAATTTTATTTAATATATTGTACAAACAAAAATACTTGTTTAAACATGCAAATCACAACTCTTTCATACATACAAGGTCTCTCAAAGCAATACGCAAAATAGTCTGACCACAGACATGCACATTCTCTCCATGTTGCATCCTGGCCCATGCGTTTCCATGGAGCTAACTCTGCCACACTGGGAATACCTTTAAACAGTCCTTTCATATCCCAACATGGTAAAATAGGTACTTACACTCACCAGTCACTTTATTAAGTACACCCGTTCAATTGCTTGGTAAAACAAATTGTGACCAATCACATAGCAGCAACTTTAGGCATCTACACGTGGTGAAGTTGCTGAAGTTCAAGCATCAGAATGGGGAAGAAAGTGAGTTTAAAGTGGAGTTCCACCCACTTTTACAACTATTCAGCATCCCTCACTAAACTGTGCACTGTAAACGAATTGGATATTTAAAAAAAAAAATTCTCAGCACCTACTGTATATCTGCTGTATTCATTTTTCACGTCCTCCTCCCTGGCTGTGGCCCATCGCATCATTTCCTGTTTGCAATGCCTTCTGGGAAGGGGGCGGCAACTTCCTCTGACACTGCCGTTGCTATGGAAACCTGACCTGAAACCTATTACACTGCTTGTGCTGCACTGAGCATGTGCGAGATCTGCAAGGATGAGATCCAGGAAGAACTACAGTCTGGCTTCAGATGCCCACACTTAAGATGGCCACGGCCTGCTGCAAGTTTATAAAATAACAAACTACTGCTATAAACTAACAAAACAGACCTTAGTTTACAGACTAACTTTACTAGAATACATTAAGCTTGTGTATTATAGGGGTATTTTTATTCAAAAAGTATAATTTCGGCCGGAACACCACTTTAAGTGACTTTGAAAGTGGCATGGTTGTTGGTGCCAGACAAGCTGGTCTGAGTATTTCAAAAACTGCTGATCTACTGGGATTTTCACGTACAACCATCTTTAGGGTTTACAGGGAATTGTCAGGAAAAAAGAAAATATCCAGTGAGTAATAGTTGTGTGGACGAAAATGCCTTGTTGATATCAGAGGTCAGAGGAGAATGGGCAAACTGGTTCAAGAAGATAGAAAGGCAACTGTAACTCAAATAACCACTTGTTACAACCAAGGAATGCAGAATACCATGTCTGAATGCACAACACATTGAACCTTGAAGCAGATGGACTACAGCAGCAGAAGACCACACCGGGTGCCACTCCTGTCAGCTAAGAACAGGAAACTGAGACTACAATTCACACCGGGTCACCAAAATTGGACAATAGTAGATTGGAAAAGTGTTGCCTGGTCTGATGATTCTCAATTTCAGCTCCGACTTTCAGATGGTAGGGTCAGAATTTGGTGTAAACAACATGAAAACATGGATCCATCCTGCCTTGTATCAACGGTTCAGGCTGGTGGTGATGTAATGGTTTGGGGGATATTTTCTTGGCACACTTTGGGCCCCTTAGTACCCATTAAGCATAGTTTAAACTCCACGGCCTACCTGAGTATTGTTGCTGACCATGTCCATCCATTTATGATTACAATGTATCCATCTTCTGATGGCTCCTTCCAGCAGGATAATGCACCATGTCACAAAGCTCAAATCATCTCACCACTGGATTCTTAGACATGACAATGAGATCACTGTACTCCAATGTCCTCCACAGTCACCAGATCTCAATCCAATAGAGCACCTTTGGGATATGGTGGTACAGGAGATTTGAATCATGGATGTGCAGCCAACAAATCTGCAGCAACTGTGTGAACTTGTTGAATCTATGCTACGTAAAATTAAGGCAGTTCTGAAGGCAAAAGGGGGTCCAACCTGGTACGTCTAATAAAGTAACCGGCAAGTGTATATAGTGCCATCAATTTACATAGTGCTTTACATATATATTGCACGTTCAATCTAAGGTCCCTAACTCACATTCATAGATTTGCTAGGACCAACTTAGATAGGATCCAATTAACCTACCAGCATGTCTTTGTTTTGTGGGAGGGAACTGGAGTACCTGTAGGACGTGCAAACTCCAGGCAGGTAGTGTCATGGTTGGGATTCAAACCGATAACCCTAGATGAAAGTTCTAACCGCTTAGCCACTGTGTTCCCCACTCTTATTACCTTTCCACATGTGAGAAAAAATAAAATTATATATATATATATGGCTTTTTTCAGGGGGAACTTGGTGGAACTCAGTTCTACCACCTCTGGCTCAGACCCTTGGGGGGGGGGGGGGGGGGGGGCTGCTCACCACAATCACTTGTAAACACAAAAGTCCAGTTTCTGTGTTTACAAGTGACAGCTCTGCACTCTTTGTGTAACCCCCCAGAACTCTGCACTCTGTATGTAATGCAATCCTGGTATTTAATGCCCCTTTAAGACCCTTCTACTGTTCCTGAAATTTGACTGATCACACCCACTATTTGATGTGATTTGGAGGGTGTGTGTGGGAGGAGGGGTTTTGGGGGGTCGTGGTTGAGTTCCAGCACCTATTGTTTGAGAAAAAAAGCCCTGTATATATATTTTGTACATATATTGGAAAACACACATATTTAAAACTTATACCCATGTGCCAACTTTACATATGTGAATCATATGCACTGTGTATATAATAATAATAATTATTATTATTATTCAGGATTTATAGAGTGCCAACAGCTTGAGAAATCTCATATTTATGGAAGAGTTGTGATATGCTTGTTTAACAAGTGCTTTTGTGAGTACAATATATTCAATAGAATTTAAGTTTTATTCAGGATTGTACACTATGCCAGTGCGCTCATTCATTTATTTGTGTATCTAAAGGATTTCCCAATAGAGGGAGAGCTGCAAACTAGTGAATCCAACTCTGTATTCAACTGCAAGAAAGAAACTTTTTAAAAGTTAACTTTGGATGGCATATATTGTATTAAGACCTATCCTTTGCCACTTGAGTGCTGGTGGTTGTTGTTTGGCCTCACACAGATTGATATTATTGCCTAGGACAAAACTTTAGAGACAAACAGACTTATTTAAAGTGAACTTGTACCAGGACTTTGAGTACCAAATGGCTTATTTAAAGTTCTTCTACTTATTTAAGAAATATTTAACTATTTTAATGTCACAATAGCACTTTCAATAAGGACTGCAATATAAAGACATCCTTTTCAGTAATAGGTCACTGTGCTGAATGTAGGTAGAAAATAGCACATAATGAAAATTCCCATTTGCTTGAAAATTTCTTATAATGGGAAGAATGAGTGGAGTGTTTCTGCTGCAGGTTAACCAGCAGGACTGAAAATGGTTGTGGTTTTGTGTTTCCTTGCCATAAGGTGACAGAGGGACTTTATTTATTAGGAGTGATTATTCTTCAGCTTTCAAGTCTATAAAAGCTCAAAAATAGAATATTAGATCATTGAAGTGATGGGAAAATTGATGAAATGTAAACAGACCTGTATAAAAATCCCCTGAAGATATACAGGGCACCTAACTTACAATTGTATAAACTATTGGCAAATTTTGGGGCAAAAATGTAGACTTCATAAATTGGTAAAGTTACCTACAAATTTGATTCCTATGGGTGATTTTCACCTTTGTCTAAATGAGTATAATGGAAAATAAATGTGACTGGTTATACAGAAAGTTCTATATATTTTCTGTCACAACAATTATTTGTGAAAGCTATAATGTGTGTTTATATGGGCTAGTCAGTAGACCATCAATTAGATTACAGATGTCTCGTAATGTTTCTAGTGAAATCAGTCATGTTTAGTGACATGTTGTCATGCATATGTATGTCTCATTGATTTCTTTTTGATTTTTTTTTAGGAAAAGCAAACTAATTCAAAAATTGACCTAAGCAACAAATAATAAAATCTGACTTTATATAGAGTAGAGTATTCAATGATTTATGAACACAGCAAAGGAATTTCAGCGCGACTGTATCCTGGTAATGTTGATAAGAGAATTCCACGCAATGTGAGTAAATATAAAATGGTAAATTCCCTTTGCTTGTAAACATGTGTCTGCCCTGTCCTGTGAATCCTTGGGTTCTTCTTGTCTGCCACAGCCTAGATTCTGATACCATCATCTGTCATTGGTAGAGGACGATGTCCATTAAGCAGTAAAGCCTGGAGACAATCATATATGCCAGAAGTCTACCTGAATGGGGATTGATATAGGTGGAAGACTTTGCCCAGACAATGGACCCTTCTTCTTGACCTGACATAAATGTAGTTGGACCACCAAATCAGTCTAATAGATAGTCTAATAGACATAAAGCTATACCTTGCTTACGTTCTAGAACTTCTGTATACTTGAATACCTACCATATACTCATAGCACACTAGAGGAGTACTGAATATATGTCCCCATCTATAACTATATGGGATTATTTACTTATTCAGCCCCTAAAAAGGTTCACTATGACATTCAAGTCCCTTGTTACTATTGCATAGTACAGATTATATACGCTTCACTTCCATATAAACCATAACTATTTTCTAGTCTGTACACCTGCTAGCCTAGCCAGCTCCTACAGCTTCTATACACCATGTGTTATGTATGTATATTATACTCTATGGCAATATAGTATACCTGACTATATATACCATCTTTACATCTTAGGACTTTGCATCTATCTCATTTTTGAGCTGTTCCTTGCGGACCATATGGGCCGGGTATGCCCGACGACTCCCCTGATGCGATGCTGCCACCCATGTAGATGCATGGAGGAAACTATCTATAATACTCTCTGTCAACGTTGCAAACACATGTAGTCAGGCATTAAATTGCTCTATTTATAGAGCTATTTTTTTCTTATAATCTGGAAGATCAGGATCTGGAGTATTATTCTCTCATTTTTGATCCATTTAACAATCATAATCGGTGTAAACTAGTAAGTCCCTTCTACCATTAACTATTATTCTTTTTGTCCTTTTTCCCAAGTCCCTAATTCATATGTGTCCATTATATTGTATATTGTTACCATTTATGCACTTTGCCTTAGTATGTTTCTATTTTCATACACTTTGCAGACTATATATTACAACTGCACAGGAAATCCCTGAAGAAGGAATTAACATCCCAAACATTCCGAAACATGTTGGATTTTTCCATATGTATCATTTATGCATGTGTTCTTCACTACTAGAACCCTCATGACTATGATATAGTGCAGCTATTGTATACTTTAATGCTTTTAAATTTTCAATTTTTGTGCAATTTTGAATAAAATACTATACATATTATATACTCTGATTCCTCTTACCTTTTTACACATCTCTACTCCCTACTTCCCTCCCACCCGCAAAATCCCTGGGGTCCTCCTCCTTTGTATATTTTTTTTGCTTCTTCTTAACCTGTGGCTGGTTGACAAGTCAGCAACCTTTCCTTCCATGTTGTCTAGGCTTGCCTCTGCCTGATATTTTGGTTTTGACCATGGACTATCTTCTCTGGTTCCTGACCCTTGATTATGCTTTTGTTTTTGTTGTTTGCTGATCACAATCTACTTTTTTCAATCTGTAATTAGTATGCTGATGGTCTTTACACATATGGACTGTTATTTATTTACTTATTACAGGTACTTATATACCGCAGTCAATTTACGCAGCGCTTTTCATATGCATTATTCATTCACATCAGTCCCTGCCCTCATGGAGCTTACAATCTAAGGTCCCTAACTCACATTCATACATATATAGACTAGGGCCAATTTAGGCAGGCGCCAATTAACCTACCAGCATGTCTTAGGAGTGTGGGAGGAAACTGAAGTACCCGGAGGAAACCCACGCAGGCACAGGGAAAACAAACAAACTCCAGGTGAATACTGCCGTGGTTGGGATTCAAGCTGACAACCCTACAGTATTAGGCTGTTAGGGGCCCTTGTAGCTATTTATTTTAATATGCATCTATCAGTCCAGATACCTTTCACATGAGTGAACGATCCGGTCCACCTGTCAGTTTTTCAGGCGGACCCAATCGGACCCTCTAGTATTCTCTATGGAGCGGCAGGTTTTAACAGACACATGTGTCTGTTGACACCTGCCAATATCCGATCCAATCCTATACCTGCTAAAAACAGACGGATGGTAATCGTTTCCCATCCGTCTGGCGGATAGCTTCAGATGGCAGTCGGGTGTAAACAGACACACGGTCCATTTACATCTGACTGCCCACAGAGGATAGTGGGCCGTGTCTTTGTCCGCTTTGCATAAGTGGAGCAGACATGGACCGGCCATCTGCCTGCTCAGCGGGGATCAGCAGACAGATTCCCAGCTGAACAGGCAGAATCCAACAGAGCCTGCCCCATGTGTAAGGAGCCTTAGTACTTTGGGCATAAACAGTAAAGGAAATTAAACATTTAAAGCTGAAAAACAGAAAAAAATTATTGAAACTCTGTAATCATTTTCACATTGTTAAATGTATTGCACATGGAGGCAATCAGGTGTACTATAATGCAAAGGAGCATGCTGTTAGGAGGAGAGGGCAAAAGGACAGAAAGATGAGCTCATCACTGTGCTGCTTCTCCTTTCCACCGTCAATTCAAGGGGTGGGGGTGGGAAGGAGACCTGTAAGTGAAAGTGAAACTGCAAGCAAACAAAGATCAGGTCTCCTCCCCTGTTAGACAGGGCTGTGATGTTGGGCAGAACTGTACAAATATAAGATCTGGATGGACAGAAATACAACCCCTTTGGCAGGTAAAACAGTTCAACTGTGTGTTTAGCTGTTTCCCTGGAATTCAGCTTTAAAAAAATGCTGATTTGGGTCCTGTGGATCTTAAACCTGGCAGATTGGTTTTCTAGTTTCTAGAGATATAAGGATGTGGCCTGTTTAAAGAAGGAAATTGCTGTAATTTATCTACATTGAAGGACATTTTGACTTCTTTTAACCCGTGTCATTTTTCTTCAGTGTGAGTGATAGAGAAGAGAAAGCCCTGACTCTGCTGCTGACTTTGCAGAGATCACACACAGCTTAGTAATTAGTGTCAACTTTACAACTGCCTTCAAAGATAAAGTAAAGAGTTCTGAATTCCAAAATGTTGCACTATACTGCTGTATAATATCGCTCTGTAATGCTTAGCTAATGGTGCCCATAAAAATCACATGACAGTTTCCCGGTTCCAGTATTTGGCTGAATCTGTAGACAATCTGGTCTCTAGGAGGACCACTACCAGCTAAGACTCAGACGAGAAAGCAGTGAGAAATGTTTTGCCTAATTAATATTCTTCCCCATCTGAAAGCCAGTGCCATGGGAGAGACTACAGCTCTCCCCCCATCTCTTCTTTTTTTAGGCTAAACACAAACCGTAGCACAATACAACCAATTATGTGTTTGCTAGTATGAAAAACTGTAGGGCAGTAAGAAGGTGCCTAAATGCCCTGTAATGTCTATGGCAGACTTTAACTGCCTCAGCTCCGAAGATTTTACCCCTTTCCTGACCGGAGCACGTTTTGCGATTTGGCACTGTGTCGCTTTAACTGACAATTGCGCGGTCGTGCGATGTTGCACCCAAACAAAATTGACGTCCTTTTTTTCCCACAAATTGAGCTTTCTTTTGGTGGTATTTGATCTCTGCAGTTTTTATTTTTTGCGATATAAACAAAAAAAGAGCGCCAATTTTGAAAAAAACACAGGATTTTTTACCTTTTGCTATAATAAATATTCCCCAAAAATATATAAAAAAACAATTTTTTTCCTCAGCTTTTTCCTCAGTAATAAGCGTATATTGATTGGTTTGCGCAAAAGTTAAAAAGTATTTTATTAGCAATGGCGGCGATCTGCGATTTTTATCGGGACTGCAACATTATGGTGGACACATCGGACACTTTTGACACTATTTTGGGACCAGTGACATTTATACAGCGATCAGTGCTATAAAAATGCACTGATTACTGTGTAAATGACACTGGCAGGGAAGGGGTTAACCACTAGGGGGCGATGAAGGGGTTAAGTGTGTCCTAGGGAGTGATTCTAACTGCGGCAGGCGCACCCGCTAGCCCCGCCATTTAAAGGGGACGTACAGGTACGACCATTTGCCCACCGCTGCCATTGTGCCGACATATATCAGCATGCAGAGGTCGGCAAGTGGTTAAGGGATTTCCTTGGGGACCCCCAGGTCACCAGAACTAGTGCCCCCGTTGGAAGATTTCCCCTCTATTACTTTTCTGGGGACAACCCAAAATTTGTGATTTTCTTTTACTTTCACTTTTAATTATAATGGTAAAGGGGACAAATAGAGAGGGTGAATCTCCTTAACAGGGGTACAGACAGCAACTGACAAGTGTTCTACTCCCTCTGCACTCTTTCCAATACTAAAAGAAAAATGTTGCCTTTAGTTATACTTTTAACACTTAAGCACTGCTCCATGTACATGTACTGTGGCAGGGCGGCCCTTAATTGCATAATCACATACCTGTATGTCATCACTGTCCTCGGCACTGGGGCGCCGCCCCCCGGAGCCGCTCTCCCCCTGTGATCGTTCAGAGTAGACAAGGCAGACCGCCATTCTGTGAGGGAGGAAAATGGAGATCTTGTGTTTCCGCTGAAGCGGTTAACTTGAAAGGATTTCCTCTCTTTTCCTATTTGGCTTTGAGACAGGAAGGGAAATCTCTGCAATGGGGACACAGATGGTGAAAAAAAATCATGGATTATAATTCTCCCTTGCTCTAAAATGAAAAAAAAAAACTTTTGCCTAAAGCTCTACTTTAAGTTCTCCTGTGGTTGCTGAGGTAGATGTTTTTGTCCTTTTAACTGTATATGCACCTGAGGCAATGAGGGCAATAAAAAAGGATAAGTGGGTTGACAATGGATGAAAATCAGGGAGGGTGCAGAGTTCTTTAGAGTAAAGAGTCAATTAAGGGAAGAAGTTGACAAGATCTGGCCCCATAAGGACTAGAGAAAGAGACACGTAATTAATTGCTGTCCACAAGAGGAGAGGCTTTTGTAGAGCACTGCTAAACTCATGTCCAAAGTAATGTTCAGCACATCATATATTGGAGAGGTACTGCAGAAAGTCTGATCAGCCTGAGGGAAGAGTGTATTCTCATGGGTGTGCTACCCATTTGCTGCTGTTGTGAGTTGCTAGTGATGGGCATCCCGTGACGACGTCCTGTTGTGTGACGAAACGCGTAGGGAGGAGGAGCAACGCACTGACGTCACCGCTATATGCCTAGTCCCGGAAGCTACGGGCATATTCAAGGCCGGCCAGGTCGTTTTTCTTTTATGCTGCTTTATCTACGCAAATGTAAGTGTGCATTTGGCTTATGTCTTATCTCAATAAATGTTAAGGGTTTTTACACTATTGTGAGTATTTTTTGTTCTATGGGGATCCTACCACTGTGCCCGATCTGACTGGCGTGGGGACCATCACCGTGGAGGCTGAAGAGTCCATTGTACACCTTACAGATCCCGGGCTGGGGTGATAGACATCTGCCTATTGTGGTCCCCTGTAGTAAGGGACCACTACGATCTGGTAAGTGGCAGTGTTTGCTGTGGTGGAGGCACTTCTATCCAGCCACACTCTTTAGGGTGTTCTCGTTTTTTCATCACTACACAAGAATCTACAACTTTTCATATATAGTATATGGACTTATTCATTAACCCTATTTGGTTATTCTATCACTATTGGACTTTTTACTTTTTACATGTTTACCCATGTTCACCATTTATCTTTAGTCACTATTTCATTGCAATTATCATTAGACTTTTTTGAGTTTTGGGATTCAATTTATCACTCACATTAAGTCACCACTTTTTTATTCAACCACTGGATAAGTTTTTTTTCACTGTAGTTTTGCTACAGTGAAAAATGCATTATGCATTGTCATTTCATACCAGTTTATCCTTAACGGGCAGATGTTGTGGTTTACTTCTTGGTTCACCCATTGTGGTATACTGGCTCTGATATTGTGAGTGTATGTAATATTGTCTCACAGGTCAGTTAGTTTAAGCGCAGCTCCCTCTGCTTTTTATCCAATATAAAGACTTTTCCCTGACTTAGTAAGCCATCTCCCCCTTCCTTTTTGGTATGTGCCCACCAGTGTTGCCAACCTCCTGCAGTATTTTTTACTGACAAAACATGGAAAATTTACTGATGGAGCACATTTCTCACTGACAACCTGAAAAAAAAATGACCTTAAAAACGAAGACAATCAATATTCAAATAGTATAAAGACAACATGGAAACACTGACAATACCCACAACAAGTAATTTGATTGGTTTACGCTTACGAAAGTCAACACAGCATGACAAATTATCATCCCCTGGTATTTACAGACAGTCCATAAATGTACTGGTGCCCATTAAGCCCAATACCCTATGTTACTCATATTACAAATACACAGATTACGATTACCTAGGCCCCATCCATTCCCAGTGATCCAAGAGCAGTTCCTTAAAGTGGTTGTATACCCTTTTGTTACATTTTTACCTACAGGTAAGCCTATAATAAGGCTTACCGGTAGGTAAAATGAATATCCCCTCGGCGGTGACTGGGATCAGATGCTGATGCCTCGTTCTAAGGTAAGTATTTCATAATGAGCATACTAGCTCATTATGCCTTTGCTTTACAGGTTTTAAAAAAAATTATATGTATATTTTTTATTTTTTTTTTGTGCGGGTATACAACCGCCTTAACTTGTAGCCTCCCTGGCGGTTTTCCCGAGTGTGGCTCGGGGTTAAAATTCAGTACCATTAGCGGTAACCCCGAGCCACACTCGGGATCGCATTGCAGGATCCTGGGGCGGCGTTACTTACCTTGTCCCCGGGATCCTGCGATGTCACTCGCAGTGTCCGAGGGCTCCGTCCTCCTCCGAAGCCTCTCCGTGCCAGGCTCCGTTCCCTGCGAGCGGCGCGACGCACGGGGGCGGAGCCTGGCGGCAAATTAAAAAAAAAGTAAAAATCATAACACATACAGTACTGTAATCTTACAGATTACAGTACTGTATGAAATGATTTCACATCCCTTTTGTCCCCAGTGCTTTGTCCTATGCATGCAGTTTTACATGATATACACTGTTCTTTCTGCCTGGAAACTGGAGATTGTCCATAGCAACCAAAAAGTGTCCCTTTACGTCAAAAGTGGCTTTAGACCAGCTAGAAAACAGCGATAGTAAATTAGAACACTTGCAGAATTGAGCGATAGTGAATTGTGGGGAAATTTATTTTATTACTTTTTTTTTTTTTTTTTTATTATTTATTTTTATTTATTATATTATAATTTATGTTTTTGTGTTTCAAACTTTATCATACCCGGGATATCTACTAGACTTTGGTTTGGACAGATTTAAGTGTGTTATTGTTAAGATTTACAGACCTACAATATAAAACGCCAAATTTCCATGCAAAATAATGGTACCGCTTTCAGCACCTAAAATCCGAAATAATCATACCGCCAGGGAGGTTAATTTTCCTCAGTGGTTTATGGTCAGTTTTAGTAATCACTCCAGGGTACATATTTAACGCTTTTCCTGCTCGACCAATATTATCCTCATTTCAGGTACATATTTAATTGCACATTACAGACTTGCAAAGTTACGAAAGACCCTCTATAACTATATATTTTATGAATGCAGAGGACCTTTTGAATAAAGACACTAATCTGAATTTAAGTTGCATGATATTTGTACAAATGTGTATTAAATCTATATTTTATGTAACATTTTACTGCACACACACACAGTATTATTGTATCAAGCCTTAAAATCATGTGTGTCTTGGAAAAATTGAAAAATTACTTATAGGTGGTGCATTAAAAACCTTGTGTGTGCGTATTTCATATTTTATTTTAAATTACCATATTATATGATTTTTTAAATATATTTTTCATCTTCTTTTTTTACTTATCTTTATTTCTATCATAAAAAAGCTGACAAGCCCCCTTTGTAATAATGCATAGGGAGTGTCAGGCACTCTTTATGGAGACTTTCACGATCCATTGGGTCTCTGCACTGAGCACTTCCACATTCATTTAGCTTAGAGAAGATCAGTGAATGGAAGTTCACAGTTCTCTCCTTCTGATGGATGGAGGTTCGATTCTTATGCTGGCTTCTGTATACCATATAGTAAACCATGAAGGACAAAGCTGCCTATACTAATGCCAACCCACCACCATTTTGTTTGCTGCTTGGAGCAAAGAGAAATACCAAGTACTGCCTGGTACTCCCTTTCCTTCTATATGAAAGCGATGGTATAAGACATCAGTGGCGGCATCAAAGGAGGGGGGTGCATTGATGTGATATAGCACCCACAAAAATTCTGCTACCATCCCAATAGCACCGGGGATGCTGATATTCACAAAGGACAGCACATCATTAGAGTGAAACACAAAACAAATGATTTCCCCAAAGTCACAATTACACTTAGGCGCTCTTATAGGAGGTACTCCTTTTGGTGTTCAAACATAATGCTCAATCCAGTACAGCCCTCCTCAGATCGGGTAATCTGTAAACAACTGTAAAAACGCACACAGGAGGGTGCCAACACCTAGTGCATTACCCCTGTGCATGCCCCCTTCCTCAGAACTCTCAGAACCCTCAGAACTCTGAGGAATGGCTCATGTCCCCCCAAAATGCATCAGCTGTCCAACCATATTGATGGCATTGCCTACAGCTGGAGTATATATACTGTATATGTAAAGCCGGTTGTCATTTATGTTTGTGAGTATCCATTTGTCTTTAAAATATTTATTAGAGTTGTATGGTGGTAATGCACTAGGCGTTTGTGCCCGTCCTGTATGTGTTTTTACAAAACAAATGATGGCAAAATGGTTTTCAATTTCCTTCAAAATGTTTTTTTTTGTAGATGTCTTTGCCGCAAAACACCTAAGAAGCATGAAATTCAAACAGATGTGGCATTTTGTTTTCATAAAATAGGTTTAATCCTCTGGTTATCCTGTCTATCGTGAGCCGATGGATGTCCAGACCCGTCTTCTCCCCAACCATATCTCCAGTGAAGGAACCTATGGAACAGCTGTGCTGATGGAAACCTTCTCTGATAAGAGCACAGCCAACAGAGGCACTTAAGAAGCTGTCGTATAGAGTTACATTCCCATTACGCTTGCCTAATGTGTAACACTTGGAAATCTGCTCTGAGCACTATGTATGCTGTTGCCATTTTGACTGACGCACCAGACTTTTTATTATTCAAAACCTTCTGGACTGCCAACTGTCAAGGGTTGCTAACATCTTTCAAAGAGCGATAGTTATTTGGGACCAAATGTTTCCAATGATGTAACTCCTCATGTATATTTTACTTTGTCCTGTTTAATACACATGTTTTGATATATCATGTAACCCTTTTGCTATAAAAGTTCCAAATAAGCTACAATTTGCTTTATTTTAAGTTTTTCTGAAGTTTGAATTTGCAAAGCAACTGTAGATTTCTAAAAAGACTAATAAAGGTTGATTTACTAAAACTGGAAAGTACAAAGTCTGGTGCAGCTCTGCATAGAAACCAATCAGCTTCCAGGTTTTATTTCAAAGCTTAACTGAACAAGCTGAAGTTAGAAGCTGATAAGCTAACATATACAGCTGCACCAGATTTTGCACTCTCCAGTTTTAGTAAATCAACCCCCATAGTGTCTTGGGGTTGATTTTCTACAAGCAAATAGGCTGTTCACTTTGCAAGGAAAATTACACCTACAAGAAAATTTCCACAGAGATTATTGAATGTGGTGAAGTGTTACTTTGCAAAGCACACCCAATCACGTGCAAGGAAAAAACCCCAAAACAGCATTTTTGCTTGTACATGGTTGGGTAATCAAAGTCAGCAGAGCTAAACTCTGGGGCGATACCTTTGCAAAGTGAACAGCCTGTTTGCCCAAGTGTCAACATTCTTCCTGATTTTTAAACCTCACGTATCTTTTTTGTTTTGTTTATTTGACAAAGTACAGGCAATTTGGAACTCATATCACTGCCTTCCTGACATTTTTTTTGTTTAGAATACAGTGTAGACAGTTTATTATTATTATTATTATTATTATACAGGATTTATATAGCGCCGACAGTGCTTTACAACATTAGGGCAGACAATACAATTGCAATACAATTCATTACAGGAGGAATCAGAGGGCCCTGCTCGTTAGCGCTTACAATCTAGGAAGGAGGGTCAAGTTATACAAAAGGGTAATAGCTGTGGGGGATGAGCTAATGGGGAGAATAGTGCAGTTGTTAGATGGAGGCAGGATAGGCTTCTCTGAAGAGGAAAGTTTTCAGGGATCGCCTAAAAGTTGATAAATTTGGAGACAGTCTGACAGATTGGGGTAGGGAATTCCAGAGGATGGGCGAGGCTCGGGAGAAGTCCTGGAGGTGGATATGGGAGGAGGTGATGAGGGAGCTAGAGAGCAGGAGGTCTTGGGAGGAACGGAGAGGGCGATTAGGTTGGTATTTTGAGACTAGGCTAGTGATGTAGCTGGGGGCTGAGTTGTGGATGGCTTTGTAAATTATTGTTAGTATTTTGAATTTAATTTGTTGCGCGAGTGGCAGCCAATGGAGGGATTGGCAGAGAGGGTTAGCAGACGCTGAGCGGTTTGTAAGGTGGATGAGTCTGGCAGCAGCATTCATGATGGACTGAAGGGGGGATAGTCTATTTAAAGGTAAGCCAATGAGGAGGGAGTTGCAGTAGTCGAGGCGAGAGATAACCAGGGAGTGAATCAGGAGCTTTGTGGTTTCATTGGTTAGAACCTCTGTTTATATTTTATGATTGCCTGTGTCCCCATGTGGTGCAAATCCACTTCTTCAGGGGCTGATGCATCCATATGTCTGAAAAAAATTATACAGAACACCAATTAGCTCTGATTAAAATTCATATATCAATTTAACCGAGCAATTATCGAGTCCTAATTACTCACATG
This sequence comes from Aquarana catesbeiana, assembly GCF_042186555.1. Lineage (NCBI taxonomy): Eukaryota > Metazoa > Chordata > Amphibia > Anura > Ranidae > Aquarana > Aquarana catesbeiana. Next base: position 72,560,770 of record NC_133336.1, read on the forward strand.
GAGGTACAGTTCACAGGTATGTGGTATAGTAACACAATGGATGCATCAACCCCTGAAGAAGTGACTTTGCACCACGAAACACGTAGGACATTGTAGGATGCACTCAATTATCTATTATATCCAATTATTGCATGCACCCGAATAAAGACAAGATACTTATATGGAGCTTTATAAATGTTCTGGCCAAATTATTTAATTCATATGGAGTTTTAATTTATAATTGGTAACTGAAATAACTGTGTTGCTATATCAATTCTATGTATGTATGGGAATTGATTCTTGGGATCTAATCCTATTATGTATGTGTGCATACATGACAAGGCTTTTATTGCTATGTATGTATATATATGAAATGGTTTTATATTTTCTGTTAAACGCTATATGAATTCCAAGACAATAAATATGTCATATTTTATAATTCATAGCTGTCTGTCGATTGCCTCACTCAAAATCCCAAACTTCTTGTTTCGAGTGATAATTCACTTTTAGTGACTTAGGACTTATTTGGGTAGGAAGAGAGGAGTCGAGGTGGGAAAGTGTGGATGTTAATGTCTTATACCAGATTTGAGAGTGTCATGGTTGCTGCTAGGAAGGTGAAACAGGAGCCAATAGGGTTGATTTACTAACAGTAAGTAGACTGTTCACTTTGCAATGGAAGTTGAAAGTTGCAGGGAAATTTCACAGTGCAAAAATTACCCAAATATTTTCTGCCAGGGAGGGCTAATTTAAAGTGGACCTGTTCCTTTGCACCTTGGGGTTAAGCGGGGGGGGGGGGGGTCAGTAAGCTAAGCAATGCAACAATATACGCTTGTTAAATATGTTTTATACTTTTCCTACCACAAAATGCTATAACAATTCTTCTTTATAAAGAAACAATGATTTACTAAAGGCGAGTAGACTGTGCACTTTGCAAAGTGTAGTTTCACTCTGCAATGCAGTGATCCAGAGCTTAATAAATGAGGTAAAGCTTCAGTTTGCAAAGAATACCCAATCACATGCGAGGAAAATTAAAAACAAAACGGCATTTTTACTTGCACATGATTGGATGATAAAAGTCAGCAGAGCTTTTGCTCATTTACTAAGCTCTGGAGCAACTGCACTTTGCAAAGCGCACAGTCTATTTGCCTTTAGTAAATCAACCCCATTATCTTAAAATGGTATTAAACACAAAACTAAAAATGTATTATTTTATTTATTTCATTTTATTTCAGGCACTTATATAGCGCTATCAATTTACGCAGCGCTTTACATATTTATTGTATAGTCACATCATATTGCAGCTTACCAATCATTAGATGTGGTGGCTGCACCAGTTTTCTTTTCTTTTGCTTTTTTCTCTCTGTTTTCACTTTCTTGTTCTAGCCAGGAACACACCTCCTGTATTAGTGAGACACAATTCTGGAGGAACGAGCACATGAGGCACAGCAGATAGTAGCATTGTCAGTCGGGGGGAAGGGGAAGCGGGGCTGCTGTTAGAAATCATGAGGCCCTGTACAGCCTACCTGGCAGAGTCACCCCCTCCAAAAATATCAAAAACGACACTGTGGGGGTTATTTATGAAAGGCAAATCCACGTTGCACTGAAAGTGCACTTGGAACTGCAGTCGCTCTAAATCTAAGGGGAAGATCTGAAATGAGTGGAAGCTCTGCTGATTTTATAATCCAATCATGTGCAAGCTAAAATGCTGTTTTTTTATTTTCCTTGCATGTCCCCCTCGGATCTACAGTGACTTTACTTCCAAGTGCACTTGAAGTGCAAAGTGGATTTTTCTTTAGTAAATAACCCCCATGTGTCGCTATGAGGATGCAGTGGCTGTATAAACATAGCCACAGGTTCTAATTTGACAGGTGAGTGTAAGGGTATGGCCCTATAGCCCTGAACACAGACAGTGTGTATTCAGGGCCACACACCCGCATCTGCAGACCTGTCAAATTAAGACCTGCGACTGTGTTTATACAGCCGCTGCATCCCTATAGAGTAACAGGCAGCTTCAGCCGCACAATCAAACACATTAAGTGGTTTGTCTCTTCCATATAAACTGATACATTCTGCTGGAGAGCTTGAGCATGTGAAAAACAACAGACTTGCTGGCTGGCTCACCAGATGGAAATAGAAGAAAGAAAGCATAAAAAAAAGAAAAAAATGCAGCCATCACATCTAAGAATTGGTAAGCTGCAATATAATAAACATTTGCTTTTGGATTTAATACTGCTTTAAGATAAGGCAAGTATTATAGGATCCAAATATGTAGAAGAATGTCTACATATTCCTTTGTTCTACATAAAGGCAGAAACAGGAAATATTTCAAGAAGAATGTGTTTGAAGAATAAATTTGATATTGTAATGTAATCACAGAGCTCATAATAGGGACTCACGAACATTAGCTTTTGGGCTCTATGACCTCATTGGCCAGGCACAATGGCACCCCCCTTGGTTCTATCATAGTGCCAATCGATCCTAAGTGACCAGCTTTACTCTTTACAATGTTTATGGAGACCTTTTAGAGCTATGATAAAACACTTCCTATTTTGAGTTGACAATAACTTTATTCCACCAAGGCCAGACACAGATTGATCAGATAATTTATTTATACATTATCACTAAGTACAAAGCTATTAAGCTGACAATGATGCTTCGATTTTTTTTTTTTTTTCCGTTATTGCAATCTTGACCCAGATTCCTTTATGAGATAATGGAAGAGAAACAAAGCCAACTAAACCTTGCCGTTCATCCAGCTTTAAGTTCTGGAAAGACATCCAAGGACAAGAAGAAAAGTACTGAAATCCACTTTTTATTTCATGGCAAGATAATATGCAGTTTATCTCTCCCTGCAGCTGTTCTTATAAGGACCTAATGCAGGGAAGCAGACTAGCTTGGCTCGGTCTGCATAGTTAGTACTTTATTTTTAGAAGACCACTATACCTAATACACAAGCTTTTTAAAGTGTATTTAAACCCAAAACCTTTATTTATTTTTCAATATGTTTGTCACAATGTCTGACAGTATGTAGATTTCTTAAGCAAATATTGTTTTGGAATTTTGTTGCAAAATGTTTTAGCTGGAGATCCTGCCAGTAACCAAAATTGCTGTTGCAGGCTAATAAAACGAATGCCGCGTACACACGATCGGAATTTCCATCAGAAAAACCTTGGATGGTTTTTCCGACCGAATTCTGCTCAAGCTTGCCTTGCATACACACGGTCACACAAAAGTTCTCTGAACTTTCGACCGCCAAGAACGCAGTGACATACAACACTACGACGAGCCGAGAAAATGAAGTTCAATGCTTCCGAGCATGCGTCGAATTGTTTCTGAGCATGTGTAGGAATTTTTCACGTCGGAATTGCTACAGATGATTGGAATTTCCGATAGGAATTTTGTCCGTCAGAAAAATAGAGAATCTGCTCTTAATCTTTTGCTGGCAGAAATTCCGCCAGCAAAAGTCCGATGGAGCATACACACGGTCATAGTTTCCAACCAAAAGCTCCCATCAGGTTTTTGCTGGCGGAATTTCTGATCGTGTGTATGGAGCATAAGGCAGGCCACAGAAGATGTGATTTCCTTTCCAGCTCGATTCCCCCATCAACATAGTCATTATTGATGGGGGAATCCCTCCCGTAGAGAATGGGGGGGGTGTGAGGGCAGCCATCCCTGCGGGGAGAACACAATGGATCAACTTGGGTACAATCATCCTGCCCATAGATGGTAAGAATCTCGGCCAGTCCCTGCTGAACCAGAGGAGATTCGAACCAATCCATGGCTGGCTTAAGTCTCTGCTTATCAATTAGCTATTTTGTGCTGCCCTAGGCCTGACTAAACTCGTGTACCCCCTAATTTAAATATGACCCACCCCTTCCTGTCAAGACCACACCCATTGCTGTTTAATACCTGCCCTGAAATTTTCAAGTGGGGACACTAGTTCTGAGGGCCTGGGGGGGGGCAATGGATTCCCTTAATTTGCATAGATTTCCTCTCACTTCCTGTTTGGCTATGGGACGGGAAGTGAAGGGAAATCTCTGCAATGGGGCAGGGATGGTAAAAAATAAACTGACATGGGCTGTAACCCTCCCTTACTCTATCCAAAATGAAAAACAAAAGTGTTGCCTATAGTTCTACTTTAAGCACAAATTTCTGATAATTTTATGGAGAGGACTAAGAAGATATAACCATGCAAATGGTGCAGTAGAAAACATATAGCACAGTGAGGAAGGTTTGTGGTCCAAGATGATAGGACAGTCAAAATTAGAAGTGCCCCCCCCCCCCCCCCCCCCCCGCAGTTGCGGAATGCCGGCCGCCTGCATACCGGAAGCAGTGTGGCCACTTTAGACTAATTTGCCTCTCAGCCCAGTCCACCCCATAAGACTGGCACTACACTAACAGTGTAGCGCAAGCCGGCAGGGACTCTTTCTGTGCTGCCCCCCTGCAAGGTGCTGCCCTAGGCCTGGGCCTTATTGGCCTAGGCCAGGATACAGCGTTGGGCACGGTGGCAACACTGCTGTTAATTGCGAGGCAGTGGTTCGGCATTGTCAGCTTGCAATGGGAAGTGCTGTTACAGAATTTACAGGTAAAAACTTTGCAAAATATTCAAAATTATTGGCTTAAGAAAATTCTATACAATACGGCATGTTGCCAAACATGCCATATTTAGGGTTTAGGGTTTACATGCATTTTAGATAAGTTATTTCTGGTTGTATATTCAAAGGTTGCCATATAATGAAAGGACAAGAGATAATAGTTTTTATGTCATCGGTCATGTTAGGCTGGGAAAAGGCTGGTAAATAAAATAAAACGTATCATCTCTCTTACTAAGCCAGAACTCAAAGTTGTTTTTTTGTACTTGCACTTCCTTGTATTAAAACAAAAAGTCTAAAAGGTCTAATTACCCTCTCCCTTCTCCAGTACCCACCTCTCCAGCTGACTGACGATCCTCTTCTAGGCAAATGTGACCCCAGGCTACCAATAACACATACCCTGGGGGTGTGTCTTCCTGCTGACCTGGGCACAGTACTCCTGGACTAAGTGGTGCTCATATATCATTGTGTGAAGACCTCTCAGTCCAGCAGGATGGATCACCTGCCACCATCAGTGGAGAAGAGGAAGAACTCATGAGATCACCAGAGCAGCCAGAGGACAGGATCCAAAGTAGACAGTATATAAAGTTAAAAACAATGGCAAGTGGGCATCACAGAGAAAATGGGAAAGGGGGGGGGGTTTAAGAGGAACCAAAGTTATGCTTTAACTGCAAGTCCCATTTTTACTGGCCAGAATACTGGTCAGGTAGAAGCTCTACCCCAGAGGAGTGATATCAGAATTATAATCTGTTGTGAAAAAACAGTGAAAATTCTGGGGTACAGCAGAATAATAACTCAATACACTGATCACTACATACAGGGATCAATACACGGAGCACCATCTAATTCCATAGCAGAATTTGTCACGTCGTCCATTCAATATCCATTTGTTGCTGGGCATACAGTTGTGCTCATAAGTTTACATACCCTGGCAGAATTTATGATTTCTTGGCCATTTTTCAGAGAATATGAATGATAATACAAAAACTTTTCTTTCACTCATGGTTAGTGTTTGGCTGAAGCCATTTATTATCAATCAACTGTGTTTACTCTTTTTAAATCATAATGGCAACAGAAACTACCCAAATGACCCTGATCAAAAGTTTTCACACCCCAGTTCTTAATACCGTGTATTGCCCCCTTTGCCATCAATGACAGCTTAAAGTCTTTTGTGGTATTTGTGGATAAGGATCTTTATCTTCTCAGATGGTAAAGCTGCCCATTCCTCTTGGCAAAAAGCCTCCAGTTCTTGTAAATTCTTGAGCTGTCTTGCATGAGCTGCACATTTGAGATCTCCCCAGAGTGGCTCAATGATATTGAGGTCAGGAGACTGAGATGGCCACTCCAGAACCTTCACTGTGGTGACTGCATTGGTTTTAATTTTTTTGGCTTTTTTTGCTCTGTTTTGACCTGGTGATCTGGTCAGTAA